>NC_081557.1:52644816-52978670 GCF_022355385.1 Mustela nigripes
GTAGGCCCAGGCAGGCCCAGGGGGTTAAGATGTTTTAACGTGGAATCGACCCCAACAGCTGGATTTGGACAGCAAGCCACCACTGGCCAACACTTGATCTATGCCATGATGTGTTGCCTGAGGACAGACATAATCTAATGAGAGATTATGGATTATCCAAAATTATCCAAGGCCCAACACTAAGGACAATGAAATAATTACTGGAATTAGCTGGATGTTGTAGAATATACACAGCAAGCTTTTCTGAAATAGGCTTCTGTATGATTTAACTTAAACATCTTGGGAACCATTCTCAGAAAACACAGAAATGAAAAACACCTTCATTAGTAATCTCAAAATATTTCTTCAACAATCATCTTTGCTGATCTTCCAAATCATAATAAACCTTTCTTTAATTGAAAGTACATGAAACAGGGGGCACTGGGTGGCTCAGTGGCTTAAAGCCTCTGCCTTCAGCTCAGGTCATGATCCCAGAGTCCTGGGATAGAGCCCCACATCGGGCTCTCTACTCAGCAGGAAGCCTGCTTTCTCCTCTCTCTCTCTCTGCCTGCCTCTCTGCCTACTTGTGATCTCTATCTGTCAAATAAATAAATAAAATCTTTAAAAAGGAAAAAAAAAAGAAAGTATATGAAATAGGAAGCCATGGTCTAAAAGCATTAACTCAGCAACCCAGCACACACTGAAGACTCATTGCCTGTTAATGCTTATTCTTTGATCCAGTAGCAAGGCTCTTTATCTTTGTCTCAGAAGCAAATGCAAATTGAAGCAGCCATTCCAGAGAACAGTTTAGAGATTCCTCAAAAAGTTAAAAATAGAATCTACCCTACAATCCAGCAATTGCACTACCAGGTATTTACTCAAAGGATATAAAAATACAAATTCAGGGGTGCCTCAGTGGCTCAGTGGGTTAGAGCCTCTGTCTTTGGCTCAGGTCATGATCCCAGGGTCCTGGGATCGAGACCCGCATCAGGCTCTCTGCTCAGTGGGAAGCCTGCTTCCCCCTCTCTCTCTGCCTGCCTCTCTGCCTACTTGTGATCTCTGTCAAATAAATAAATAAAATCTATTAAAAAAAATACAAATTCAAAGGGGTACATGCACCCTGATGTTTAAAGCAGCATTATCAACAATAGCCAAACTATGGAGAGAGCCCAAATGTCCACCAACTGATGAATGGATAAAGAAGAGGACACACACACACACACACACACACACACACACATATACAGGAATATTACTTAGCCATCAAAAGAATGAAATCTTGCCATTTGCAATGACATGGATGGAGCTAGAGTGTATTATGCTAAGCAAAGTCAGTCAGTCAGATAAAGACAAGTACCATATGATCTCACTAAGTGAAATTTAAGAAAGAAAATAAATAAACATATGGGAAGGGGAGAAAAGTGAAAAAGGAGAGAGGGAAACAAACCATAAGTGAGTTTCTACTACAGAGAACAAACTGAGGGTTGATGGAGGGATGTGAGTGGAGGATGGGTTAGATGGATGATGGGTATTAAGGAGGACCCTGGTTGCATTGAGCACTGCTGTTGTTATTTAAGTAATGAATTACTGAATTCTACCCCAGAAACCAATATTGCGCTGTATGTTAACTAACAAATTTTTTTTTTAAAAAGAGGTGAAATGGGGGCGCTTGGGTGGCTCAGTCAGTTAAGCAGCTACCTTCAGCTTGGGTCATGATCCCAGGGTCCTGGGATCAAGCCCTGAATCGGGCTCCCAGATCAGCAGAGAGCCTGCTTCTCCCTCTCCCTGTGCCTGCTGCTCTACTTGCGCTGTCTCTGTATCTGTCAAATAAATAAACAAAAATTTTTTAAAAAGAGGTGAAACATAGCTAACCGTAATTTTAAAAATCACCAATGTTAAAAGGTAGACAGAAACAACAAGGAAAAAAAATAACAGAGATACAAAATAACCAGAAAACAAAAGATAAAATGGTAGTGGTAAGTCCTTACATATTAGTAATCACCCTAAAAGTAAATGGATTGAACTCACCAATCAACAGAGAGAGACAGAGTCCAGACCCAACTATATGATGTGTTTAGGAGACTCATTTCAGTGATAAAGACACAAACAGGCTCAAAGTGATGGGGTAGAAGATGATACTCCAAGCAAATAACCAAAAGCAAGCATATGTAACTATTTTTGGATCAGACAAAATAGACTTCAAGACAAAAATGTTAACAAGAGACAGGGAAGGTCATTATATAATGATAAAAGGGGTCAACACATCAAGAACACAAAACATGGGTGACTGGGTGGCTCAGTTAGTTAAACATCTGCCTTCGGCTCAGGTCATGATCCCAGGGTCCTGGGATCAAGGCCTGCATCAGGCTCCAATCTCTCATGTGCATGCTCTCTCTGTATCAAATAAATAAATGAATCAATGAATAAATCTTTTAAAAAATCATACAATGATAAATATGTATTCTCCCAACACTTGAGCACTATTTAATTCTAGTATAGTTAACATACAGTGTTGTATTAGTTTCAGTTGTACAATATAGTGATTCAACAATTCTATATATTACTCAGTGCTCATTGTAAGTGTGCTCTTAATCCTCATCACCTATTTCACCCATTCCCCCAACCAACCTCCCCTCTGGTAATCATCTGTTTGATCTCTATAGTTAAACCTCTTTGTTTGGTCTCTTTTTCTCTTTGTTTCTTAAGTTCCGTATATGAGTGAAATCATATGGTATTTGTCTTTCTCTGACTGGTTGATTTCACTTAGCATTACACCCTCTAGATCCATCGTTGGCAAAATTTCATTCTTTTTTTATGGCTGAATAACTTTCCATTCTGTGTGCATGTACATATGCCCCATATCCTCTTTGCCCAATTATCTATCAATAGACTTGGGTTACTTCCATAATTTGGCTATTGTAAATAATGTTGCAATAAATAAAGGGGTGCATATATCTTTTCACATTACTGTTTCTGTATTCTTTGGGTAAATGCCCACTAGTGGAATTACTGAATTGTGTAGTAATTCTATTGTTAAGTTTTTAAGGAACTTCCATGCTATTTTCCACAATGGCTATTCTAGTTTGCATTCCCACCCAAGGTGCATGGGGGTTCCTTTTTCTCTACATCCTCACCAACACTTGTATCTTGTGTTTTTTATTTTAAACACTCTGAGAGGTGTAAGGTGATATCTCATGTGGTTTTGATTTACATTTTCCTGATGATTAGTGATGTTGAGCATTTTTTCATGTGTCTCTTGGCCATCCAGGTGTCTTCTTTGGAGAAATGTCTGTTCATGTCTTCTGACCATTTTTTAATTGGATTATTTGTGGGTTTTTGGTGTTGAGTTGTGCAAGTTTTTTATATATTTTGCATAATAACCCTTTATCAGACATGTCACTTGTAAATAACTTCTTCCATTTAGTAGGCTGCCTTTTAGTTTTGTTGACTGTCTCCTTTGCTGTGCCAGAAGCTTTTTATTTTGATGTAGCCCCAATAGTTTTTTATTTTCCTTGCCTCAGGAGACATATCTAGAAAGATGTTGCTATGACTCTCTCTCCTAGAATTTTTATGTTTCAGGTCTCACATTTAGGTCCTTAATCTATTCTCAGTTCATTTTTATGTATGATGTAAGAATATGATCCAGTTTCATTTCTTGCATGTAGCTGTCCAGTTTTCCCAACACCACTTGTTAAAGATAATTTTTTCCCATTGCATATTTTTACTCCCTTTCTCACAGATTAATTGGTCATATAATTGGGAGTTTACTTCTGGGCTTACTATTCTATCCCAGTGATTTATGTGTCTGTTTCTGTCCCAGTACCGTTCTGTTTTGATTATTACAGCTTTGTAATGTATCTTGAAATCTTTGATTCTGATACATTTATTTTTCTTTTTCAAGACTACTTTGCTTATTTGGGGTCTTTCATGGTTGCATGCAAGTTTTAGGGTTGTTTGTGCTAGTTCTGTGAAAAATGATTCTGGTATTTTGATAGGGACTGCATTAAATGTGTAGATTGCTTTGGGTAGGATAGACATTTTAACAATATTTGTTATTCCAATCCATGAGCATGGAATTCTTTCCATTTCTGTCATTTTCCATTTCTTTCATCAATGTTTTATAGTTTTCAGAGTATGAGTCTTTTACCTCCTTGATTAAGTTTATTCCTAGACATTTTATTCTTTTTGGTATAATTATAAATGGGACTGTTTTCTTAATTTCTCTTACTGCTACTTCATTATTAGTGTATAGAGATACAATGGATTTCTGTACATTGATTTTGTATTCTGCAACCTTCCTGAATTCATTCAGTAGTTCTAGTAGCTTTTGGGGGTCTTTATGGTTTTCTATATACAGTATCATGTGATGTGCAAATTCTGACAGTTACAAAAATTAAGTTCTGGGCGCCTGGGTGGCTCAGTGGGTTAAAGCCTCTGCTTTCGGCTCAGGTCATGATCTCGGGGTCCTGGAATTGAGCCCCACATCGGGCTCTCTGCTCAGCAGGGAGCCTGCTTTCCTTCCTCTCTCTCTGCCTGCCTCTCTGCCTACTTATGATCTCTGTCTGTGAAATAAATTAAAAAAAAAAAAAAGTTCTACTTCTTCCTTACCAATTCAGATCTCTTTCTTTCAGATGTCTGTCTTCCTTCTTTCCTCTTTCCTCCCTGCCTCTTTTTCTCTCTGCCCGCCCACCTGCCTGCCTGCCTGTCTTCCTTTTTTCCTTCCTATCCCTGAGGCTAGGACTTTCAGTATTATGTTGACTATAAGTGATGAAAATGGACATTCTTGTTTTTGATCTTAGAGGAAAAAACTCAGTTTTTCACCATTAAGTATGTTTGCTGTGGCTTTTCACAAGTAACCTTTATTATGTTGAGATATCTTCTCTCTAAACCTACCTTTGTTGAAGGTTTTTATCATGAATGGCTGTCAAATTTTGTCAAATGCTTTTTCGGCACCTATTGAAATGATCATTGGTTTTTATTCATTCTCTTGCTGATGTATTATGCCATGTTGATTGACTTGAGAATACTGAACTACCCTTGCACACCAGATACAAATCAGACTTGATCATGATGAATGTATTGTTGAGGATTTTTGCGTTTATGTTCATCAGAGATACTGGCCTGCAGATTTGGAGTTTTGTTTGTTTGTTTGTTTTTTGTAGTGTCCTCATTTGGTTTTGGTATGAGGGTAATGCGGGCATCATACAATGAATATGGAAGCTTTTCCTCCTCTTCTATTTTTTGGACTATTTTGAGAAAAATAAGTTTTAAGTGTTCTTTTAATGATTGGCAGAATTCACCTGTGAAGCCATTTGGTCTTGGACTTCTCTTGTTGGAAATTTTTTGATAACTGATTCAATTTCATTCCTGGGAACTGGTCTGTTCAAATTTTCTTCCTACTTCAGTTTTAGTAGGTGATATGTTTCAAGGTATCTATCCATTTCTTCTGGGCTGTCTAATTTTTTATAATATCCTCTTATAATTGTATTTTGTGTCTTTGTATTGATTTTTTCTCCTCTTTAACTTCTGATTTTTGTTAATTTTTTTTTTTTTGCTTTTTTTTTTTGTTTGTTTTTGGGGTTTTTTTGATGAGTCCAGCTAAAGGTTTTTCAATTTTGTTGATCTTTTCAAAGAACAAGCTCCTAGCTTCACTGATCTGTTCTACTGCTTTTTAGTTTCTGTTTCATTGATTTTTGCTCTAATATCTATTCTTTCCTTCCTTTTACTAGTTTTGGGCTTTTTCTTATTTTTCTAGCTCCTTTAGATAATAAAGGTTGGGTTTTTTACTTAAGACTTTTCTTAATTCTTGCAGGAGGCTTGTATTGGTACAAACTTCTTAGATCCACTTTTGCTGCATCCCAAAGGTTTTAGACTGCTGTGTTTTCATTTTCCTCTGTTCCATGTATTTCTTGATTTCCTCTTTGAGTTCTTTGTTGACCCTTCCATTGTTTATTGGCATGTTATTTAACCTCCATGTAATTGTGTTCTTTCCAGATTTTTTTCTGGAAAATTAGTTGATTTCTAGTATTATGGTCAGAAAAGACGCATAGTATGACTTCAATCTTTTTTAATTTGTTGGGGCTTGTTTTTTGGCCAAATACGTGATCTATTCTGGAGATTATTCCATGTGCACTTGAAGAGGAATCTATATTCTCCTGTTCTGGGATGGAATGTTCTGAATATCATCTGTTAGATCCATCTGATCCAATATGTCATTCAAAGGTACTATTTCCTTGTCAACTGTCTGTTTAGATGATATATCCATTGATGTAAGTGGGTGTTAAAGTCCTCTACTACTACTGTATTACTATTGATTAGTTCCTTATGTTTGTTATTAGCAGCTTTAGGTATTTGGTTGCTCCCATGTTGACTGCATAAATATTTATAATTATTATATCTTCTTGTTGATTGTTCCCTTTATGATTAAATAGTGTTCTTTGTTATGATCTTGTTTTAAAGTCAAATTTGTCTGATATAAGTAGGGTGCTTTTTTGTAAGATTTTATGTACTTATTTGAGAGAGGGAGAGAAAGAGAGCACAAGAGGGAGATGGCGAGGCAGACGCCCTATTGAACAAGGAGCCCGACACTGGGCCCCATCCCAAAAGTCTGAGATCATGACTGAGCAGAAGGCAGCCCCTTAACTGACAGATCCACCCAGGTGCCCCTGATATAAGTATTGTTAATCCAGCTTTCTTTTCATACCATTTGCATGATAAATATTTCTCTACCTCCTCACTTTCAATCTGCATGTGTCTTTAGGTCTGAAATGAGTCTCTTGTAGGCAGCATATAGATGGGTCTTGCCTTTTTATTCATTCTATCACCCTATGTCTGTTGATTGCAGCATTTAGTCCATTTACATTCAAAATAATTATTGATAGGTATGTACTTACTGCTATTTTAAAACCTATTCTTTTGACTTTTTCTCTGTTATGCATGTGCAAAACATTCTTTGTATGTAGTATCTTGTTCTCAATAACCCCACAGAACTAAGGTAGAAATATTTTTAACTGAGTCTCTACTTCTCATGGCAATGCAGTTATTTGCATATGTTGAATAAAAATCTGTCCTCCTTTTTACTGGAATATAATTTAACAAATTATGTAATCAAGGTCAAATATGAAGGATTATATTTGACAATACATTCCATTCGGTCAGATATGACAAGTACCTGTAAGGGCCTATCTAGCCAGAGCGATTCCATTCAGTTACATAGTGATTTTGTTGTTTATGCAGTAAAACTTAAACTGACCCTGCCCCCATCCCCAGGGGAACCTACTTAAAAGCAAGTCCAGGAAACCAGTAAAATATCGTAGGCCAGTCCCAGATAACAGAGCCCAAAGGGTGGGTCAGGTCAGGTAGAGATAACAGAGCCCCAATGCAGGGATGAGTCGGGCCAGGTGGAGACATCCAATCAGTGGGGTGCGCATACTGTCTCCCTAGCTACCAAAGAGTGTGGGCCCCACCTTTTGGGTGCCAATTCTGACCAAGATGACAGGCTAGTTCAAATAGCTACTATGGGGTGAATTGTAATTCAACTGGCCACTCGTGTGTGACCTAGCATGACTGTGCAGCTTTCTCTGTGTGTTACAATCTCATTGGCCACCTGCGTGTGGCCAGGCTCAACCACATGGCCTTTGCTCTATAAAAGTTAGTCTGTAAGGCAGGGAAGGGTCGCTCTCTCTGTAAGAGGTGGCCCCGAACAGTCGGTTTGATTCTTGATGCTTGGCACAAAATAAAGCTTTGTTTGACCTTCGCTTTGTATCAGTCTCGCTCTTTTGATTATGGACCTAACATACCCACTCTCCATTAAGGACACAAATATAATTGATATTTGAAAGCCCATGCTTATAAGTCTTCCTTAGCAATCTGGTATCTGTTGTTGTACATGGTCCCAGCATCACAGGCACGAAGAAAGATCAATGCCTAGCAGGAAAAAAGACAAATTTGCCCATGTTTGTAGGTACACAGGTGAAACCTGGTAGAGATGAATTTCTTATTGTGTAAATAATCATGATAAAAAGAGCTTTGGAATGACAGGGACTATTAAAATTGAAATTTTTGATTCTGTACTTAATCTCCAGATAGAATCTAATTTGATGGGCACCCGGGTGGCTCAGTTGGTTAAGCATCTGCCTTTGGCTCAGGTCATGATCCCAGGGTCCTGGGATCAAGGCCTATATCAGGCTCCCTGCTCGACTGGGAGCTTGCTTCTCCCTTTCCCACTCCTTCTGCTTGTGCATTCTCTCTCTCTCTTTGTCAAATAAATCTTAAAAAAAAATCTAATTTGATAGAAGTTGTTTAACACAATCTGGTTCTAGATTTGCTGATTATACAACAAGGAACATTATGTGTATGAATTGATCTTTCTTACTGAACCTATAGAAATTAATAAAAGCAAATAACACAACACCTCACTAAGATGAATCTCTAAATAATCTATAGAAGTTAATTATGATTTTAAGAGGAGACTGTTAAACTATTTAAACTTAGAAATAAGGCAAAAAGTTGATTGTTGGATCATATAGTATCATATGATAGCACATTCTTTAACAAACTTGTGTCAGTGTCATCTGACTCTTTGAGGAAGGTACCTTTTTTTGAATTACCATTTAATTATCAATTAGGACAAAACTATGCAAAGTTAGGTGGTAAGTTGTAGAAAACTGATAAAAACGGAAGTGATTTCTGCCCAGGAGAGATGCAGATAATATTTTCTGATAGAGAAGATAACTACAAAGATAGAGTTTATTGTCATATAGTATTATATAATCAGATATATGTGTGTGTATATATAGTATAGTATATTAACTAAGTTTGTATCTAATCTAGTGATCTAATTTCAGCATTTCTTTGTTGCACTCACTATACACATGTTGGTTTCTCATTTTTCTTTTTGAGTGGGTTTTGTCATCCTGATTTGTTCTCTCATTAATGTGCTAAATAAAACTTTACTCATGTTCGCTATCTAGTTGCCGGACAATTACATTGTTTTTAAATGTTTTCTTTATTTATTTGAGAGAGAGAGAGAGATCACGCACAAGTGTGGGGAAGGAGCAGAGGGAGAGGGAGAAGCAGATTCTCCATTGAGCAGGGAACCTGATGCAGGGCTTGATACCAAGATGCTGAGATCATGACCTGAGCCAAAGGTGGATACTTAACTGACTGACCTACTCAGGTGTTCCTACATAAGAATTAGATTTTTCTTGTTTTGAGAATTATACTTTCACAAAAAGATTTAAGAAAGCTCTACAGAAATGGTTTTGCTGCAGAAATAGGAACTTAGCTGAACTTCCAGGAACAACTACCAGAACTGCTCTATTTTTATTTCATTATCAATCAGATTAACAATTTAATTTTTACCAATAATTTCAGGAATAAATATACTAACTAATGGTCAACTCACCACCATCATCAATCCATAATCATACACACCCAATAAAGAATGACCAGAATAATCCTAACAAAAACAATGTCTTTGCTACAAAAAAAAGTATCCACACATCTAAATCTTTAAATCACTTGCCAACACCACTTCAGCCACCCCTGACTGTACAGCATGCCAGCAAAGAAAACTCCACAATTAAACCTAAAAATAAAGCCCCCTAGGAAACCATATTTGGAACTTCGGGTTTTTGGATACTCCACAATTAAACCTAAAAATAAAGCCCCCTAGGTAATCATATTTGGAACTTTGGGTTTTGGGATACTTCACAGTAGCCACAGTAGTAGTATTAATGAAATACTGCAAGCATGCCACCTAAATATGCTAAAATAAAACTTTTAATCCTTAAAAAATCCACCAAAATTTATTACAATAACATATCTAACCCTATCACTTACAGTAAGATTTTATGTTATACATTATACATAAGACACAAAATCAGCCTTTCCATCTGGAAGGCACATTCGCCATAACATTAACTATGGCTGACTAACTCAATATATACATTCTAATGGAGCATCTCTGGTTTGTATGTGTCTATTTATTTATGTATGATGAGACATATACAGAGCTTACATGCACACATTAACAGTATTTAGAGGCTATACACTCCTATAAGAACAAGCTTTCTGGGGTGCCTGGGCAGCTGAGTCAGTTAAGTGTCTGCCTTTGGCTCAAGTCATGCTCCTAGGGTCCTGGGATGGAGCCCCACATTGGGCTCCCTGCTCAGTGGGAAGCCTGCTTCTCCCTCTCCCACTTCCCCGGCTTATACTCCCTCTCTCCCTGTCAAATAAATAAATTAAATCTTTTTTTAAAAAATCACATTATCTCAGAAGATACAGTAATTACAAATCCACTTCCAGCTATTTCTTATATTAACACTAGTTAACAGAATGAAATTGAAGTAGAGAAGTCCATTTTAACATAATGCTTTACTTAACAATATTTTTACATGAAACAGATTCAAATAAGTTCTCAGGGCTAGTATCAAATTTAAATAAAATTCTATTCATCCCCAAGTACACAATTAAAAATACTGTAAGACTTACTCTCCTAATTATAATTACCGGATAAGAGAGCTATTACTACAGCTGATATCCACACCGCACTGTCTCTGATGCTACAGGTGCTAGCAGTATGAATGTTTGCTGTCCTGTCATGTTCAGATGTCTGTTTTCAAAACTGAAGTCTCAAGTGAGTGTATATGATTGGTATAACCCAGGTCACATAGACTCCCACTAGGGATATGATAATTTGGAAACTAGGCAGTTTTGTTGTCTTTAATCTATCTTGGAAAGGCAGATTTAACTTTTATCAAATGCAAATGTTACCTTTTATTTTAGCCACTTTAAAATACTCAGGATAATTCTAAACTCTCTAACTTGCTATTTAAGCATTGCTATATTCTCCTCTAAACATGTTTTCCCAGGTTCTTCTTCAAGTCTCTCTCCCATCTCCTGCTTACTGACCTTTCTCTCTTTTCTTCCCTCCGTTCTTCTCTTCCTCTTTCACACATGCATGCATGTACACCATATCCACTCTTGCTCCAGTATACTGTAATCTTTGAAACATGCTGCCATCATTGTCTATGGTTCCCATTAGTAATGATATTCTTTCAGCTCAAATGATACCTTTGCATGAAGTACTCTTCAGCCCTCTCAAGTACAACCATTCACTCTTGCCTCTAAATTAAACTGTACACAGCAATGTTTTATATTTTACCATATTGGCCTATTTATCTCCTTTTCCCAGAATCCCCCATCTCCATCCCCCAGACTGAGTTAGACATGGCTCTTGTGTGCTCCTAAGCCATCTAAAATTAAGTTCAGTTCAGCACTTATCACACTGTATTTTGTCTCTTCTAGCCTGTGAACTCCATCAGAGCTTAGTGTGTGTTTATTCACCATTATATTCCATGTGCCAAGAACCTAAAATGTACTCAAATAAATATCTAATGAATGATAAGAAGAGGAGGTTAGAATAAATGTGTCCCCAGTCTGCCTCATCTATGACTGTGAGCTACTCAAAATGCCTAGGAAAATGCTGTGTACATGGAAGATACAATAAAAGTTTATGCAATGCTTCGATAAAAAGGAATTAAATGACAAAAGCTTATGTGTTTATCTTCAGAATTTCCAGTCAATGTAGAAAGCAACAATTAGACTGACTGCATTCCTGGAAAAGCCCTCTATCAATGCTACAGTTCTGCTACCAAACTGGGATGAAATTGTGTGTATGCTAGGAGCAGCACATGACTTCATACAGAAGAGAGATTCAATGCAGGTTTGTTGAGTTGGGAAATGTCTTACCGGTGACTGTACAAACCATTTGCCTGCATTCAGAGTCGACAGGAAACTCCAATGGAAGAAGCTAGGATGTGTTAAGGAGGCATTTGGCATGACCTCCTTAATATTGGTTGTTCTTCTCAGGTCATAGTCATGCATAAGAAAAGGTACATGATCTAAACTGCAGGCAGAAGGGGAAAAGAAGAGGGAAAAAGGCTGAACTCAGCCACGTTGGTTCTCAGAAAGCCCATCAATGTCAAAGACTTACTAGGGTTCCTTACTCCCTCCCAAATCTCAGCAAAGGACTAAAAACTAGTCACTTATAGTTTGATTTCAATATTTTATGCTCTAGAAATCAGTTTTTAATGATATATAATAATCATATTAGTGATGGTAAAAAAGTAGCTTCCCTATCCAGGGGCTTTCTGGCATCAAGAAGACAGTAGGTACAGTAATAACCTGAGAGTAAGGCAAGTAGTGTAGGGATGGGGCAAAGCTCTGAGGTCCAAAACCATACTAAGCTGGCATCCACACAATCTCCTGTTCTGACCCATTTCCCAGGTAGGTACCTTCCTTGAGTATTTCTGGCCCTAGACCCTTCATATCAGATGGTATCATTAGAAAAGTTCCTTGTTCTCTTATCTGTTATTTGCCTTTAAGTATCTCTGGTTTTATGAAAATCTCTCTTCCTTTCTCATTAAAGTACCTGTGAAGAGAATTCTGTAATAGCCATGAGGTAACAAAGATGAGACTTGGCCTCCTGTCCATAAACAACTAGAAAACTGGACAAAATAAGGGAAATAATTCTTTTCAGCCCAGTGGGGAACTGGGAGCACAGTATGATTATCTCTGAGAAAATGTATACAGATGAAATTAGCTCTTCCATTACCCAGGCTTCCTTTCTGCAGGTGAATACTAGACTGTGTCACAGAGAGGGGGACCCTAAAATGTACCCAGCTATCATGTTGATTTGAGTAGAAAGAGAACAGATCAAAGAGAGGTCGGGTTAGCTAGAATTTGTCAGCTAGCATCTCACAAAGAAAGGAGCTATGGGGAAAACAAAAATAAAGAGTTCCTGAGAAATATGCAGAGGTCCTTTGAGTATATACCTAAATATCAATGTGCAGAGTAAAACCCTATAAAGCTTGCGAAGAACAACTTCCATGAAAAGAAAAATCACCAGAAAGTTCTAAGACAATGTACAGAGCCCACACAGGACTATGAATCTTTCAAGTTCCATCCAGCAAGAGCAGAGAGACTTCAGTAATTACAAAGACATTCTTCAGAGACTCCAGGGGGCCATGCCCTAAAATGGGGATAATTTAGAACTAGAATGACATTAAAGAACTTAAAAATATCCTTCAAAGGATCAACCTAACTTTAAGTAACTTAACTTCTTGCTAAAGAAGTCCAAAATTCTTTAAAGGAATACAACAAAATACAGCAGCTATCCTAAAACCACATGTCCACCAAATTTACCAGACATGCAAAGAAGCAGGAAAATGTAACCAGAACCAGAAGTAATTATTCAATAAAGACAAACTCAGAAATGAAAGTGATGATAGAATGAATCAACAAGGGCATTAAATCATATAAAACAAAAATGCATATTTTGTTTAAATGTATATTTAAATATACATTTAAATAATGTCAAGAAAACATGAACATAATAAAAACATAACTGTATGACACAAAAAGGAAGTTCCAAAGCTGAAAAACTGTAATAATTAAATGAAAATTTCACTGCACTTACGTAACATAAGATTAGATAGTATAGATCATGTACAGATCAGAGAATTTGAAGATGTAGGAATAGAATCTATCCAAATGACCTATAAGACACTATTAGACAAGTAATATTGTATATGCATGACTAGGGTCTTAAAAAGATGGGAGAAAAAAATCTGAGGAAATGAAAGTAAAATGTCTTAAAAATTGGATGATAATTACACATTAACAAAGCCAAGAATCTTCAGGGATACCAAGAAGGATAAATATAAGAAAGAGTACATATACATACACCACATTAAGGATTATTACATCCAAATTGGTGAAAAACACCCAAAAACTGATAAGGGAAAAGAAACTATAAAGGTAGGCAGAGGAGGAAATGAAGGACATAGTTAGAGAGAAATAAAGAAAAGCATATAGCAGACTTCTCATAAAAAAATGATAAAAGATAAAAGACAAAACATTAGTGAATCAACATATTTTAAACGATGAAGGAAAATAACTATTAACTTAAAATCTTTCAAAAATGAAAGAAAAGAGGATTCTGGAAAAACAGCAAAGTAGGAAGCACCAGGAATCTGTCCTTCAACTTAGACAACAACTGTACCAGCAGACTATGTCTAATGTAATTATCTTGGAACTCTGGAGTATATTAAAATGGTAGCAATTTCCAGGGGAAGGCTGGCACATAAATTGGGGTTAATCTTCCTCAATTTCAGCTCTTAGCACATTAGCAGCTATCAACCCCCCACCCCAGCCACATGGCATAAAACTGTGCAGTTCCAAGAGTAGCTTACACAGCAGCTGGTGAGAGCTGGTAGCACAAACCACCCTGTACCCCAAATATAGGGGGTGTGTGTTCTGGTCACTGTTGCTTTTTGCCATAGGAGGGCAGACAGAGAGGCAAGCCACCATTATTGCACCTACTCCCACTATTGCAAAGTCCTTCCTTTCAGGCAAAAGTGACTGCCAGGAAATTTAAAGGACTTTAATCCCTCTTCATTTTTCTCTTTTCCCCAGATATTAAAAGGCTAGCACACTAGAAATAGCTGCATATATGGGGAAAATCAGAAAGTAACTGTGCATTCCAGAGGAAAGGATCAGGAAAACCTAAGACCTTGATTTTATACTTTAGACATAATACATGATATAAAAATAATAACAAAAAACATAGCAAACCCTGAGGAAGGGGGAGAATCTGATTTCTAGTTTTATCACATTATTAGATTCAAATTTCCAGTTTTCAATTAAAAAAAATCACAAAGAAACAGGAAGTATGGCCCATTCACAGAAAAAAATAAATCAACAGAAACTATTCCTGAGAAAGAGCTCATGGCAGATATACTACACAAAGACTTAAAAACAATCATCTTAAAAATATTCAAAGAACTAAAAGAAGATGTAGATAAGGTCAAGAAAACAATGTATGAACACAATGGAAATATGAATAAAAAGATTTAAAAATCAAAAAGAAATTCTGAAGCTGAAAAGTACAAGAACTGAAATGAAAAACTGATGAGAAAATTCAAAGGCAGATTTAAGCAGGCAAAAGCAGGATTCAGTGAACTTGACAATAGTACAATAGAAGTACTGAGTCTGAGGAAAAGAAACAGAAAATATTGCTTAAAAAAAAAAAAAGTGAAGAGTCTAAAGGATATCCTAACACCAAAGCCAAACAAACACACTACAAGAAAACTACAGATCAATATACCTAATGAACACTGATGCAAAAATCCTCGACAAAATACTAGCAAATTGAATTAAGTAGTGTATTAAGACCATTATAGCCCATGACCAAGTAGGATTTATTTCGGTAATGCAAGGATGGTTCAACACACCAAAACCCATCAATGTAATACACCACATTAACAGAATAAAGGGGGAAAAAAACCACATGATCACCTCAATTGATGCAAAAAAAGCATTTGACAATATTCAACACCAATCATGATAAAAGAGACTCAACAAATGAGGAATAGAAAGAAACAACCTCAACATAATAAAAGACATAAATGAATACCCACAATGATCATCATACTCAGTGGTGAAAGATTGAAAGCTTTTCCTCTAAGATTAGGAATAAGGCAAGAATGTCTACTTTTGTCACTTCTATTCATAGTGGTACAGGACATTCTAGCCACATCAATTAGGCAAGAAGGAGAAAAGGCAACCAAACTGGAAAGGAAAGAATAAAATTACCCTTGTTTTCAGATGGTATGATCTTATACATAGAAAATCCTAAAGATTCCCAAAAAAAACAGAACAAATAAATTGACCCAAGCTGCAGGATACAAAGTCAAAAGATAAAAATCAGTTGCATTTCTATTCACTAATTATTCACTAACAGTGTGAGTAAAAAAATTACAAAATGATTCCAATCATAATAGCCATCACAAAGAATAAAAATTAACCAAGGAGGTGAAAGATCTACATGATAAAAACTAGAAAACAATGCTTAAAGAAATTAAATAAGACGTAAATGGAAACATATCCCTTGTTCATGGACTAAAAGACATAAATTGTTAAGATATCAACACTATCCAAAGCAATCTACAGATTTAATGCAATTCTTATCAAAATCCCAGTGATGTTTTTAAAGAAATAGAAGAACCCATCCTAAAATTCATATGAAATCTTAAGGTATTCTAAATAGCCAAAAAAATCTTGAAAAAGAAGAAGAAAACTGGAAGACTCATGTTTCCTGATTTTGAAACTTACCACAAAGCCACAGTAATCAAAATAGTGTGGTCCTGGCATAAAGAAAAACAGACCAATGGAACAGAATAGAGAACCTAAAAATAAACTTTTACATACAAAGTAAATGACTTTTGACAAAGGTGCCAAGACTATTAACAGGAAAAGGACAATCTTTTCAACAAATGATGCTGTAATAACTGGACATTCACATGAAAAGAATGAAGCTGGACTTTTACCTAATACCATATACAAAAACTAAGTCAAAATGAATCAAGGATACAAATTTAAGAAATAAAACAAGAAAAATCTTAGAGGACAAAACCATGACATTGGATTTGGCAGTTACTTCTTGGATATGACAACAAAGGTATCGGCAACAAAAGAAAAAACAGGCATGGGACCCCTGGGGGTTCAGTTGGTTAAGTATTTGCTGTCAGCTCAGGTCATGATCCCAGAGTCCTGGGATTGAGTCCAATACTGGGCACTTTGCTCACTTGGAAGCCTACTTCTCCCTCTGCCTGATGCTCTCCCTACTTGTGTGCATTTGTGCTCTCTCTGAAAAATAAATAAAATCTTCAAAAAAGAAAAGAAAAAAAAAGGCAAATTGGTCTTTATGAAAAAAAAAATTTCTGCATCAAAAGCACTATCAATAGAGGAAAAAGGCAACCCACAGAATGGGAGAAAATATTTGCAAATCATATATTTGATAAGGGATTAATACCCAGAATATATACAAAACTCCTAAATCTCAAGAACAAAGGGGGGGAAAAAAAACAATTCAAAACTAGGCAAAGGACTTGAAGAGACATTTCTCCAAAGAAGATTATAAATTGCTAATAAGCACATGGAAAGATGCTAGACATTACTTATTAATAGGTAAATGCAAATAAAAACTATAATGAGATACCACCTCACACCCATTGAAGTGGCTACTATCAGAAAGAAAGAGGAGACAGGGAGGGAGAAGGAGAGAAAGAAGAAGGGAGGGAGAGAGGAGGAAAGACAAAGTGTTGTTGAGGATGTGGAGAAATTGGAACCCCTATGCACTGCTGGCAATAACATAAGATGATACAGCTACTGTGGAAGAAAAGTATGACAGTTCCTCAAAAAATTAAAAAACAGAATTACCACATAATACAGCAATCCCACTTCTGGGTATACACCCAAAAGGACTAAAAGCAGGGTTTGTTTTTTTTGATCCCCCCCCCCCACAAAGGTCTTTTATTGAGATTCAACTGTATTTTCTCAAGTAAGCATTGCCCTGGCTGCTGTAAGCTTTTTTTTTTTTTTTTAATTTATTTTCAGCGTAACAGTATTCATTGTTTTTGCACCACACCCAATGCTCCATGCAATCCGTGCCCTCTCTAATAGCCACCACCTGGTTCCCCAAACCTCCCACCCACGCCCCTTCAAAACCCTCAGATTGTTTTTCAGAGTCCATAGTCTCTCCTGGTTCACCTCCCCTTCCAATTTTCCTCAACTCCCTTCTCTCCATCTCTCCTTGTTCTCCATGTTATTTGTTATGCTCCAGAAATAAGTGAAACCATGATAGTTGACTCTCTCTGCTTGACTTATTTCACTCAGCATAATCTCTTCCAGTCCCGTCCATGTTGCTACAAAAGTTGGATATTCATCCTTTCTGATGGAGGCATACTACTCCATTGTGTATATGGACCACATCTTCCTTATCCATTCATCTATTGAAGGGCATCTTGGTTCTTTCCAGTTTGGCGACCGTGGCCATTGCTGCTATAAACATTGGGATACAGATGATGCTTCTTTTCACTCCATCTGTATCTTTGGGGTAAATACCCAGTAGTGCAATTGCAAGGTCATAGGGAAGCTCTATTTTTAATTTCTTGAGGAATCTCCACACTGTTCAAAGTGGCTGCACCAACTTGCATTCCCACCAACAGTGGAAGAGGGTTCCCCTTTCTCTACATGCTCTCCAACACACGTTGTTTCCTGTCTTGCTAATTTTGGCCATTCTAACTGGTGTCAGGTGGTATCTTAATGTGGTTTTAATTTGAATCTCCCTGATGGCTAGTGATGATGAACATTTTTTCATGTGTCTGATAGCCATTTGTATGTCTTCATTGGAGAAGTGTCTGTTCATATCTTCTGCCCATTTTTTTGATATGATTGTCTGTTTTGTGTGTCTTGAGTTTGAGGAGTTCATTATAGATCCTGTATATCAACCTTTTGTCTGTACTGTCATTTGCAAATATCTTCTCCCATTCCATGGGTTGCCTCTTTGTTTTCTTGACTGTTTCCTTGGCTGTGCAGAAGCTTTTGATCTTGATGAAGTCCCAAAAGTTCATTTTCGCTTTTGTTTCCTTTGTCTTTGGAGACATATCTTGAAAGAAGTTGCTGTGGCTGATATCGAAAAGGTTACTGCCTAGGTTCTCCTCTAGGATTCTGATGGATTCCTGTCTCACGTTGAGGTCTTTTATCCATTTTGAGTTTATCTTTGTGTACGGTGTAAGAGAATGATCGAGTTTCATTCTTCTACATATAGCTGTCCAGTTTTCCCAGCACCATTTATTGAAGAGACTGTCTTTTTTCCACTGTATATTTTTTCCCATTTTGTCGAAGATTATTTGACCATAGAGTTGAGGGTCCATATCTGGGCTCTCTACTCTGTTCCACTGGTCTATGTGTCTGTTTTTATGCCAGTAACATGCTGTCTTGGTGATTACAGCTGTGAAGTAAAACTTGAAATCAGGTATGTGATGCCCCCAGTTTTGTTTTTGTTTTTCAACATTTCCTTAGCGATTCGGGGTCTCTTCTGATTCCATACAAATTTTAGGATTATTTGCTCCAGCTCTTTGAAGAATACCGGGGGAATTTTGATTGGAATGGCATTAAAAGTATAGATTGCTCCAGGCAGTATAGACATTTTAACAATGTTTATTCTTCCGATCCAAGAGCATGGAATGGTCTTCCATCTTTTTTATGTCTTCTTCAATTTCTTTCATGAGCATTCTGTAGTTCCTCGAGTACAGATCCTTTACCTCTTTGGTTATAAAAGCAGGGACTTAAGGAGATATTTATATATCCATGATCATAAAAGAATTATTTGCTATAGTTAAAATGTGGGAGTAACACAAGTGTCCATCAACTGATAAACAGATAAACAAATATGGTGTATACATATAATGGATTATTATTAATTCTTTTTAGGATGAAAATTGTACAAAACACTAAACATGAGTGAACCATGAGAGCTTAATACTAAATAATATAAGCCAATCACAAAACTATAAATACTGTAAGATTACACTTATATGAAGTACTTAGAGTAGTCACAATTATAATGTAAGAAAGTAGAATGGGGTTGCCAGGAGCTTGAAGGAGGACAGAATAGGGAGTTATTATTTAATGGGTATAGAGTTTCAGACTATGAGGATGGATGGCTGAAGTTTGCACAGCATTATAAATATATACAATACCACTTAATTATACATTTAAAAAATAGTTAGATGATACATTTTTTACTCTTATATTTTACAACAATTTTTAAAAATTTATACCAAAAAAGGCCACCACATAATATTTACTTGGGAAAGCAACCCAGATGAAATGCTTGTTTTCTTGGTGAGTAAGCACATTTCAGAGTGGACAAATAAATAATTAAATATATGTATGTTTAAAACAATCATACTGAGTATTTGGCATTTTAAGTAAATTTATGTGTTTAAGAGTATTTCTCCTAGGTTACCTTTGTAATTTCAATTTAAAATATGAAACTGAGTAGCTGATCTAGATTTGTGATTATTATTTGTGATTATAAGTTCACATCTCATTACATTTATAGATTTGAAAGATATAAGAGCATTTAATGTCTCCATAGCTGTATATTTAATATATTACATTTATAAGAATTTTTAAAGTATTCTTAAAATATTTCAGACAACTGCAGTACCAAAACAATATATTAAATGCATAAAAGCAATTTAAAACATCTAAATTAAATGGGATTGATTATTACTCAAAGGCCCTCAAAAATGATGATTAAAGAGAGCATGTGTTGTCAAGAACACTGGGTATTATACACAACTAATAAATCATTCAACACTACATCAAAAACTAATGATGTACTGGTTGGTAAACTTAACATAATAAAAAGAGGAGGAAATCTGGGCAACAGACACACACTGAGGGAGAAGACTAGCCATCTGTAAGCTCAGAAGAGAGGCTTCAGAAGAAACCAACCCCACTGATACCTTGATATTGGGCTTCTAGATTCCAGAATCATGAGAAAATAAATTTCTAGTGTTTGGGCACCTGGGTGGCTCAGTGGGTTAAGCCGCTGCCTTCAGCTCAGGTCATGATCTCAGGGTCCTGGGATCGAGTCCCATGTCGGGCTCTCTGCTCAGCAGGGAGCCTGCTTCCCTCTCTCTCTCTCTCTGCCTGCCTCTCTGCCTACTTGTGATCTCTCTCTGTCAAATAAATAAATAAAAATCTTTTTTAAAAAAATTTCTAGTGTTTAAGCAAAAAAAAAAAAAAATGGTTAAGACATTAGCCTTATAGGGGTGCCTGGGTGGCTCAGTCAGTTAATCATCTGACTTGATCAGATCATGATACTGGGTCATAAGACTGAGACTTGTATTGGGTCTGTGCTGGGCAAAGAGCCTCATTAAGCCCTCCCTCACATCCCTAATAAAAAAATAAATACAAAAAAATTAGAGTTATAGTTGCAGGATATAAAATCAATGTACAGAAATCTACTGCATCTCTATATACTAATAATGAAGCAGCAAAGGGAAGTTAAGAAAACAATCCCATTTATAATTGCACCAAAAAGAATAAAATACCTACGAATAAACTTAACCAGGATGAGAAAGACACATACTCTGATAAAATATTGATGAAAGAAATGGAAGATGACAGAAATTGAAAGATTTCCATGCTCGTGGATTAGAAGAAGATTTCTTACCCAAAGCAATCTACACATTTAATGAACCCTTATAAAAATACTTCGTTTTTCATAGAACTAGAACAAGTGATCCTAAAATTTATATGCAACCACAAAAGACCCCAAATAAGCAATCTTGAAAAAGAAAAACAAAACTGGACATACCACAATCCCAGACTTCAAGTTATATTACAAAGCTGCAGTAATCAAACAGTATGTGACTGGCACAAAAATAGACACATAGATCAGCAGAAAAGAATAGAAAACCCAGAAATAAACCCACAATTATATGGTCAATTTGATGTAAGAAACAAAGGCATAAGAAAAATTTTATTAAATTTCCTTACTACTTACAGCTCATTGATGAGTCCTTGAAACAGGCAGAGAGACATTCCTCTAGGGACTCAACTGCCTTGATGTTAATACCTTGCTAACCGCAAAAGGCAATCCTAGCCTAACCCTTCCCCCAACCCCCTAGAATCCTGTAAGTAGACTTTAACATATAAAAATTCCTTTAGAAATTTCTTTTATCTCTAAACCCCCAAGATACGTGTTGGCAATCATCCCCCAAGCATATGGCCCATTGATAAATATCTGAAGGGTCTTATGACTAAGTTTTTATCAGATGGTAATAAATGAACTTCTTCCAAAAATACCTAGCCCCCCTCAAGGTTCTGGAAACCTTGCTTCCAAAATTCCTTAGAGATTTACACTATCCCTAAGCCCCCTCCAACTTGAAAGTATATAATGAGTCACTCCTCACAACCCCAGTGCAGCTCTTTCTGCCCATGGGTCCTGTCACCGTGCTTTAATAAAATCATTTTTTTTTTAAAGATTTTATTTATTTATTTGACAGAGAGAAACCACAGTAGATGGAGAGGCAGGCAGAGAGAGAGAGAGAGAGAGGGAAGCAGGCTCCCCGCTGAGCAGAGAGCCCGATACGGGACTCGATCCCAGGACCCTGAGATCATGACCTGAGCCGAAGGCAGCGGCCCAACCCACTGAGCCACCCAGGCGCCCCAATAAAATCATTTTTTTGCACTAAAGACATCTCGAGAATTCTTTCTTGGTCATTGGTTTTGAACCTTAACATCCTTCCTACATCAAATTAGTCTTCGATAAAACAGGAAATATCTGCTGGGAAAAAAACAGTCTCTTCAACAAATAGTGTTGTTGGGAAAACTGGTCAGCTATAATCAAAAGAATGAAACTGGACCGCTTTCTTACACCATACGTAAAAATGCATTTGAAATGGATTAAAGACCTAAATGTGAGACGTGAAACCATAAAAATCCTAGAAGACAGCACAGGCAAGAATTTCTCTGACATTGGCCATACCAACATTTTTCTAGATATCTTTCCTGAGGCAAGGAAAACAAAAGCAAAAATAAACTACAGTCTACACCAAAATAAAAAGCTTTGGCACAGTGAAGGAGACAATCAACAAAACTAAAAGGCAACCAATGGAATGGGAGAAAATAATTGCAAATGATGTATCTGATAAAGGGTTAGTACCCAAAATATATTTTTTAAAAACTTTCATAACTTACATAACTCAACACCCTCAAAATAAGTAATCCAATTAAAAATAAGCAGAAGACATAAATAGATTTCTCCATGAAATGGAGATGGCTAAGAGACACACGAAAACGTGTTCAACATCATTCATCATCAGGAACATGCATATCAAAACTACAATGAGATATCACCTCACACCTGTCAGAATGGCTAAAATAAAGAACACAAACAACAGGTGTTGGAAAGGATGTGAAGAAAAAGAAACACTTGTGCACTGTTAGTGGGAATGCAGAGGGGTGCAGCCACTGCAGAAAACAGTATGGAGGTTCCTCATAAAGTTAAAAATAGAAGTACCCTATGACCCAGTAATCACACTACCAGGTATTGACCCCCCAAATACAAAAACACTAGATCAAAGGGATACATGCACCTTATGTTTATAGCAGCATTATTTATAATAGCCAAATCAAGGAAGAAGCTCAAGTGTCCACTGATAGATAAACAGATAAAGAAGATATGGTATAGATATACAATAGAATATTATTCAATCACAAAAAAGAATGAAATCTTGCCATTTGCAACAACATGGATGGAGCTAGAGAGTATTACACTAAGTAAAATAAGTCAGAGAAAGACAAATACTATTTGATTCCACTCATAGTGCAACTTAAGAAATAAAACAAATGAGGGGCGCCTGGGTGGCTCAGTGGGTTGGGGCTCTGCCTTCGGCTCGGGTCATGATCTCAGGGTCCTGGGATCAAGCCCCGCATCAGGCTCTCTGCTCAGCAGGGAGCCTGCTTCTTCCTCTCTCTCTGCCTGCTTCTGCCTTTGTGACTCTCTCTCTCTGTCAAATAAATAAATAAAATCTTTAAAAAACAAACAAACAAAAACCAAAAAAAAAAAAAAAAACCCACACACAACCAAATGAGCAAAGGAAAAAAGAGAGACAAACCAAGAAACAAAACCCTAACTATAGAGAAGAAACAGATGGTTACCAGAGGGGAGATGGATGGGGGGGATGGGTGATGGGGATTAAGAGTACACTTAACATGATGAGCACTGAGTAATGTATGGAATGGCTGAATCACGATACTGTACATCTGAAACTAATATAACACTGTATGTTAACAATACTGTTATTAAATTTAAAAAACTAATAAAAAAGTTAGACTTATAAATGGAATAAGTTTTTGTTTTGTTTTGGTGCAAAATGGTGGTTTTATTAACCACCATTTTATAGGACCCATGGGCAGAAAGAGCTGCTGCCCCAGGGCTGTGAGAGGTGGCTGATTAGATACTTGTGAGCTGGGGGAGGTAAGGAAAAGAGAGGTTTCAAAAGGATTTCCAGATGTTAAAGAAGACTCACAGGATACCCTGGGCCTTGTTGTTGTCAAGTTAAGCTTGGTTTTCCCTCTAGGAAGGCATTAACATTAAGATAGTTGGAAGCTTCCTAGAAGAATGTCAGATATATTCCACCCAGGAGTGGGAATAAGGTTTATAAACTAAATTCAAAAGCTTAAGAACAAGGGTTCTGAGTTTAATAAACTAAATACTTATTTTGATTTCAATTAAAGTAAAATGTTTCTAGCACACAAACATCACCTGAAGGCACAAAATAAATTTATATTTAAAAAAATAAAAGGAAAATGAGAATGTTTCCATAGAAACAAAAGATAGTATTCTTTTTCCAACAGACCTGCACTCTAAGAAAAATTAAAAGATACTCTTAGGCAAAAACTAAGTATCAACTGGAAACTTGGACTACACAAAAGAATGAAGAGTACCAGAAAAGACAACTACATGAGTAAATATTTAAAATTTTCTCATTTTTAATCTTTAAAAAGGATTATTGACCATTTAAAGCAAAAATTAATGTATTGTGGAATTCATGACAGTAACAGGTCAAACAACAGGAGAGGTGAGATGGAAGTATATTGTTAAAAGATTTGTATTTTACACACGCTATATATATATATATATATTTAATGAAGAAGTGATAAGTTAAATATCATATTGTAACTCAGTACATCCACTAAAAAAAAAGCATAGCTAATAAGCCAATAGGGGAGATAAAGTCCTAAAAAGTAGATAAAGTCCTAAAAAGTACCCCATTAATCTAATGTGAGACAAGAAATGAGAAAAATATAGCAAAATAGTAGTATGCTCACATCAGGTGTAAGATGGAACGAAGGTGCCAAACAATCAGTAACCAAGATACTGTTTTAATGCAGTATTTTTTAAATTTTTTTAAATTTATTTTTTTATTAGCATATAATGTATTATTTGCCCCAGGGGCATGGGTCTGTGAAATCATCAGGCTTACACATTTCACAGCACTCCCCATAGCACATACCTTTCCCAATGTAATATTTTTAAAAATCTAAATTAATAAACGTACACCAAGGTGAGTCAGTCAGTTGAGCAACCAACTCCTGATTTCAGCTCAGGTCATGATTTCAGGCTCCAGCTCGGCACTCAGCCAGGAGTCTGCTGGATGTTCTCTCTCTCCCCACTTTTGCTCCTCCCTCTGCTCGTTCTTGCACACACACACTCTCAAATAAATAAATCTTTAAAAAATATAAATTAAGGAAAAATCCATGACAAAGAAAATAATTAAATTTCAAATACAGATAAATTTACTGACTTTACCTTTTGCCTCGGGATCTATTATGGTTTGGCATGGCACATCTGTACTAAAATATTTGACATTTTGTTCATCGTGAATGCTAAAGAGTAGGCAATACTGCAAGAAATTACTGAACTCTCACACACACTCACACACATGGTATGTGTGCACACAAACACAGACACACACACACCTGCTAAGTACATTTACACATATTTCCCCTAAAAAGTTAAGAATTGACTTAACTAGCAGGAATGGGGCAGTAAATCCCACAGAAGCTTACTTTGATCTTTCTGTGCCTCAGCTTCCTTTGACTTCCAGTGAGTCATTTCTTCTTTTGGCTCACATGAGGTCAACACTGCTTCAGGAAACACAACGACTCAGTAAAATAAGAGGATTTGCTCCAGGTTTAGTGAGGGTGTCTAACTGGGCCTTTATGCCATAAACCTGAACAGCCAAAAGTCTTTGCATAGATTCTTAATAGGTCCTCCTATACACTTTCTCTCTTAGATGCTAAATACTAGTTTATACTCCTTGCTTTTGACATATAGACACACCTCTTTTTCAAATGCATCTTAAAAATATCATATTGAAATAAAAGTTTCATATAAACATGTTTGGATATATAATTAAAACATATTTATAATTTTACAAAATGGGGTGAACACTGTCAAAACAAGTTCATTTAGGAAATAGGGATGAGACTTCCTTTATAAATATTTTATCACAAATCTCAAAAATTCCACAATTTTGAGAGTAAGAAGAGATGGCAGGAATGGGCAAAGAAAACCATTTAGGAAACCAGTCCAGAAAGGAAGAAAATCAGGACCGTATGATACCCTAGAAGCCAAATTAAAAGTGTTTTTTAAATGAGGGAGTAATTCAAATGCTCAGAGGTTGACTCTTCTCATTTTACTGAGACTAACTGACATGTCATTGTATTTATTTAAGATGTATAACACAATGATGACTTTATATAAATAAGTTGACTTTTTTTTCTTATGATTTTTTTAAATTTATTCACTTGAGAGAGACAGAGAGAGGAGCAGCAGTGGGGGTAACAGAGGGAGAAGCAGGCTCCCTGCTGAGCAGGGAGCCCAAAGTAGGGGCTGGATCCTAGAATACTGGGATCATGACCTGAACCGAAGGAGACACTTAATCGACTGAGCCACCCAGATGCCCCACAAATTGACTTTTTAAATCATCTTCTTTTCATTAAAGAAATTTTATTTCCATGTGGTTCTTCTTTATTCCTTCGTTTTCTTTGCTAATACATTCTCCTTTCTCGTTTGCTTAATGAGTGTCCGCAGTTTGTTTGAGATATATTAAGGCAGCTGTGTTAAAATTCTTGATGATTCCAACATCTGTTTCTCTTGGTGGTAACATCTATTAATTACCTTTTAGGCTTAGATTTTTGTAAGTATGATGAAAACTTTGGACTATATCCTTGAGATTTTTTGATGAAAGCCTCACTGCTATTTAAATTTATTTTATGCCTCTCTGCTTACTTGTGATCTCTGTCAAATAAATTTATTTTAGCAGTCATTGTTTCTAGGCACACATGTCCTGGCCCATGTTTGCAGCCATGGCTCCAAAGTCAGTTTAGTTTTCAAAAGCTTTGCAATGCTTTTCTGGCCTATCCCATTATGTGCTACCCAGAAGTAAATCTAAAATCCGGATGGTATTCCAGACCAACATTCAGTTATCAAATATTCAGCTGTGTTGTTTCTGTAAGGCTTCAAGCATAGATTACACAAAGGTCTGCCCAGGATTTTATATACAGGTTTTAAAAATCCCTTTATCCAGCACAGCAGTTCCTCAGATAATTAAACACAGAATTACCATGTTTCAGCAATTCCACTTCTGAGTATATGCCCAAAGGAATTTAAAGAAAGGTCTAGAAAATATACTTGTAGACTCATGTTCACAGCAGCATTATTCAAAATAACAAGATGTGGAAGCAACCCAAATGTCCATTGGCAAATGAATAGATAAATAAAACGTGTTATATACACACAATGGAATATTATTCAGCCTGAAAAGGGAAGGCAATCCTGTCACATGCCTTAGTATGATGAAATTTGAGGACATTATGCTAAGTGAAATAAGACAGTCACAAAAAAGACAAATACTGGATGATCCATTCATATGTGGTATCTACAGTAGTCAAAATCATAGAAACAGAAAATGGAATGATGGTTACCAGGGGCTGAGAGAAGGGAGAAAAGAGGAGAGTTGTGTGTGTGTTTTTTTTTTAATTCCAATACAGTTAACATACGGTGTAATATTAGTTTCAAGTATACAAAATGTGCTCCTTAATCTCCATCACCTCTTCCACCCATCCCTCCACCCACCTCCCCGCTGGTAACCTCGGTCAGTTCTCTATAGCTAAGAATCTGTTTCTTGGTTTGTGTTTTTTCCCATTTGCTCATTTGCTTCCCCCCCACCTAAATTCAACATATGAGGAGATCATATGGTGTTTGTCTTTCTCTGACTGACTTACTTCACATAGCATTACACTCTCCAGCTTCATCCCTACCATTGTAAATGGCAAGATTCATTATTTTTTTAAGGCTGAATAATATTTCATTGCATACTTATACCACATCATCTTTATCCACTCATCTATGTCAATGGATACTCTGGGCTGCTTCCCTAAGTTGGCTATTGTAAATAATGCTGCTATAAATACAGGGGTGTACATATCCCTTTGAATTAGTGCATTTTTTATCTTGGGGGCAAATACTCAGTAGTGTAATTACTGGATCATAGGGTAATTCTATTTTTAACTTTTTTAGGAACCTCCGTACTGTTTTCTGCAGTGGCTGTACCCCTCTGCATTCCTACTAACGGGGCACAAGTGTTTCTTTTTCTTCATATCCTCTCCAACACCTGTTGTTTCTTGTGGTTTTTTGTTGTTGTTGTTGTTGTTGTTGTTTTTAGCCATTCTGATAGGTATGAGATGACACTGCAGTTTTGATTTGCATTTTCCTGATGATGAGTGATGTTGAGCATCTTTTAATGTGTCTGTTGGCCATCTGGATGTCTTCTTTGGAGAAATATCTGTTCATGTCCTCTGCCCATTTTTAATTGGATTATTTGTTTTTTGATGTTGAGTTTTCTGGCATTTTATTGAGGATTTTTACATCTATGTTGATCAGAGATGGCTTGTAGTGTGTCTACAAGTGGTTTATTTTTGGTGTTTTTATCTGGTTTTGTTATCAGGATGATACTGTCCTCAAAAAATGAATTTAGAAGGGTTTTTTTTTCTATTTTTTTTTAATAGTTTGAGAAGAATAGGTATTAAGTCTTCTTAAAATGTTTTGTAGAATTTACCTGCAAAGCCATTTGGTCCTGGACTTGAGTTTTTTGAGGAGTTTTTTTTTTTTTTTTTTGAAGGTTATATATGTTTTTTTATTTTAATTTTTATAAACATATATTTTTATCCCCAGGGGTACAGGTCTGTGAATCACCAGGTTTACACACTTCACAGCACTCAGGAGGAGTTTTTGATTATAGATTCAATCTCTTTAGTAATCAGTCTGCTTAACTGTTCTATTTCTTCCTGTTTCACTTTTGGTAGAATATATGTTTCTAGGAACTTACCAATTTCTTTTGGGTGAACTTATTTGTTGGCACATAGTTTTTCATAATATTCACTTACAACTGTTTTTGTTTCTGTGGTTTATCATTTCTCCTCTTCCATTGGTGATTTTGTTTAAGTCTTTTCCCCTTCACCTTTCTTCTTCCTTCCTTCCCTCTCTCTCTTCCTATGAGTCTAGCTAGAGGTACATCAATTTTGTTGATCTTTATTTTTTTTTAATTTATTTATTTATTTATTTATTTTAATATAATTTTTTATTTTTTATAAACATATATTTTTATCCCCAGGGGTACAGGTCTGTGAATCACCAGGTTTACACACTTCACAAAAAAAAAAAAAAAAAAAAAAAAAAACTTGCTCCTGGTTTCATTTATCTGTTTTATTGTTTTGGGTTTTTGTTTTTGTTTTTCAGTTTCTAAAAATCATTTATTTCTGCTCCAATCTTTATTATTTCCTTCACTCTGCTGGTTTGGGGTTTTGTTTGTTGTTCTTCTAACTCCTTTGGGCGTAAGGTTAGATTGTTTATTGGAGATTTTTCTTGCTTTTTGAGGTAAGCCTGTATTGCTATAAACTTCTTTCTTAGAAACACTTTTGCTGCATCCCAAAGTTTTTTGACCATTGTGTTTTTGTTTTCATTTGTTTTGATGTATTTTTTTTACTTCCTCTTTGATTTCTTGGTTGACCCATTCATTGTTTACTAACATGTTATTTAACCTCCATGGATTTGTGTTCTTTTCAGCGTTTTTCTTGTGGCTGATTTCTAGTTTCACAGCATTGCAATCAGAAAAGAAACATGGTATGACTTAGATCTCTTTGAAATTGTTGGGGCTTGGGTTGTTTTTTTTTTTTTTTTTTTTTTTTTGGCCTAATATGTGATCTATACTGGAAAATGTTCCATGTGCACTTGAAATGAATGTATATTCTGCTGTTTTATTATGGACTATTTTGAATATATCTGTGAAATCTAGTCCAGTCTGTCATTCAAAGCCATTGTTTCCTTTTGATTTTTTTGTTTGGATGACCTATTAGTCGATGTAAGTGGGGGTGTTAAAGTCCCCTACTATTATTGTATTACTATCAATTAGTTTGTGTTTGTTATTAACTGTTTTACATATCTGGGTGATCCCATGTTGGGTACATAAATACCTATAATTGTTATATTATGCTGTTAGTTTGTCCCCTTTATTATTATATAGTGTCCTTCTTTGTCTCTAGTTAAACTTTTTGTTTTAAAGTTTATTTTGCCTGATACATGTAACAAACCATAAGAGACTCTTAATGACAGAGAACAAACTGAGGGTGGGCGATGGGCTAGAGGGATGATGGGTATTGAGGAGGGCACTTATGATGAGCACTGCGTGTTGTATATAAGTGATGAATCACTGAGTACTACTCCAGAAACCAATATTGAACTGTATGTTAACTACTTAAAATTCAAATTAAAAAAAATAATAATTTTAAAAAAGAAACAAATGAACAAAGGAAAAAAAAAGAGAGAAACCAAGAATCAGACTTTTAACAATAGAGAACAAACAGAAGGTTACTAGAGGAGGGTGCTCAGGGAGAAGGGTAAAATAGGTAAAGGGGATTAAGAGTTTACTTAACATCATGAACACTGAGTAATGTACAGAACTTTTTTTTTTTTAGGATTTTTTTATTTGGCAGAGAATGAGAGACAGACAGCAAGAGCATGAATAAGCAGGGGGAGCTGCAGAGGGAGAGGCAGGCTCCCTGCTAAGCAGGGAGCCCCTTGTGGGGCTGGATCCCAGGACCCCAGGATCATGACCTGAGCCAAAGGCAGTCGCTTAACTGAGCAAGCCACCTAAGAACCCCTTGAAATTCTGATCACTATACTGTACACCTAAAATTAATATGACACTGTATGTTAACTATGATAGCATTTAAATAAATTTTTAAAATTTTAAAACATAAAAAAAGTTTATTTTGCCCAATATTAAGTATTGCTACTCTAGCTTTCTTTGGACATCCATTTTCATAATGTTTCTCCAGCCCTTCACTTTCAATTTTCAGGTTTCTTTAGATATGAAATGGGCCCTGTGTAGGGAGCATATAGATGGGCTTTTTTTTTTTTTAATCCACTCTGTTTACTCTATGTCTTTTGATTGGAGCATTTAGTCCATTTACACTCAAAGTAATTATTGATAGATATGTTTGACTTTTTGTTACTGGTTGGTTTGTAGTTTTTCTCTGATCCTTTTTTCTCTTTCTCTTTTGCATGATTTGCTGGTTTTCTTAGTTATACACTTGGAATCCTTTCTCTTTATTCTTTGCATATCTGTTAGTGGTTTTTAATTTATGGTTACCATTAGGGTAGCATATAACATCTTTTGCACATAGCAATCTACACTAAGTTGACTGTCACTTAAGTTCAAACACTTTTTACTCTTTTTTTTTCCCATTTTAAGTATATGGTGTCATATTTTACATCCTTTTATGAATGCCTTGACTGGTTTTTTACAGAAATACTTATTTTTACTGTTCTTGTGTTTCCTACTTTTCATATTCTCACTTATGGTCTTTCCTTTCCATTCAAGGGTCCCCATTAATATTTCTTGTAGGGCTGATTTAGTGGTCATGACCCCCTTTAGTTTTTGTCTAAGAAATGATCTCTCCTTCTATTCTTAATGACAGCCTTGCTGGAAAGAGTATTCTTGGCTGTTCATTATTCCATTTTGGCACATGGAATATGGCATGGAATCATGCCACTCCCTTTTGGCCTACAAAGTTTTTGATAGACTTACAGGGTTTCTCTTGTATGTAACTGTGTTTTCTCTTGCTGTTTTTGCTATTTTTTTAATCATTACTTTATGCCATTTTGATTACTATATGTCTTGGTGTGAACCTACTTTGGTTCATTCTGTTGAGGGAATCTCTCTGCCTCCTATTTCCTTCCCCAGTTTAGGGAAGTTTTTAGCTCCTAATTCTTCAAATAAATTTTTGCCCCGTTTTCTCTCTCTTCTTCTTTAGGGAACCCTATAATGTGAATATTATTATGCTTGATGGGGTCACTAAGCTCCCTAAGCCTATTCTCATTTTCATAATTCTTCTTTCCTCATTTGCTGTTTGATTGCTTTCCATTCCTCTGTCTTCCAGTTCATTAAATTGTTCCTCTGCTTCTTTCAGCCTGCTACTTATTTCATCAAGTGTATTTTTATTCATTGTGTTCTTCAATTCTAAATGGTTCTTTTTCTATCTCTGTCTTAAGGGTCTCACTGATGCCTTCCACTCTTTTTTGAAGTCCAGTGAGTATCTTTTTGATCATTACCTTAAATTGTCTCTCAGGCATATTACTTACATTTTAGTTCTCTTCCTGTGATTTTGTCCTGTTCTTTCATTTGTGACATATTCCTCTGTCTCCTCATTTTGCCTAGCTCTCTGTGTCTGTGTGTTAGGAAAGCCAGGTATCTCTCTTATTTGTTTTTTGTTTTTTGTTTATTTAAGATCTTTTTATTTATTTGAGAGAGAGAGACACAGCGAGAGAGAGAACACAGGCAAGTGGAGTGGGAGAAGGAGCAGGTTCCCCGCTGAGCAGGGAGCCCCATGTGGGGCTTACTCCTGGGACCCTGAGATCATGACCTGAGCCGAAGGCAGACGCTTAATGACTAAGCCACCCAGGCGCCCCTACATCTCATATTCTCGTGCACTTTTAAGTATGTGATTTTTATCCATTTGTTGTTGTTTTTGTATTTTGTAATTCTTGGAAAAAATAAGGTGGAATGTGCTTACTCCATTTCATCTGGAACAGAAGTTCCAGTAGCTGTACTTGATATTTTTATATTTCCCAGGATTCTCTTACCTCTTTTGGTAGTTAACCACATTTTAATACTTATACTTAGTAATTCTTCTTTAAACTTTTTAAAAAAAGATTTTATTTATTTGACAGACAGAGATCAATAGTAGGCAGAGAGGCAGGCAGGGAGAGAGGGGGAAGTAGGCTCCCTGCTGAGCAGAGAGCCCGATGGCAGGGCTCAATCCCAGGACCCTGGACATGATCTGAGCCAAAGGCAGAGGCTTTAACCCACTGAGCCACCCAGGCACCCCATACTTAGTAATTCTTGATACTGCATTTTTCCTGTTCAAGTTACTGGTGTGGTATTCATGTCCTGACTGGACTCTGGCTGATATGCAATTTTTGGTAATGATAAAGCATAGGGTATGACCATGAATGTGAATGGTGCAGGAACAATGAGCAAAGAGACTGAGGGGTTGGAAGGATCACCTACTTTAAAGTTGAAGTCACAGAAGTAACAAGAGAGAGAAAGACGTTACACCAGGACCTCACCAACTGAGCACCTTTACCACATTATGTCATGACCATGAGACATTTCAATAAATGACCCAGGAGCTCTAATAAACTATCCATTTTCAATTCTAAGTCAAACATTCTGCATGAAACAGTTGTTACTGTTGGATACCATCAAGAACTCCACTCAGGGGTCAGGAAATCTAGCTCTAATTCTGGATTTATTATGCTCATTCCAGCCTTAGGACTTCAGTAATATATTGACCTTATTTAAATCTAGGTTCAAAACATATTTCCTCATCTTTGAAATAGAAGGTTCATTTCTCTTTTGTTTCTCCCTTAGAAGGGCTATAAAGGCAGTCTGTACAAACCACATTCTCTAATATACCCATACTACAGATGAAACCTTTCCACGTCCAGCTGCTCTGGTACAAAGATTCTACAGCAAAGCATGTCATTTTGTCCTCACCACTGCCCTGATTCAAGTCTTCTTTTGTTTTCCCTTGGACAATGCCACAGCCAATCACCTATCTCCCTGACAATTCTCTCTCATACATGTCCTGATGAGTCTTTCTAAAACAATGAGGTAATATGTCCTCTACAGTCTACCAAAGCAGCCCATTACACATTTAGGGATCTCTATGATCCAGCCTCAGTGGGTCCTACAGCCATACCTCTTATTCACATAGCCTTCTCCTACCCCCAAAGCATATCACTTAAGGATTCCATACAGGTTAGCTTGCAGACTGTTGCCTCTCCATAGAATACCTTCTTTATTCACCTTTGATTGGTAAAATAATATTTTTTCCTCAAGACAACATAAACACAATTCTGAGGACACCGATCTTTTTCACACAATGGGCAGTGGTCTTTTCCTCCACTGATGATCCTCCACATGATCCCAGGGTCCTGATGTTCTACTGCATTTGACTTATTCTTCTCTGGAAGGAACTCACCACAAATCGTTTTATACTCTCTTTATAAACATGCTGTTTCTCCTTCACTGGCTAGGAACATCTATTAAGCAGGGCTACATCTTTTTTGCCTCTCTCTAGCACCCACAAAAAGGCCTAGAATATAGTAGGTGCCCAGGGAATTTAAAGTAGATTGCTAGGGTAGTGCATGGGGTTAAAATGTCAGCATGGTTTGCAATGAGCACAAATTTGAATTATGTATGGAAACTATATAGTGTGTATATTATTTATGAGACTATGTTTGAGAATGTAGGGGTACAGAAGTGTGGTTTGTAAAGAAGTGGTCTCTGTGTGTGCTCTGTGCATATGTGCCATACAAATATAGGAGAAACTTCCCGGGGCTTGTCCTCTCTACAAGTTGGGTCATACTGGTCATCTTCCATGGCATTGGTCTTATCTCTTCCCCATTTCAGCCCCTGCTTTCCTACCTTAATTGTACATCACTCTCCAGCCCCCAGGCCCCTTGTTCAACAGCTTTCTCAAAGGACATCATGGTATTCTCAGGCCCCAACTGTGGAAGAAAAAAACATCAACTGCTATTCCTCAGAGTCTCTCTCCTTGCCACCATCCCTTTAATGGCTGGGAGGGAGCCCAGTAACAAAGGGCTTTAGGAAGATGAGTTTGGATCCCTTGGCTCTTTGCGGGGGGAGGGGGGGGAGCTATTTTTTGAAGAGCCTGCCTATATTCTCCTCTACCCAAACTGATTCTGGGACTCTGCTCATCTGAGGTAATGTGACTGGGCACAGTACAGAAAGATAAGTTAGGTGACTTGGATTCAAATCCAACCTTTACAAATAACTCTTCATTCTTGTCATTTCCAGCCAAACCCTTTTCCTTTCCAGGGGTTGCCATGGTTCTGAGGTCCCATTCTCTCATCCACACACCCCATGTATATGCCTACTCAGCCATGCTCAGACCTACCATGGGTGCACCTCTATGTCCAAAGAAGTCTGGCTTGGGTCCCAATTTACCCTCCTCCTGAATGCAGGGAGAATGAATCCCCAATGGAATAACATAGAGACATAAAAGGATAAGGAAAAAAGGCAATCCAATAGCCACCTGTAGAGCTAAAAAAAAGTTGGGAGAGAGAGAAGTGAGAACAAAGCAGAAGTGGAATGGAAAACCATCTCAAGCAACTAACTATCCCAGCAGCTGTCAGTTAATACCCAGTCTATCAGTTTCATTGATTCTATGGACTAGCTCATTTACTATTTCTGTCACGTCCTCACTTATTTTCAGTGATTTTTAAAGTATAGGGTTATCCAAATACAAGCATTACTATTAAGAAAAAAATCACTGGAACTATAAATTTAAAAGGGAATGAACTGTGAAGGAAGTAGGATGAAGAGAAAATGTTAAGGAATATTTTCGCAGGAGGAAAAATAGTTTTGTAGGTTCTGAGAAAGCCTGTAAAGATAAGCCTAAAATGCCTGTATTTAAGAAATTGCAAAATAGTGGAAGGAGCACTAGTTGACAAAAATCTTAGTTCAAAGCCATAGTCTACCACTTTCTAGTCGTGTGACTAAGGACATGTTGCTTAACCTCTCTGAGTCTTCATTTTCTTCATTCTGAAAAAAGGAGCTATCTTTCTACTAAAACCTACCTCAGAGAATTGATATATCAACAGTGATGAGTCATAATAGGTCATCGATAAATATTAGGTATTTGCTCGTCTCTTTCTCTCTTTCTCACACACCCACCCAACAGCCTATCGCAGTATCTGTTATCACTGGTCATTCCCCCAACACTATTTTAGACCTCTGAGAATTTTACCCATTTGCATATTTTTAAGTTACCACTTATGCTCCAATCACTTGCAAATCTAGATCTCCAGCTCTAACCTCTCAACTTTGTGAGTGTATTACATCTCCTGGTTTTTTCTCTGTCATAATTTGCCATCTTGTATCTTCTGATTCTAGCTAAAATTTAGGAAATGAAAAAGAGTTCATTATTATCCCCTTTAAGATCCTGCCCCAGAAATATTGCCTAAAATTCACCTCATACACACATGTACAAGCACACAATGGCAAAAGTATCAATCCAGTCTTTCTTTTGCCTGCATCCTTGCACAATTCAGAAAGCAAATACTCCTTATTTAATCAAGAGTAAAAAGAGAGACGGTAAAGAAAGCAAGACCCTACTTTTTTAGTGAAGGTGCTGCAAAATAACTTTATTCTCAGAACAATTTGGTATACAGCTCTGATTCTTTTGTTTCCATATTAGGAATGGAGAGATCAGTGGCAGTAGCAGACATTTTCTGTTTCTGCTATGAGTCAGGGAGTCACAGGAGACTGCTTTGAATTACTAGGATGGAACGAGGGATATCTGGACCCATCATAAGTTTGTTAGTTGATACTAGCAATATTTGATACAAACTAAAGAAACTGTAACTTGTGCAATCACTTCAGTCAAATAAAATTAAAATATATCTCTATTCTCGCCCCACCATTCCCAGAAAATCTGTAACAACAAAGATAAAATTCTTATTTTTCTAGAAGAATCCCTTTTCAGAAGGACACCTGTTTGGCTAGGAAACTGCTGCGACAGGCCACATACGGTTGTGAGTTCGACCGCAAAAAGCATGTAAGAATAACAAGCTAAATGAATTTTGAAGTGGTATAGTGGTGGCTATCTACTAAATTTGCATTTTGCTAAGTGAAGTATACAAGCTAAAGTTAGAGATGAAATAAACAGGTAAGGTTCTACCACATGACATACCTTCTTCTTCCAAATGGATTAAGTAGAAGCCCACAGGCCAGGAAAGGATAACCATCATAGTTATGCCACTCAGGTGCACATAGGGAGCAAAGATCTGGGAGAAAGCCAAAAGTTAGGCTGACACATTGAGACAGACAGCGCTAGACCTATAGGATGATGCTTACCTGCAGTGACAACCCAGTAGTCAGCCACCTGTCCCTCCAGTATGTGAATAAAATCCACAAAAAAAATGAGATTGTCACAATCACTAGCAGAACCAGGACCTGGGGAAACAGAAAGAATCTCCTGACATCTAGGCACTAGGACTGAATCAGAACTGTTTTGGGGAATTACATGTGTGTCCCAACAACGGGACTTCATTTCCTCATCCTTTTACTCTGCCTGGCAAATCTTCAACATGGAATGGTTCCAATCACTTAACCACCTCTGTGTGTAAGTCTTCGCTGGACAGCATGGCCAGGGAAAAAATTACTCAGCTATGTGGTCTGTTGGCTTTAGTAATTTACCATCTCTAGCCTCAGCTGGGCCCTAAGCATTGCTTAGCACCTCTCACCCTACTTCAACAATGGCTATTACAAATATTCACTACTTTTCTATATGGCTCAATATATTCACAAGTAAACAGTATTCTATAATTGCCTTTTCTATGTTTTCTGCAACAGACTATAACATTCATGATATCAAGGACAATGTTTATGATTATATCCTTACTGCCTTGCAAAATGTTTGGCACACAATAGGCATCCAATAAATATTTGTTGAACAAAGGGGAACAGAAATCTGCCTGCCAGAACACTATATACTTCACAAAGAAAAAAACATTGAGACCAAGAAAACACAACTAAGTTTTCTCCTTTATTTTTTTAAAGATTTATTTTATTTATTTATTTATTTATTTGACAGAGAGAGAAAGATCACAAATAGGCAGAGAAGCAGGCAGAGGTGGGGAGGAAGCAAGCCCCCTGCTGAGCAGGGAGCCCGATGTGCGCCTGGATCCCAGGACCCTGAGACTATGACCTGAGCTGAAGGCAGAGGCTTAACCCACTGAACCACCCAGGTACCCAAGTTTTTCTCCTTTAAATGTATAATTTTTCTACATATGTACTGTGAGAACAGTACTAAAGAGTGTTTAGTTACCTCTTTTCCATTATCTATCTATTAAAGTAATTGAATCCATAATCAAAATTTATCATAAAATACCTCAATGGCTAATTTACCAAACATTTAAGGAATAAATATTTCCAATCCTTAACAAACTCTTCCAGAGAATATAAAAAGAGGGAACATATTCTGACTTGTTTTACATAGCCAACAAAACATTCATGCCCCAACTCAACAAGGACATTATGAAAAAGAAAAAGTACAGGCACACCTCAGACATAACTGTAGGTTCAGTTCCAGATCACCACAATAAAGGCATTATTACAATAAAGCAAGTCGATGAATTTTTTGCTTTCCCAGTGCATATAAAAATTATGGTTATACCATACTGTAGTCAATTAAGTATATAATTGTATTACATCTTTAAAAACAATGTATATACCTTAGTTCAAAAATATTTCATTGCTGAAAATTTTAACCCTCATCTGAGCTTTTAATGAATTATAATGTTTTTGCCAGTGAAAAGTCTTGCCTTAGTGTTGATAGATACTCAATAGATCTCAATGATCTCATCAGGGTGGTGGTTGCTGAAGGCTGGGATGGCTATGGAAATTTCTTAAAATAAGACTACAAGGAAGTCTGCTGCACTGATTGACTCTTCCTTTCATGAATGAATTCTCTGTAGCATGTGATGCTGTTTGATAGTATTTCACTCACAGTAAAACTTCTTTCAAAACTGGAGCCAATCTTCTCAACCCCTGCTACTGCTTTACCAACTAAGTTTATGTAATATTCTAAATCCTTTTGTGTCATTTCATCCATCTTCACAGCATCTTCAGCAGTGGAATCCATATCAAGAAACCACTTTCTTTGCTCATCCATGAGAAGTAACTGCTCATCCATTCAAGTTTTACCATAAGACTACAGCAATTCTGTCACATCCTCAAGCTTCACTTCTAATCCTAGTTCTCTTGCAATTTCCACCATGTCTGCAGTTACTCCCTCAAGTGTCTTGAAACACTCAGAGAGTCCTGTTCATGCTGATATTTTGACCTCTTCCCATGAATCACAGATGTTCTTCACGATATCCTGAAAGTGAATCCTTCAAGAAGGTTTTCAATTTACTTTGCCCAGGTCCATCAGAGGAATCACTATCTGTGGCAGTTATTAGCCTTACAAAATGTATTTCTTAAATAATAGTAATAGTTGGTAGTCAAAATCATCCCTTGATCCATGGACTGCAAAATGGATGTTGTATTAACAGTCATAAAAACAATATTCATTTTGCTGTACATCTCCATGTGAATTCTTGGGTGACCAGGTATATTATCAATGAACAGCAGTATTTTAAAAGAAAACTCTTTTTCAGAGACTGTCTTCCTTCCATTGGGTATTTTTCCCGCTTTGTCAAAGATTAGTTGACCACAGAGTTGAGTCCATATCTCGGCTCTCTATTCTGTTCCACAGGTCTATGTATCTGTTTTTATTTTGCTAGTACCATGCTGTCTTGGTGATCACAGCTTTGTAATATAGCTTGAAATCATAACATGATGCCCCCAGTTTTTTCCTTTTCAACATTTCATTGGCAATTTAGGGTCTTTTCTGGTTAAATACAAAATTTTATGATTGTTATAGCATTTTCAAAAGTACCATTGGGATTGGGATGACTTGTAAAGTATAGATTGAGCTGAATAGCATAGATGTTTTAACAGTGTTTATTCTTCTGATCCATGAGCATGGATGTTTTTCCAATTTTTGTGTCTTCAATTTTTTTCATGAGTGTTTTGTAGTTCTTAGATCCTTTACCTCTTTGGTTAGGTTTATTCCAAGGTATCTTGTGGTTTTTGGTGCTATTGCAAATGGAATCAATTTTCTAATTTCTCTTTCTATAGTTTCATTGTTCACATATAAGAAAGCAACTGATTTCTGTGCATTGATTTTATATCCTGCCACATTACTGAATTGTTGCACGAGTTCTAGTAATTTGGGGATGGAGACTTTTGGGTTTTCCACATAGAGTATCATATCATCTGTGAAGAGAGATTGACTTCTTTGCCAATTTGAATACACTGATTGCCATTTCTAGGACTTCTAGTACTATACTGAACAATAGTGGCAAGAGTGGGCATTCTTGTCATGTTCCTGATCTCAATGATCTCAAAACTCGCTATGGGTTTTTCACAGATGGATTTTATGAAGTTGAGGAATGTTCCCTCTATCCCTATACTTTGAAGAGTTTTAATCAGGAAAGGATGCTTTTGCATCCTTTTGCAAAATGGATGCTTTTGCTGTATCAATCGAGAAGACCATGTGGTTCTTCTCTTCTCTTATTTATGAGTTCTATTACATTCATTGATTTGCAAATGTTGAACCACCCTTGCATCCCAGGGATATATCCCACCTGGTGGTGATGAATAATCCTTTTAATGTGCTGTTGGATCCTATTATCTAGGATCTTGTTGAGAATTTTGGCATCCATCTTCATCAGGGATCTTGATCTGAAATTCTCTATTTTGATGGGGTCTTTGCCTGGTTTGCGGGTCAAGGTAATGTTGGTCTCAGAGAAAGAGTCTGGAAGATTTCCTTCTGTTTCTATTTTCTGAAACAGCTTCAGAAGAACTGGTATTATTTCTTCTTTGACTGTTTGGTAGAAATCCCTAGGGAATTCATCAGGTCCAGACCTCTGTTTTTTGGGAGGTTTTTGATCACTGCTTCAATCTCCTTACCAGTTACTGGTCTACTCAGGTTGTTAATTTCTTCCTGTTTGTCTTGGAAGTTTCCAGGTTTCTAGGAATGCATCCATTTCTTCTAGGTTGCTTAAGTTATTGGCATATAGCTGTTGATAATAATTTCTGATGATTGTTTCTATTTCCTTGGTGTTAGTCGTGATCTCCCCCTTTCATTCATAACTGGGAAAACTGAACAACTATATACAGAAGAATGAAACTGGGACCATTCTCTTATATCATACACAAAGATAAACTCTAATTGGATGAAAGACTTTAATGTGAGAAGGAAATCCTTCAAAATCTTAGAGAAGAACATAGGCAGTAACCTTTTCGACATCGGCCACAGCAACTTCTTTCAAGACACGTCTCCAAAAGCAAGGGAAACAAAAGCAAAAATAAACTTTTGGGACTTGATCAAGATAAAAAGCTTCTGCACCACAAAGGAAACAATCAACAAAATAAAGAGGAAATCCACAGAATGGGAGAAGAAATTTGCAAATGACACTACAGACAAAGGGCTAACATTGAAGGTCCATAAAGATCTCAAACTTAACACCCAAAAAACAGATAAGTCAAAAAATGGGCAGAAAACATGAGCAGACACTTCTCCAAAGAAGACATACAAATGGCTAGCAGACACATGAAAACATTATTTCAACATCATTAGTCGTCACGGAAATTCAAATCAAAACCACATTGAGATACCATCTTTCACCAGTTAGAATGGCAAAAATCAACAATGTAAGAAAAAACAAATGTTGGAAAAGTTGTGGAGAAAGGGGATCCCTCTTACACTGTTGGTGGGGAACACAAATTGGTGTAGCCACTTCGGAAAATAGTTTGGAGGTTCCTCAAAAAATTAAAAATAGAGGTACCCTATGACCCGGCAATTGCACTACTGGGTATTTATCCCAAGGATACAGATGTAGTGAAAAGAAGGGCCATATGCACCCTAACATTCATAGCAGCAATGTCCATAATAGCCAAAATGTGGAAAGAGCCGAGATGCCCTTCAACAGACAAATGGATAAAGAAGATGTGGTCCATATACATAATGGAATATTACTCAGCCATCCAAAATGATGAATACCCAACTTTTGCATCAACATGTTTGGCACTAGAGGAGATTATGCTAAGTGAAATAAGCCGAACATAGAAAGTCAATTATCATACCATTTCACTTAGTTGTGGAACATAAGGAATACCATGGAGGACACTAGGAGAAGGAAAAAATGAAAGGGGAGAAACCAGAGTGGGAGATGAACCATGAGAGACTATGGACTCCAGGAAACAAGAAGGAAGGGAAGTGGAGGGATGGATGAGCCTGGCGAAGGGTATCAAGAAGGGCACGGATTGCATAGAACACTGGGTGTTATACACAAACAATGAATCATGGAACACTACATCAAAAACTAATGATGTACTGGGGAGGAGCAAGATAGCAGAGGAGTAGGAGACTTACATTTCATCTGGACCCAGGAATTCAGCCAGATAGTTATCAAAATATTCTGAACACCTATAAACTCAATAGGAGATCAAGGAAACTAAGAGCAGCAATTCTATGAACACAAAAGTGACCACTTTCTGAAAGGCAGGATGTGCAGAGAAGTGAATCCAAGGTGATATATGGGAAGACAGACTGTGTGGGGCGGGGAGAGCCTGTGTCACCTGGCTACTAAAGGATAGAGCAGCGAAGCACAAAATCAGAACTTTTAGAAGTCTGCTCCACTGAGGGACGTCACTCTGGTGGCTAAGTGGGGGCTGAAGCCCTCTGTGTGATGGTGTGGCCTCAGGACCCTCAAGGTTATGGAAAGACTGAGGGTTCCCAAGTGTGGCAGGGCTCCCAGGTATCAAATCAAGGAACCCATCTGCAAAGATGGAACCAAGAAGTGGGCTCTCATGATCTGCAGCACAGTCGGCCTCTTTGAGCAGGGGCCCACCAGATCCAGGGAGACCCAACCCCCTTCCTCCACTGGGAATACACAGCAGGAATCTGCTAGGTTTGGAGTCAACAAATGGGGTCATGTGCCAGAGACAGAAATGCTCGGTCACAGGCTGGGTGAGTACGGAGTGTGGCCAGAGACCAGAGAGATAGGAGGGACTGACTGCTTTCTCTGAGGGCTCACTGGGGAGTGGGGCCTGAGTTCTTGACTCCTCCAGGCCAGAGATTGGGAGGTCGCCATTTTCATTCTCATCCTCCAAAGCTGTACAGAAAGCACTCAGCAAACAAAAGCTACCAGAGCAAACATGAGAAAAATACTTAGCCTGGCCCCTGGTAAGGATGTTGTAATTCCACCTTGGGCAAAGACATTTGAGAATCACTGCAAAAGGCCCCTCCCCCAGAAGATCAGCAAGACCACCCAGCCAAGACCAAGCTTATGGGTCAATGAGAACTGCAAAACCCCACACTCAGGGAATATAGCACATAGAATTCACAGGGTTTTTCCCCCCATGATTCTTTAGTCTTTCAAAGTTAAAATTTTTAAATTTTCTTTTTCTTTTAATTTTTCCTCTTTCCTATTTTAACCACCATCTTCTCAAAACCTTTCTAGAAAATCTTTTTGAATTTTCATTCTTAGAGTCATAGTCTATCCCTTCATTTAAATTAACCTTATTTTTTGTATACATATAAGTTTTTCTTTCCTTAAAATTTTGGGATACAGTTTCTTCTAACAAATGAAAATATACCCTAAATCTAGTGTATGGCTTTGTTCTAGTTACTGCCTGATAACATTCTCTCTCTTTTTTAAAAATATTTTTCTTTCCTTTCTCAAACAACTTATCAATTCCTTTTTTAAAAATCTTTTAAAATTTGCATCTTTATGGTCATATTCCAATCCCTCTTCATATTTACTCTTATATGAGTTTTTCTTTCTTCAACATTTTGGGAGACAGTTTCTTCCAATAGACCAAAATACACCCAAATCTAGTGTGTGGCTGGTTCTAGTCACCAGCCTGACCATCTTCTTTGTTTTCCTTTCTTTTCCTCCTGGTTGTGGGTCTCTTCTGATTCCTTTAGTGTTACACTGTTGGTGGGGAACACAAATTGGTGTTCCAATTGGGATCATTGTTACCCTTTTAGGATTTTGTCCCCTCATTCACCTATTCTTCTCTGGACAAAATGACAAAACAAAAAAGCTTATCTCAAAAAAAAAAAAAAAAAAAGAACAAGAGTCAGTACTTACTGCCAGAGACCGATTCAACACAGATATTAGAAGGATGTCAGAATCAGAGCTCAGAATGATGGCTCTAAAGATACTAGCTGGGCTTGAAAAAAGCACAGAAGATACCAGAGAATCCCTTTCTGGGGAAATGAACTAAATTCTAAGCAAGTTGAAGTTAAAAAAAAAGTTATTAATGAGGTATAATTTAAAAAATGGAGGCTCTAACAGCTAGGATAAATGAGGCAGAAGAAAGAATTAGTGATATAGAAGACCAAATGATGGAGAATAAAGAAGCAGACACAAGGAGAGATAAACAACTACTGGATCACGAGGGGAGAATTCAAGAGATAAGTGATACCAGAAGACAAAACAATATTAGGATAATTGGGAACAAGAAGAAGAAGAAGAAAGAGAGAGAGAGGGCCTGAAGGTATACTGGAGCAAATTATAGCACTCATGTGGGGAGGGAACAGGCAACAAAAATCCAGGAGGCACAGACAACACCCCCTCAAAAATCAATAAATATAGGTCCACACCCCATCATCTAACAGTAAAACTTACAAGTCTCACAGACAAAGAGAAAATCCTGAAAGCAGTTTGGGACAAGACGACTGTAACATACAATGGCAGAAATATTAGATTGGCAGCAGACCTATCCACAGAGATATGGCAGGCCAGAAGGGACTGGCATGATCTATTCAGAGCACTAAAGGAAAAAAATATGCAGCCAAGAATACTATATCCAGCGAGGCTCTCACTGAAAATAGAAGGAGAGAGAGAAAAAGCTTCCAGGACAAACAAAAACTAAAAGACTTTGCAAACACAAAACCAGCCCTACAGGAAATATTGAAAGGGATCCTCTAAGCAAAGAGAAAGCCTAAAAGTAACAGACCAGAAAGGAACAGAGACAATATATATATACACTTAACAGTCACCTTACAGGCAATACCATAGCACCAAATTCATATCTCTCAATAGGTACCCTGAATGTAAATGGGCTAAAGGTCCCAATCAAAAAACACAGGGTGTCAGAATGGATTTAAAAAAAAAAAAAAAAGAGCCAACAATACACTGTCTGCAAGAGGCTCATTTTAGATCCAAAGACACCTCCAGATTGAGAGGGAGGGGGTGGAAAACCATTTACCATGCTAACGGACATCAAAAGACAGCTGGGGTGGCAATCTTTTTATCAGAAAAATTAGATCTGAAGCCAAATATGATAAGAAGAGTTGAGAAAGAACACTATGTCATACTTAAAGGGTCCATACGACAAGAAGATCTAACAATTTTAAATATCTATGCCCCTAACATGTTTATATAAGTGCCCCTATATGCCACTTATATAAACCTACTAATAACAAAATCAAAGAAACACATTGACAATAATACAGTAATTAACAGGGGACCCTGTTAACACCCCCCTCCTCACTGAAATGGACAGATCGTCTAAGCAAAAGGTCAGCAAGGACATAAAGGCTTTGAATGACACACTGGACCAGATGGACATCACAGATACATTCAGAACACTCCAACCAAAAGCAAGAGAATACACATTCTTCTCTAGTGTTCATGGAACATTCTCCAGAAGAGATCACATCTTGAGTCACAAATCAGGTCTCAACCAGCACCAAAAGACTGGGATCATTCCCTGCTTATTTTCAGACCACCATGCTCTGAAACTAGAACTCAATCACAAGAGGAAAGTTGGAAAGAACACAAATACATGGAGGCTAAAGAGCATCCTACTAAAGAATGAATGAGTCAATGAGGAAATTAAAGAAGAATTGAAAAAAATCATGAAAACACAACTGTTCAAAATCTGTGGAATACAGCAAAAGCGGTCCTAAGAGGAATGTATATAGCCATACAAGCCTTTCTCAAGAAACTAGAAAGGTCTCAAATACACGACCTAACCCAACACCTAAGGAAGCTAGAGAAAGAACAGCAAAGAAAGCCTAAACCCAGCAGGAGAAGAGAAAGAATAAACATCAGAGCAGAAATCAGTGAATGAGAAACCAAAAGAACAGTAGAACAGAGAAACGGAACTAGAAGCTGGTTCTGTGAATGAATTAATACAACTGATAAACCCCTGGCCAGACTTAAGACCAAAAGAGAAAGAGAAAGGACCCAAATTAATAAAATCATGAATGAAATAGGAGAGATCACAACCAACACCAAAGAAAGACAAACAATTACAAGAACATACCACAAGCAACTATACACCAGCAAGTTAGACCATCTGGAAGAAATGGTTGCATTCCTAGTGACGTATAAGCTACCAAAACTGAACCAGGAAGAAATAGAAAACCTGAGCAGACCCATAATTAGTAAAGAGATTGAAGCAGTCATCAAAAATCTCCCAAAAAACAAGAGTCCAACACCAAACAGCTTCCCAGAGGAATTCTGCCAAACATTTAAAGAAGAATTATTACTTATTCTCCTGAAACTGTTCCAAAAAAACAGAAATGGAAGGGAAACTCCCAAACTCATTTTATGAGGCCAGCATTACCATGATCCCAAAACCAGACAAAGATCCCATCAAAAAAGACAATTACAGACCAATATCCCTGATGAACATAGATCCAAAAATTCTCATCAAAATACTAGTCAATGGGATCCAATAGTACCTTAAAAGGATTATGCACCACAACCAAGTGGGATTTATTCCTGGGCTTCAACATTGGTTCAATATCTGCAATTCAGTCAATGTGATTCAATTCATTAATGAAAGAAAGAACAAGAACCATACGATACTCTCAATAGATGCTGAGAAAGCATTTGACAAAGTACAGCATCCTTTCTTGATCAAAACTCTGCACAGTGTAGGGATAGAGGGTACACACCTCAATATCATCAAAGCCATCTATGAAAAACCCACAGCAAAAATCATTCTCAGTGGGGGAAACGGAGAGCTTTTCCCCTAAGGTTAGGAATGCGGCAGGGATGTCCACTATCACCACTGCTATTCAACATAGTACTAGAAGTCCTAGCCTCAGAAATCAGACAACAAAAAGAAATAAAATCATCCAAATTCGCAAAGAAGAAGTCAAACCTCTTTGTAGATGATATGATACTTCATGTGGAAAACCCAAAAGACTCCACTCCAACACTGCTAGAACTCATACAGGAATTCAGTAAAGTGTCAGGATATAAAATCAATGCACAGAAATTAGTTGTATTTTTATACAGCAAGACAGAAGAAAGAGAAATTAAAGTGTCAATCCCATTCGCAATTGCACCCAAAACCTTAAGACATCTAGGAATAAACCTAATCAAAGAGGCCAAGAATCTGTACTCAGAAAAATATAGAGTACTCATGAAAGAAACTGAGGAAGACACAAAGAAATGGAAAAACGTTCCATGCTCATGGATTGGAAGAACAAATATTGTGAAAATGTCTGTGCTACTGAAAGCAATCTACTACACATTTAATGCAATCCCTATCAAAATACCATCAACTGTTTCCAAAGAAATGGAACAAATAATCCTAAAATTTATATGGAACCAGAAAAGTCCCCAAATAGCCAGAGGAATGCTGAAAAAGAAACTAAAGGTAGCGGCATCACATTCCAGACTTTAAGCTCTATTACAAAGCTGTAATCATCAAGACAGTACGATACTGGCACAAAAACAGACACACAGATCAATGGAACAGAATAGAGAGCCCAGAAATGGACCCTCAACTCTATGGTCAACTACTCTTCCGACAAGGCAGGGAGGAACGTCCAATGGAAAAAACACAGTCTCTTCAACAAATGGTGTTGGGAAAATTGGACACCCACATGTAGGAGAATGAACCTAGACAACTTTCTCCCACTGTACACAAAGATAAACTCAAAATGCACGAAAGACCTAAATGTAAGGCAGGTATCCATCAAAATCCTAGAAGAGAACACTGGCAGCAACCTTTTTGACCTCAACCACAGCAACTTCTTGCTTAGACACATCTCCAGAGGCAAGGGAATCAAAAGCAAAAATGAACTCCTGGGTCTTCATCAAGATCAAAGGCTTTTGTGCAGCAAAGGAAACAGTCAACAAAACGAAAAGACAACTGGCAGGATGGGAGAAGATATTTGCAAATGACATAGCAGAGAAAGGGGTAGTATCCAAAATCTGTAAAGAACTTATCAAATTCAATACCCAAGGAACAAATATCCAATCAAGAAATGGGCAGAAGACATGAACAGATATTTCTGCAACGAAGACATCCAAATGGCCAAGAAACACATGAAAAAGTGCTCAACATCACTCAGCATCAGGGAAAAACAAATCAAAACCACAATGAGATACAATCTCACACCAGTCAGAATGGCTAAAATTAACAAGTCAGGAAACGACAGATGTTGGTGAGGATGTCAAGAAAGGGGAACCCTCCTACATTGTTGGTGGGAATGCAAGATGGTGCAGTCACTCTGGAAAACAGTATGGATGTTCCTCAAAATGTTGAAAATACAGCAACCCTATAACCCAGCAACCATACTACTGGGTATTTACCCTAAAAATAAAAATGCAGTGATCTGAAGGGGCATATGCACCATAATGTTTACAGCAGCAATGTCCATAGTATCCAAACTATGGAAAGAGCCTAGATGTCCATCAACAGATGAATGGATAAAGAAGATATGGTATATATATATATATATATATATATATATATACACACATACACACACACACACAATGGAATATTATGCAGACATCAAAAAACTGAAATCTTGCTATTTACAACGACGTGTATGGAAATAGAGGGCATTTTGCTGAGTGAAATAAGTCAATCAGAGAAAGAAAATTATCATATGATCTCACTGACTGAAGAATTTGAGAAACAAGACAGAGGATCATAACGGAAGGGAGAGAAAAATGAAACAAGATGAAACCAGAGAGGGAGACAAACCATAAAAGACTCTTAATTCAGGAAACAAACTGAGGGTTGCTAGAGTGGAGGGGGGTAGGAGGAATGGAGTGGCTGTGTGATGAACATTGGGGAGGGTCTATGCTATGGGGAGTGCTGTGAATTGTGTAAGACTGATGAATCACAGATCTGTGCCCCTGAAACAAACAATACAGTATACAGTAATAAAGGAAAAGTATCTGCAAACTGCAATAAACTGAAGCAGAGTGACATAAGGTATGCCTATACATGCCAATCTCTCCTATGTACAAAGATGCAGAAATCTTACGTTGCCTACTGAAAAAACAGAAGCATCCCAACATAAGGGTTTAATTGTCAAATCAGACTCATATGAATCTCATAGGATTCTATGATCTACTCAACACCAAACTTTTTATTAATGATTCAAAGGATACAGGCAATTAGAAAGTACATATAAAACATTTTCTCTTAGAAAAATGTGAACCTGTCAAATGCAGTTACTCAGAAAAATGTCCTTCCTCTTCTATTAAGATACAATCTGTTCTTTGGACTTTAAATGTGGGGTGTGGGTTTTTTTCATTGAAATATAGTTGGCACACAATGTTCCAAAAGTCTCAGGTATATAACATAATGATTGGGTAAATCTATGTATTATGATATGCTCACCTCAAGCTACCATCTATCATCCATATAACACTATTACAATACCATTGACTATATTCCCTATGCTGTACCACCTTTCATTTCTGTAACATTAATTCTGTGACTGGAAGCTATAACTTCCACTCCACACTCCATTACCCTCTTTTGGCTTATTCCCTCCTACCTCCCCTCTGGCAACCACCAGTTTGTTCTCTGTATTTTCAGGGTTTTTTTCTGGTTTTTGTTTGCTTACTTGCTTTGTTTTTTAGAATCTAAATACAAGTGAAATCATATGGTATTTGTCTTTCTCTGACTTATTTCACTGAGCATAATATTCTTTAAGCCCATCCATGTTGTTGTAAATATCAAGATCTCATTTTTTATGGCTGAGTAATATTCCATTATGTATGTATACCACATCTTCTTTATCCATTCATCTACTGATGGACATAGACTACTTCCATATGTTAGCTACCATAAATAATGCTGTGATAAACACAGGGGTTCATTATCTTTTCAAATTAGCATTTTCATTTTCGACAACTATGTTACTATGCTCACCCCAAGTGTAACTACCATCTGTCACCATGCAACATTACTGGAACACCGCAGACTATATTCCCTATACTGTATCTTTTAGTCCTGTGACTTAGTCATTTCCTAAGTAGAAGCCTGTATCTCCTGCTCCACTTTACCCATTTTGCCCAGCACCCCCCACCCCTACTCCCCTGCAACCAACTGTTCTTTGTATTTATCAGTCTGATTTTGCTTTTTGTCTATTCATTTGTCTTCTTCTTTAGATTTCACATGACTCTCAGTAGTGACTAACTGATCATGGTGTCCCAACTCCAAAACAGATGGTGATCTCAATAAGGCTTATTTTTTCACTTCTCAATCTATATTCTTTCCCTGTAAGATCTTATAACTTCAATTTTGATCTGTTCTAATAACTTTTAAATTTATATTTTCAGTTCATAGATCTCATTTGAATAGGAGAAAACTTAAGGGGACCACTCAGAGTTTGATATGTTCCTGGGTTTGGGAAAAACAAGATATGGTAACAAACCATGCCTGAAAAAAAATCTTTAGAAAGGCAAGAGGCTGGGGCTGGAGCTGTTCAAGCCCATAGCAGGACAAAATGAGGGAGGCTATGTTGGAAATGAGCTGCACGTTAGCAGATATTGGGGCACAGATGCTGCTTGCTGTGGAACAAATACAGATCCCTTGAGACACACCATTCTGGGGTCATTTTAAAGGGCTCCAAAATAAGGGAAGGTTGAAAAAACCTCAAGAAATTTCTGGGTGTATAGGAAGACAGATACTGACTCTACCAAGAAAGGTATAGTCAAAGTTCTCAGCAGAAGTCTCTGAAAATACACCTAGAAAAAGCCTGTTGGGGGGCACGTGGGTGGCTCAGTGGGTTAAGTGCCTTCCTTCGGCTCAGATCATGATCTCAGTGTCCTTGGATCAAGTCCCACATTGGGCTCTCTGCTCAGCCGGGAGCCTGTTTGCCTACCTCTCTGCCTGCCTCTCTGCCTACCTGTGATCTCTGTCTGTCAAATAAATAAATCAAATCTTTAAAAAAAAATGAATGAAAAAGTCTGTCAGATAAAAAGCCAACTGTAAATTTACCTGGTCCTGAAAGCATCAACCTCAGATGACCCTCTTGCCCCTCTTTGCGCAACTGTGTTCTTTTATCCTACTCCCTTTCCCCTGTGCCCTATTCTGGTGAAAAGAGAGTTAGAAGGACCATCATGCTCTATCACTGCAAGCTTCCAGGCCTGGGTCAGGTCCAAAAAAGGAGAGGAAAAATCTTATAATGTTGAAGATTTTGTTATTACAATGAACTGAAATTTTCAATGACGGAAATGAGAATGTTCTTATGACTATAAAAGACCGAGAAAGTAATGGAGTTTGCCTAAGATGTTACTTAGGCAAAAGGGGAATAACAGTCACAGAGCGAGTTTAACAACAAATGGTAAAAAAAGAAGAAAAAAAGAAAAATGAAGTTTGAGTTCAGTCCCTTCAGTAAATCAGTTACATCTGTTAGAAATTAAATTATTTCAGTTAAAGCAATATAAATAGATCTCTTCTTTCTAAGGGGAACAATGAAAGAAGGATGACTCTACTTAACACTGAGTGCCTGAGAGGCACAGTCAGTCATGGCCCAAGGTCTCCTACAAAGGTTCAGTATCCTACCTTATGAAACCAGTGCAGGTTTGGTTCATACCCTTCCCAAACCAACAAAAATGCAAGCACCTGGAAAAGCAAAGAAGAAAAAGGAGGTTATGTTGAAATCAACAAGTTACTCCCCAAAGCAGTGTTCTGTAGCTCAAAATTCCTTTCACAGTCCGGCACTACATTCACTTCTCGCTATGCCTGCACTTTGCAGCCTCTGGTTGTCTGCCATGAGGCTCCCCTGCCTGAGAAGTTCTCTCTCCCCTCACCACTGATGCTTCTTCAAAGGCAGTTCAAATGTCACCTCTATTTGTAACATTCACCGGCACCCCCAGGAAGAATTATTTTCATCTCTGGAATCTCATAACAATCACCACACTGATACACTTCCTGAGTTCCTACCAATTTCTTTTCCCCATGATGAACTATATTCCTGGTATTACTTAGACCCACTTGTGAAAGAAGGCAGAGGCCAGCCCTTCCAAGGGCTATTAAAAAGCTCTTTCTCGAGGAATCAGTGCCATTGTTACATCTCTTAACTACTGTTGTTAACCTGATATTTAGTCAATAAATCTTAATTAGATTTGAATCTACTCTAACCAGTCTAAAAGTCACTATGGAGAGGAAAACAAAATCAGAACCCTTAGATGCTCAGGATATTAATGAGAGTTGGAATGTATAAAGGTCTTAAACTTTTTATCAAAATAATTTTATGTATCTGATTTCATTTGTTCTTTATCCAGCCCAATAAAATACCATTTTTAAAAAATATTATCATTCTCATTTGAAAGAAAAGAAATGGAGGTTCAAAGGGTTATATGACTGACCAGGGTTACAAAGTAACCTAACAATAGAAATAGAACTAAGGTTTTCCTCTTTGTGCACTGTTGTTGTCCCTGTATGTATCCAAAAAGAAGTAGGGTAGAGTAGAAAGTCTGTTGTAGTTATAATAAACTGCCTTGTTGAAACACTAGAATTCATTCCCACCTTAGAAGCTAGCTATACCAGTTCATGTTCACTGTGTATAAGAGCAGTACAAGTCAGTGGTCAGAGTTTTGCCCAGAGCACATCCTTCATCTGCATTTTCCCCATTAAAAAGTTTCTAGCCACCCTCCCTGCCTATAGCCACCCTCTACACCACAATTTTCAGGACGGTTTTCCTAAAATAGAAATCTGATTAATGCCAAATATCTTAGCCCTATTTCCAGACCTTCCAAAATCTGTCACAAGCCCATCTTTTTAGCTGTGTTCCCTACATGCTAACAGAACTGACTTTGCCCTCTTATGTAGTCACATTCCAAATTTTTGTCATGCACCTTTGTCATAATATTCCACAGCCTGGAATGGTCTTCCCCCATCCCCATATACACGTGTCCAAATCCACCATCCCTTCAAGATCACACATCAGTGTCACTTCTTCCAAGAAACCTTACTTAATCCTCTTGGCTGTAAGTCACCTTTTCCTTCTCAGAACCCATGCAGAACTTTTTTTAGGTCTCTCTAATGACAAATACAATGTTCTGCCTGTGTTAGTTATTTTTATCTATGAGTTAGTTGCCCTACTAGAGTCTAAATTCATTGATTTAAGACACTAACTTCACGTCTCATACCTATCTCTTGGAAGTACTGTGCATGAAAACAGAAACTGCATGTTTTGTTGATCACTGTATACTCAGTGCTTATCACTCATACAGTGATTAATAAATTTTGTTGAAAAAATGCAAATGGCAATGGATTTGGTGGGTTGGGGTCTTCTGTATCATAAAAGAAATCAGTAAGGACAGTGAATTGTGAAATCGGATAAAGATATATACGTTCTATAGATAAGTGGGCACTGAAAAACTCCCATTACCTGAAAGTTATCCTCCCGTAGCTTTCCACTTCTACAGACTTTTCTCTTGCTTGGCCTGAATTTCTCATACCACACTATACTACTATGTCAGGCAATAGAGACAGGGTCACTCTTTGCCAAAAGACTTGCTAAAATGTACTCTGCACCTAAACTAGAGGACTAATAATGTTCATTTGCACCTTAGAATAGGTTTGAAAAACTAGCTAATTTATAAGGCTCGGAAAGACTGATTCTCAGGAGACAGGATATGAAATGAGGTAGTTCAATATGTAAAGGTACTGCTAATGTGAATCTGGAGCATTTAACGTAACAACATCGAGTAAACCATAAAATAGGTTATGAAACAAGATTAGAAAAAGGATGTTCTGCCACACTTTAAAAGGGAAGGTTGTAAAACAGATGGTCTAACAGCGCAAGCCTTTCTTTCCTCCATCCATCCTTTGTGCCTAAGATTCAAGTAGCTGATGTAAACCCCAACTCTGCTAAGACAAGAGTGATCTTAGGTTATGAAGGCTCCCAGCACCTACTGGATGCCATCCCAGACAGGAGCACCTCACAAGGCTACTCAGGAAGAGAGTAGGAGAAATGCAAAACATTACTCACCAACCGCAATGAAATATTACTCACCACCAGCAATGTACTGTAGGCAGCCAGGATCCCAAATAAACTCAGCAAAACAATGGACCAAAAGAACCAGTATCCTGTACCTAGAAAAATGACCCTGCAAAAATGTGTTTCAATCCTTAAAACATAGCAGAAATTAGTAGTGTCTGTGTCAAGGGTGGGGAACAAGACTGGACTAAATAAAGCATAAGAAAATGGAAGAAGATAAGAGAAGCAATCTGGGAACATATCTGTGAAAAGTTTTGGAGATATTTGGTTGAGAAGTTTTAACTTTATCCTAGAGGCAACTGGGTACTTTACTGGGGGGAGGGGTCTGTATTAGTGGTAGGATTTTTTAAAGTTATTTAGAATATATACTCAAAAATTATGTCCTCTTCAAAAAAATAATAATACAGAAATTCTGGAAAGTCAAAAGAGAAAAAGTCATCCATAAGTTCACCACCTTAATAAAACTGGTACTTTCCATTTTGGCAGTTTCTTTGACCATTTGCATATGTTTTCCATCATACTTGTAACCATAGTTATTGTATTAATTGCTCTATGCTAGAGCTAAAAGATTTGGGCCTTTTAAAAACAGTTCAAGGGGCACCTGGGTGGCTCAGTGGGTTAGGCCTCTGCCTTTGGCTCAGGTCATGATCTCAGGGTCCTGGGATTGAGCCCTGCATTGGGCTCTCTGCTCTGTGGGGAGCCTGCTTCTCCCTCTCTGCCTACCTCTCTGCCCATTTGTGATCTGTCAAATAAATAAATAAAATCTTTTTTTAAAAAAACACAAAAACCGTTCAGATGTGTTCTGTTCTGAAAGTAGATTATGAGAGATATGATATGATAATGATTTGCCAAGAGAAACAGTGTTATACTTGGTCTAGATATTACATGTCAAATAATTTAGACTCATTTCCATATAACAGAAATTACCTTCTCTCAATATAAAACCTAGGGAAATTATATTTTAATACTATAAAATATAGATTAATGAACATATAACCACATTAAAAATAACAAAGGAAATTCTCTTTGGTCAGGGCCTATAAGACACACCCAGAAGAAAGAAACAGGCAAGTAGTCACCATATTGAGAAGTATCACAAACCAAGACACCGGGAACAGCATTTGGTAGAACGTGAGCTTATAAGCAGAAATCAGAAATCATCAACAAACGAATCCAATAAAGCTGACAAATAGAGTAACTTGCATCCAAGAAAACAGAGCAATAGAGCAATCATAAAAGAATCACAAAACAAATATATTTAAGAATTTTAGAGAAATACAGGAAGGACTAATATCCATGTAACAAGAATATGTTTTTGCTTTTTTTTTTTTTTAAGCTTTTAAGCAATCTCTATATCCACCATGAGGACTGAATTTACAACCCCAAGATCAAGAGCCACATGTTCTACTGACTGAACCAGGCAGGGGCCCCAAGAATATGATGTTTTCATACAAGCACAGGGATAATCAAAACAATCAAAGTTCTTGAAAATAAAATATGGACTTACTATCAGTCTAGATACAGCCAAAGGATTAATCAAATAGCTTAAACAAGAAATGACATAGGCTTTGCTTTCAAGTAAGAATGGAAAACTAAGGTTTGCCATTTAATGGTGCCTCTATCTTTTCCAATCATTTCTCTAGCCACATTAGATTTTTTTTCCACTTCTTTTCAACCTTATTTTGCATATTCAATCTCATGTAAATATTATTACTAGTTTAGTTCAGCTCAAAACTCTCTCACTGGGGTGCCTGGGTGGCTCAGTGAGTTAAACCTCTGTCTTCAGCTCAGGTCGTGATCCCACATAGGGTTTTCTGCCCAGCGGGGAGCCTGCTTCCCTCTCTCTCTCTCTGCCTGCTTGTGATCTCTCTCTCTGTCAAATAAATAAATAAAATCTTTAAAAACAAAAACAAAAACAAAAAATTCTCTCACCAAACTTAAGTGAAGTTCTCATCCACCTGCTATGAACTTCAGGCAAAGGAAGAGCTGTGATTTTTTTTTTCCTCCCTCCCTATTCTACTTCTTCCTGTTCCATTCATCTGCACTCACGCTTGGTGGTGGTTTGGGGCAGAGGGCAGATAACAAAAGCAAGTGAGAAGAATGAAAAAGAGTAAGCTTGGGGCACCTGGGTGGCTTAGTCATTACGCATCTGCCTTTGGTTCAGGTCATGATCTCAGGGTCCTGGGATAGAGCCCCCATGGGGCTCCCTGCTCAACTGGAAGCCTACTTCTCCCTCTCCCATTCCCCCTGCTTGTGTTCCCTCTCTTTGTGTCTCTCTGCATCAAATAAATAAATAAAATAAAATAAAATAAAATAAAAAGAGTAAGCTTAAGTGACTGACTACACATCAGTGGGAATTGAAAAAGCAAGTCTTTCTTGGTCATCACTCCTTTAATCTGGGAATATATGGTCGCTGATGAATATGCAGTAGGCTCACTCTACATGGACTGTCCAATTTAGGCTTCTTATAACTTAATATTTTCAAGCAGCATTCTCTCTGCTCTAGGTCATTTGTTTTATATAAACCTAGCACCAGAATCATGTGTCCCTTTTCTCTATCCTACAATAGAGAAAGCCCGTTAGGACAGCCTAGTCAACACAACTTTGTCTAAATCCACATTTATTGCACTGGTGCTTAAAGAACTCTTCCAGGACCCCATCCCTGCTTTCCCATAGCTGCACAATGCAGCTTTCTTGCATCTTCCGCCAATGCATATTAGTGCTCAACATCACTCAGCATCATGGAAATACAAATCAAAACCAGAGTGAGAGACCACCTCACACCAGTCAGAAATTAGCAAGTCAGGAAACGACAGATATTGGTGAGGATATCAAGAAAGGGGAACCCTCCTACATTGTTGGTGGGAATGCAAGCTGTTGCAGCCACCTGGAATACGGTATCGAGGTTCTTCCAACAGTTAAAAATAGAGCTTCCCTGCAACCCAGAAACTGCACTACTGAGCATTTGCCCCAAAGATACAAAGGTAGTGATCTGAAGGGGTAACTGCATCCCAATGTTTATACCAACAATGTCCACAACAGCCAAACTATGGAATGAGCCTAGATATCCATCAACAGATGAATGGGTAAAGAAGATGTGGTGTATATATAAATATATATGAATATTATGGAGTAATCAAAAAAATCTTGTCATTCACAACAACGTGGATGGAACTAGAAGGTATTATGCTAAGTGAAGTAAGTAAATCAGAGAAAGACAATTATATGATCTCACTGATATGAAGAATTTGAGAAACAAGACAGAGAATCATAGGGGAAGAGAGGTGAAAAATGAAACAAGATGAAACCAGAGAAGGAGACAAATCATAAGAGACTCTTAATTCAGGAAACAAACTGAGTGTTGCTGGAGGGGAGGAGGGAGGGAAGGATGGGGTGGCTCGGTGATGGACACTGGGAAGACTATGTGCTATGGTGAGTGCTGTGAATTGTGTAAGACTGGTGATTTACAGACCAGTAGCCCTGAAACAATAATATATTATATGTTAATTAAAAAATAAAATAAAATAAAATAGGGAGATTAACCTGGTTTATCTGGGTAAATCCAGTGTAATTCCATGAACTCTTAAAATCAGAAGATGAGGACATAAGAGAAAGGGAGATGAAAAAGAACTCAGAGAAATTTGCAGTGTGAGAAGGACTTGACACCCAGTTGTTAGCTTTGAAGATAGAGAAGGCCACTGGCCTAAAGAATGCACTGGCCTCTAGCAGGTGAGAACACTTCCATCTGACAACCGCCAAAGAAAGGGGACTTCATTCCTACAACTCCAGAAATACACGGATTGTGCCAATAACTTGAAAAAATCTCTAAGTGTATTCTCACTCAGAACTACAGATAAAATATCAGGCCAGCTGGCACCTTGATTTCAGCATTATAAGATCCTAAGCAGAGTACCCAGCTGAGTATGTCTGACTTCTGACCTACAGAACTATGAGATAATGAATGCATATTGTTTTATGCCACCCAATTGGTAGTAATCTGCTATAGTAGCAAGGGAAAATTGCCCATGAAACTTATTTATGGCATTAGAACCTGTGGGAATGCACTCATATATACAACTTCCATTTGATGATGGAGTTTTAGTGAGAATTCTGCTTGCTGCTGAGTATGTTTATTCCAACTATACATTCCAGAACTAGTGAAATAACCACAAAGTAGGTCTGGGGACACACTAGACCCACTGTTCAGATGGACATGAGCCAAAGTGCCATCCATTACCTGTCATCTGAAAGCCTTACTCTGACTAGTAAGTCAGTGGTGTTTTTAAAATCTCCAGAAATTCATATCAATTCAGCACCAATGTCCATTAATACCCCCAAAAGTACAACCCCATGCACAACCACCTTGGTAAATGAACAGAGATTCTTTGGGGGTAAAACGATGAGGAAGACTGACAGTATATTCTTTTGGTTGTGTAGCAAGGTCCTGCAAGGCCTTCCCTTCATTCAAGGGCCAATTTATTTTGTAAATGAGTAAAACAAAGAACAGGCAAAAATCAGAAAAGATTAACAAAATTAAAAGTTGACTTTTGAAAAAGTAAACAAATCCAACAAACTTGTAGCAAGATTGACCAAGGAAGAAAGAGAGGACCCAAATAAATAAAATTACAAATGAAAATGTGGACACTCCAACTGATTACCACAGAAATAAAAAGGATCATAAGCAACTTCTATGACCAACTATATGCCAACAAACTAGACAACCTAGAAGAAATAGGTAAATTCCTAGAAACATACAATCTACCAAAAATGAATCATGAAGAAATAGAAAATCTAAACAGACTGATACTGAGTGAGGAGACTAAATCAGTAATCAAAAACTTTCCAACAAAGAAAATCCTGGGGCCAGATTGTTTTGCTGGTGAATTTTACCAAATATTTAGAAAATTACTAATCCTTCTCAAAGTCTTCCAGAAACTGAGGAGGAAAGAACACTCCCAAACTCATTTTACAAAAAAAAAATTAACCTGACACCAAAGCCAAATAAGGATACTACAAGAAAACTACAGGCCCTGGTTGTTACATGCAATTGGTGAATTGCTAATTTCTACCCTTGAAACTAATAATACAGTATATGTTAACTAAATAGAATTTAAATAAAGAATTAGAAGCGCCTGGGTGGCTCAATGGATTAAGCCGCTGCCTTCGGCTCAGGTCATGATCTCAGTGTCCTGGGATCGAGCCCCGCATCGGGCTCTCTGCTCGGCAGGGAGCCTGCTTCCCCTTCTCTCTCTGCCTGACTCTCTGCCTACTTGTGATCTCTCTCTCTGTTAAATAAAATAAAATAAAATCTTTTAAAAAAAGAATTGAAAGAAAAGAAAACTACAGGCCAATATCCCTGATGAATATAAATGCAGAAATTCACAACAAAACATTAGCAAGCCAAATTCAATACCACATTAAAAAGATCATAAACCACTATCAAGTGGGATTCATCCCCATGATGCAAGGATGGTTCAAGATACATAAACTAATAAATGTGATACACTACATTAATAGGATGAAAAACAAAAATCATTTGATAATCTCTATAGATGAAAAAAGAACATTTAACAAAATTAAATACCTTTTCATGATTAAAAACTCTCAAGAGAAAAAGCAAGAAACAGACTCTTGACTATCGAGGACAAATTGATGGTTACCAGAGGGAAGGTGTGAAGACAACGTTAAATGGGTGATGGGGATTAAGGAGGGTACTTGCTACGATGAGCATCAATATTGTATGTAAGTGTTTAATCACTACATTCTACATCTGAAACTAAATTCACACTGTTAACTGGAATTTAAATAAAAACTTGGAAAGAAAAAACTCTCAACAAATAAAATATAGAGGTGTTATACCTCAACATAATAAAGGACACATATGATAAGTCTACAGTGAATATCTTACTCAACTGTGAAAGGCTGTGAAAGGTTGAATGCTTTTCCTCTAAAATCAAAAATAAGACCAGGGTGCACACTCTCACCACTCCTATTTAACGTAGTATTGAAAGTCCTAGCCAGAGCAATCAGGAAAGAAAAAATAAATAAATAAAAGGCATCAGAATTGGAATGTAAATGATTGTCTCCATTTGCAGGTTTCATGATTTTTATATAGAGAAAATCCTAAAGATGCCACTAAAAAACAGTTATATCTGATTAGGAAATTCAGTTAAGTTGCAGGAGACAAAAATCAACACTCAAAAATCAATAGCATTACTGTACACTAATAATGAATTATTTGAAAAAGAAATAAAGAAGAGGGGAGGAGTCAAGATGGCGGAGAAGTAGCAGGCTGAGACTACTTCAGCTAGCAGATCAGCTCGATAGCTTGCCTAAAGATTGCAAACACCTACAAATCCATCGGCAGATCGAAGAGAAGAAGAACAGCAATTCTAGAAACAGAAAAACCACTTTCTGAAAGGTAGGACTGGCGGTGAAGTGAATCCAAAGCGACAGGAAGATAGACCCCGGGAGGAGGGGCTGGCTCCCAGCAAGTGGCGGAGCAACGGAGCACAAAATTAGGACTTTTAAAAGTCTGTTCCGCTGAGGGACATCGCTCCAGAGGCTAAACCGGGGTGAAGCCCACGCAGGGTCAGCATGGCCTCAGGTCCCGCAGGGTCACAGAAGGATCGGGGGTGTCTGAGTGTCGCAGAGCTTACAGGTATTAGAACAGGGAAGCCGGCTACAGAGACAGAGCCGACAGTGAGCTCAAAGCTCGGGGTTACCTTGAACCAGTCGCAGCCTTGGTGAGCTCAGAGAGCGGCCAGAGGTCAGGCAGACGGGAGTTGCTGGGCGCTGTTCTCTGAGGGCGCACTGAGGAGTGGGGCCCCGGGCTCTCAGCTCCTCCAGGCCGGAGACCAGGAGGGCGCCATTTGTATTCCTGTCCTCTGGAACTCTACGGAAAGCACTCAGGGAACAAAAGCTCCTGAAAGCAAACCCATGCGGATTACTCAGCCCGGCCCCTGGTAAGGGCGGTACAATTCCACCTGGGGCAAAGACACTTGAGAATCACTACAACAGGCCCTGCCCCCAGAAGATCAACAAGAAATCCAGCCAAGACCAAGTTCACCTACCAAGGAGTGCAGTTTCAATACCAAGGAGAGCAGCAGAATTCCAGAGGAGGAGAAAGCAAAGCACGGAACTCATGGCTTTCTCCCTACGATTCTTTAGTCTTGCAGTTAATTTAATTTTTTTTCTTTTTCATTTTTTTTCTCTTCTTTTGCTAAAAATTTTTTTAACTTTTACCCTTTTCTTTTTTAATGTTTTTTAACTAGTTTATCTAATATATATATATATATTTTCTTTTTTACAGTTTTCTTTATTCATTTTCTTTTTTAAATTCTTTTCTTTCTTTACATTTTTTTTTCTTTCTTTCTTTCTGACCTCTTTATATCCCCTTTCTCCCCCCTCACGATTTGGGATCTCTTCTGATTTGGTTAAAGCATATTTCCCTGGGGTTGTTGCCACCCTTTTAATATTTTACTTGCTCCTGCATATACTCTTATCTGGACAAAATGACAAGGCCGAAAAACTCACCACAAAAAAAAGAACAAGAGGCAGTACCGAAGGCTAGGGACCTAATCAATACAGATATTGGTAATATGTCAAATTGGGAGTTCAGAATGATAATTCTCAAGGTTCTAGCTGGGCTCGACAAAGGCATGGAAGATATTAGAGAAACCCTCTCAGGAGATATAAAAGCCCTTTCTGGAGAAATAAAAGAACTAAAATCTAACCAAGTTGAAATAAAAAAAAGCTATTAATGAGGTGCAATCAAAAATGGAGGCTCTCGCTGCTAGGATAAATGAGGCAGAAGAAAGAATTAGCAATATAGAAGACCAAATGACAGAGAATCAAGAAGCTGAGCAAAAGAGGGACAAACAGCTATTGGACCATGAGGGGAGAATTCGAGAGATAAGTGACACCATAAGACGAAACAACATTAGAATAATTGGGATTCCAGAAGAAGAAGAAAGAGAGAGGGGAGCAGAAGGTATACTGGAGAGAATTATTGGGGAGAATTTCCCCAATATGGCAAAGGGAACAAGCATCAAAATTCAGGAGGTTCAGAGAACGCTCCTCAAAATCAATAAGAATAGGCCCACACCCTGTCACCTAATAGTAAAATTTACAAGCCTTAGTGAGAAAGAGAAAATCCTGAAAGCAGCCCTGGAAAAGAAGTCTGTAACATACAATGGTAAAAATATTAGATTGGCAGCTGACTTATCCACAGAGACCTGGCAGGCCAGAAAGAGCTGGCATGATATATTTAGAGCACTAAATGAGAAAAACATGCAGCCAAGAATACTATATCCAGCTAGGCTATCATTGAAAATAGAAGGAGAGATTAAAAGCTTCCAGGACAAACAAAAACTGAAAGAATTTGCAAACACCAAACCAGCTCTACAAGAAATATAGAAAGGGGTCCTCTAAGCAAAGAGAGAGCCTACAAGTGGTAGATCAGAAAGGAACAGAGACAATATATAGTAACAGTCACCTTACAGGCAATACAATGGCACTAAATTCATATCTCTCAATAGTTACCCCTAATGTTAATGGACTAAATACCCCAATCAAAAGACACAGGGTATCAGAATGGATAAAAAAACAAAACCCATCTATATGTTGCCTACAAGAAACACATTTTAAGCCCGAAGACACCTCCAGATTTAAAGTGAGGGGATGGAAAAGAATTTACCATGCTAATGGACATCAGAAGAAAGCAGGAGTGGCCATCCTTATAGCAGATCAATTAGATTTTAAGCCAAAGACTATAATAAGAGATGAGGAAGGACACTATATCATACTCAAAGGGTCTGTCCAACAGAAGATCTAACAATTTTAAATGTCTATGCCCCCAACATGGGAGCAGCCAACTATATAAACCAATTAATAACAAAATCAAAGAAACACATCAACAATAATACAATAATACTAGGGTACTTTAACACTCCCCTCACTGAAATGGACAGATCACCCAAGCAAAAGATCAACAAGGAAATAAAGGCCTTAAATGACACACTGGACCCGATGGACATCATAGATATGTTCAGAACATTTCATCCCAAAGCAACAGAATACACATTCTTCTCTAGTGCACATGGAACATTCTCCAGAATAGATCACATCCTAGTCCTAAATCAGGACTCAACCGGTATCAAAAGATTGGGATCATTCCCTGCATATTTTCAGACCACAGTGCTCTGAAGCTAGAACTCAATCACAAGAGGAAGTTTGGAAAGAACCCAAATACATGGAGACTAAACAGCATTCTTCTAAAGAATGAATGGGTCAACCAGGAAATTAAAGAAGAATTGAAAAAAATCATGGCAACAAATGATAATGAAAACACAACGATTCAAAATTGTGGGACACAACAAAGGCAGTCCTGAGAGGAAAATATATAGCGGTACAAGCCTTTCTCAAGAAACAAGAAAGGTCTCAGGTACACAACCTAACCCTACACCTAAAGGAACTGGAGAAAGAACAAGAAAGAAACCCTAAACCCAGCAGGAGGAGAGAAATCTTAAAGATCAGAGCAGAAATCAATGAAATAGAAACCAAAAAAACAATAGAACAAATCAACGAAACTAGGAGTTGGTTCTTTGAAAGAATTAATAAAATTGATAAACCCCCTGGCCCAACTTATCAAAAAGAAAAGAGAAAGGACCCAAATAAATAAAATCATGAATGGAAGAGGAGAGATCACAACTAATACCAAAGAAATACAAACAATTATAAGAACATACTATGAGCAACTCTACACCAACAAATTTGACAATCTGGAAGAAATGGATATATTCCTAGAAACATATAAATTATCACAAGAACCAGGAAGAAATAGAAAGCCTGAACAGACCCATAACCAGTAAGGAGATTGAAACAGTCATTAAAAATCTCCAAAAAAAGTCCAGGGCCAGATGGCTTCCTGGGGAATTCTACCAAACATTTAAAGAAGAACTAATTCCTATTCTCCTGAAACTGTTCCAAAAAGTAGAAATGGAAGGAAAACTTCCAAACTCATTTTATGAGGCCAACATCACCTTGATCCCAAAACCAGACAAGGATCCCATCAAAAAAGAGACCTACAGACCAATATCCTTGATGAACACAGATGCGAAAATTCTCACCAAAATACTTGCCAATAGGATTCAACAATACATTAAAAGGATTATTCACCATGACCAAGTGGGATTTATTCCAGGGCTACAAGGTTGGTTCAACATCCGCAAATCAATCAATGTGACACAACACATTAATAAAAGAAAGAACAAGAACCACATGATACTCTCAATAGATGATGAAAATGCATTTGACAAAGTACAGCATCCCTTCCTGATCAAAACTCTTCAAAGTGTAGGGATAGAGGGCACATACCTCAATATTATCAAAGCCATTTATGAAAAACCCACCGCAAATATCATTCTCAATGGAGAAACACTGAAAGCTTTTCCGCTAAGGTCAGGAACATGGCAGGGATGTCCATTATCACCAATGCTATTCAACATAGTACTAGAGGTCCTAGCCTCAGCAATCAGACAACAAAAGGAAATTAAAGGCATCCAAATCAGCAAAGAAGAAGTCAAACTATCACTCTTCGCAGATGATATGATACTATATGTGGAAAACCCAAAAGACTCCACTCCAAAACTGCTAGAACTTGTACAGGAATTCAGTAAAGTGGCAGGATATAAAATCAATGCACAGAAATCAGTTGCATTTCTCTACACCAACAAGACAGAAGAAAGAGAAATTAAGGAGTCAATCCCATTTACAATTGCACCCAAAACCATAAGATACCTAGGAATAAACCTAACCAAAGAGGCACAGAATCTATACTCAGAAAACTATAAAGTACTCATGAAAGAAATTGAGGAAGACACAAAGAAATGGAAAAATGTTCCATGCTCCTGGATTGGAAGAATAAATATTGTGAAAATGTCTATGCTACCTAAAGTAATCTACACATTTAATGCAATTCCTATCAAAGTACCATCCATCTTTTTCAAAGAAATGGAACAAATAATCCTAAAATTTATACGGAACCAGAAAAGACCTCGAATAGCCAAAGGAATATAGAAAAAGAAAGCGAAAGTTGGTGGCATCACAATTCCGGACTTCAAGCTCTATTACAAAGCTGTCATCAACAAGACAGCATGGTACTGGCACAAAAACAGTCACATAGATCAATGGAACAGAATAGAGAGCCCAGAAATAGACCCTCAACTCTATGGTCAACTAATCTTCGACAAAGCAGGAAAGAATGTCCAATGGAAAAAAGACAGCCTCTTCAATAAATGGTGTTGGGAAAATTGGACAGCCACATGCAGAAAAATGGAATTGGACCATTTCCTTACACCACACATGAAAATAGACTCAAAATGGATGAAGGACCTCAATGTGAGAAAGGACTCCATCAAAATCCTTGAGGAGAACACAGGCAACAACCTCTTCAACCTCAACCGCAGCAACATCTTCCTAGGAACATCGCCAAAGGCAAGGGAAGCAAGGGCAAAAATGAACTACTGGGATTTCATCAAGATCAAAAGCTTTTGCACAGGAAAGGAAAAACCTAAATACAACTGACAGAATGGGAGAAGATATTTGCAAATGACATATCAGATAAAGGGCTAGTGTCCAAAATCTATAACGAACTTAGCAAACTCAACACCCAAAGAACAAATAATCCAGTCAAGAAATGGGCAGAGGACATGAACAGACATGTCTGCGAAGACATCCAGGTGGCCAACAGACACATGAAAAAGTGCTCCATATCACTCAGCATCAGGGAAATACAAATCAAAACCACAATGAGATATCACCTCACACCAGTCAGAATGGCTAAAATTAACAAGTCAGGAAATGACAGATGCTGGCGAGGATGCGGAGAAAGGGGAACCCTCCTACACTATTGGTGGGAATGCAAGCTGGTGCAACCTCTCTGGAAAACAACTTGGAGGTTCCTCAAAATGTTGAAAATAGAACTACCCTATGACCCAGCAATGCACTACTGGGTATTTACCCCAAAGATACAAATGTAGTGATCTGAAGGGGCATGTGCACCTGAATGTTTATAGCAGCAATGTCCACAATAGCCAAACTATGGAAAGAACCTAGATGTCCATCAACAGATGAATGGATTAAGAAGATGTGGTATATATACACAATGGAATACTATGCAGCCATCAAAATAAATGAAATCTTGCCATTTGTGATGACGTGGATGGAACCAGAGCGTATCATGCTTAGCGAAATAAGTCAAGCGGAGAAAGACAACTATCATATGATCTCCCTGATATGAGGAAGTGGTGATGCAACATGGGGGCTTAAGGGGGTAGGAGAAGAATAAATGAAACAAGATGGGATTGAGAGGGAGACAAACCATAAGTGACTCTTAATCTCACAAAAAAGAGGGTTTCTGGGGGGCGGGGGGTTGGGAGAAGGGGGGTGGGGTTATGGACATTGGGGAGGGTATGTGCTTTGGTGAGTGCTGTGAAGTGTGTAAACCAGGCGATTCACAGACCTGTACCCCTGGGGATAAAAATATATTATATGTTTATAAAAAATAAAAAATTAAAAAATTTTTAAAAAAGAAATAAAGAAAAAAAATCCACTTACATTAGCATCAATAACAATAAAATACCTAGGAATAAATTTAACCAAGGAGGTGAAAGATCTATGTACTGAAAAAGGTAATACATTAAAGAAACTGAAGACACAAATAAATGGAAAGATATGTCGCATTCGTGAAGAATATTAAAGAATATTATTAAAATTCCCATATCACCCCCAAAGCCATCTGTAGATTCAGTTCAATCCCTATCAAAATTCCAAAGGCATTTTTCACAGAAATGGAACAAATAATCCTAATTTTTTTATAGAACTACAAAAGACCTTGGACAGCCAAAGCAATATGGAAAAAGTACAAAGCTGGAAGCATCACACTCCCTGAATTCAGACTGTTTACAAATCCATAGCAATCAAATCAGTATGGTACTAGCATTGAAAACAGACACATAGATCAATGGAACAGAATAAATAGCCCATGTATATACATGGTCAATTAATTTATGGCAAAGAAAACAAAAACCAAGAATATACAATGAGGAAAGGGCGGTCTCTTCCATAAACTGGGTAGCCACATGCAAAAGAATGAATCAGTAGCACTCTACTATACCATACATAAAAATCAACTCAAAATGGATTATTAAAGATTTGAATGTAAAACTTGAAATCATTAAACTCCTGAAGAAAACATAAGCTTAACTTCCTTGACATCCATCTCAGTGACAGTTTTTTTGGATTTGACACCAAAAGCAAAAAGGCAACAAAACAGACAAGTGGGACTACATCAAACTAAAAAGCTTCTGCCCAGCAAAGGAAACCATCAACAAAATGAAAAGGAAACCTACCAAAAGGGACAAAATATTTGCAAAACATATACCTGAGTAAGTGGTTAGTATCCAATATACATAAAGAACTCATACAATTCAATAGCAAATAAATAATCCAATTAGAAATGGGCAGAGGATCTAAACAGACATTTTTCCAAAAAAAGACATATCGAACAACAGGCACATGATAAGGTACATAAAAGTTACAGCATATGGAATATAGTCAATGGTATCGCAATAGCACTGTATGGTGGTCGATGATAGCTATACTTGTGGTGAACACTGCATACAGAGCTGTCGAATCATATGAAACTAATGTGTGTCAACTACACATCAATAAAACCAACAAACCAAAAAAAAAAAAAAAACCCCTCAATGGATAGGGAAAAAAAAGAAGAATATGAGCTAAGATGGGGGGAACTGTGTTAATATGAGTGTAGGGGCTATTAATACAAGTACACACATATAGAAGGAGATTGGTCCAGTTCACACCCCATTGTGCTCCAATCCTGATTCCATTCTTGTGAAGAACAATAAGCTCACCCAGAGATGAACATTCTTGTATACAATGAACATGTGAAATGCTTGAGTTGTTTACGATAGAGAATATTTAGGGGAAAGATGGCTGTCTCCAGTTGTCCTACACTGGGTGAGGTGCCAGATGGCCAACCCAAGACCAGTGAGTAAAAGTCAGGGGGAAACCATATGATAATTGAGAAGGGAGTTGAGGGAAATTGGAGGGGGAGATGAACCACGAGAGACTATGGATTCTGAAAAACAATCTGAGGGTATTGAAGGGGCAGGGGGTGGGAGGTTGGGGGGGCCTGGTGGTGCTATTATGGAGGGCACATATTACATGGAACACTGGGTGTGGTGCATAAGCAATGAATTCTGTTACACTGAAAAGAAATTAAGTTTAAAAAAAAAGTCGGAGGGAAAGCAGACTTCAGCTTATTATAATAAAGAGTTCGTAAACACTTAGAGCTCTCTAAGTAGGGAAAGACTGAAACACAAAACAGTATGTTAAAACCACTTGAAGTTTTAATCAGAGATTAGAAGACCACCTGGAAAGAATATTTTCAAATATGTGTACAATGTAGAGAATTGGGACAGTTGGCTCCAAGATCCCTCCTGACTCTGTAATTCTACATCTTTGAATGGGATTTTGCTAAGACTCCTATATACTAACCCCCCCCCACACACACACATACTCCCCTCTTACACAGTTAAGTATGCTTCACTTACTGTGTACACTACTGAAACATTTTTCCTGGAGAAAAGGATAGTCATCTACTACAATAAAATACTTTTTATTTATTATTTTACAGTTTGTGAACAGTGGTATTTAAATGAGACTCTGCCATTTGTTCCTCAAAACAGTCTCATGATATGGATAGAGCCAGAGTTTTTTCTTTCTCTCATACACGCACATATATGCAAATGTGTGTATGTGTTCAGACATGAATACACAAAAATGCATACACAGACCCATGCCAAAATACACAGCCAAGGTGAATTTCAACTTTTACTGTGATCATAACTGTTGCTTATCAATGTAGTTATTTGCTATTTTTAAAAGTCAATCCAGTGAAATATGAATAAGATCCACAGGTTTTGCCAATGTCAATTTTCTGGTTTTAATATCATGCAATAGTTTTACAAGATGCTAATATTGCGTGATGCTGGGTAAAGAGTGCACAGGACCTCCCTGTACATTTCTTTTCCACTTCCTGTGAACCTACAGTCATTTCCAAATAATTTTTTTTTTAAATAGAGAGAGCCCAAGAAAATCAAACTAAAACATGACATCCCACTGGCATTCATGGGAGAGAGGACAAGTAGGGTAGAGGAAGGCAGAAGATGGGAAATAAAAAGCACAAGAACTTTAAAAATAAGTCAGTGAAAAAAATAATTTTTAATAAATAAAATAAATAAAAATTTAATAAATAAAAGCACAAGAACTTTAAAAATAAGTCACATTGAAAAAATAAATTAGAAAAATAAAAATAATTCATAATGAAAACAGGCCTAAAAGATTTTATAAACAAACAAGTGGGACTACATCAAAATAAAAAGCTTCTGCAAAGCAAACCATCAACAAAATGAAAAGGCAAACTTCTTGGGGCACCTGGGTGGTTCACTGGGTTAAGCCTATGCCTTTGGCTCAGGTCATGATCTCAGGGTCCTGGGATCAAGCCCCACATCGGGCTCTCTGCTCCACAGGGAGACTTGCTTTCCCCTCTCTCTTTGCCTACTTGTGATTGCACTCTATGTCAAATAAATAAATAAAATCTTAAAAAAAAAAAGGCAAACTACCAAAAGAAAGAAAATATTAGCAAATCATATTCTAATACTCAAAATACATAAAAACTCCTATGATTCAAGAGCAAATAAGCAATCCAGTTAAAAAAGGGCAGAGAGGGGCGCCTGGGTGGCTCAGCGGGTAAAGCCTCTGCCTTCGGCTTAGGTCATGATCCCAGGGTCCTGGAATCGAGCCCTGCATCGGGCTCTCTGCTCTGCGGGAGCCTGCTTCCCTTCCTCTCTCTCTGCCTGCCTTTCTGCCTGCTTGTGATCTCTGTCTTTCAAATAAATAAATTTTTAAAATCTTTAAAAAAAAAAAAAAGGCAGAGATATGTAAGTGCTGTGAAGTGTGTAAGCCTGATGACTCAGAGACCTGTACCCCTGGGGCAAATAATACATTGTATGTTAATAAAAATAATTAATAAATTAAAAATGCATTTTAAAAAAGGGGTAGAGGATCTGAGCAGACATTTTTCCAAAAGACATTCAGGCCAACAGATGCATGAAAAGGGGTTCAATATCATTAATCATCAAGCAAACACAAATCAAAACCACAATGAGACCTGTTAGAATGGCTATCACCAAAAGCCAAGGTAACAAATGCGTGAGGATGTGGAGAAAAAGGAAACCTTTGTGCACTGTTGGTGGGAATCCAAACTGGTGCACCCACTCTGGAAAACAATATGGAAGTTCCTCAAAAAATTAAAAATGGAAATAACATGTGACCTACCAATTCCACTTTAAGGTATTTATCCAAAGAAAATAAAAACACTAATTCAAGAAGACATATGCATCCCTATCTTCAGTGCATTATTCCTAATGGCCAATATATGGAAACTAAGTGTCCATCAATGGATTAATAAAGAAAAATGTGGTATATATACATAATGGAATATTATTCAGCCATAAAAAAGAATAAAATCTTGCTATGTGCAACATGGATGAGCCCTGAGAGTATTATGCTAAGTGAAACAAGTCAGAGAAAGACAGATAGCATATAATCTCATTTATATGTGAAATCTTAAAAAAATAAAACAAAACAAAAAACAAAAATCAAGCTCACATATACAAAGAACAGACTGGTGGTTGCCAGAGGCAGGGGGCAGTAGGAAGGCAAAATATGTGCAGGGAGTCAAAAGGTACAAATTTCCAGTTATAAAATAAATAAGTCATGGGGATATAATTCACAGCATGGTAACTATAATTAATAATACTGTATTGTATATCTGAAAGTTGCTAAGAGAGTAAATTTTAAAAGATCTCCTCATAAGAAAAAAAGTTTGCAACTATGTATGGTGACAGATGTTAACTAGGCTTATGTGATGATTATTTTGCAATATATGAAAACAAACATGAAACAAATGTGTTGTATACCTAAAATTAATATAATGTTGTGTGTCAATTAAACCTCAATTTAAATACAAAGTGTTGCGGCACCTGGGTGGCTCAAGTAAGTTAAACGTTTGCTTTGGCTCAGGTCATGACCTCAGGGTCCTGGTATCAAGCCCTGCATCTGGCTTCTTGTTCAGAAACTGCTTCTCCCTCTGCCCCTCCCCCTGCTCAAGCTCACTCTCTTTCGCTCTCTCAAATAAAAATCTCTTTTAAAAAAAGTGTTGGTGAGGATATAGAGAAAGGATAACACTTGTGCACTGCTGGTGGGAATATAAACTGGCACAGCCACTGTGGTAACAGTATGAAGCTTCCTCAAAAAAATTAAGAATAGAACTACCATACAATTCAGCAATTCCACGTCTGGGTTTTTATCCAAAGGAAATGAAAACATTAACTCAAAAAGATATGTAACCCCCATACTCTTTGTAGCATTATTTACAACAGCCAGGACACGGAAACAACCTAAGAGTCTACTGGTAGATGAATTGATAAAAGATATGTGGGGTGTGTGTGTGTATTTCTAAAAAGAAAATGAATTAAGCAAGTTTTAGCACTTAATGATTAAATTAAAACAAAACAAATCCTATCTAGAAAATTAACAAAAATTATTCAAAATAAGAACGGTTAATGTTATCAACCACAGGTTATAATAGAAACTCTCAGGGCTCCTTGATTGAGCATCCAACTTTTGATCTAGGCTCAGGTCATGACCTCAGGGTCGTGAGACTGAGTCCCAACTTGGCTCCAATGGGTGTGGAGCCTGTTTAAGATTCTCTCCCCTTTCCTCTCCCTTTGCCCCTCCCCCACCTCCACTCAGGCAAACACACACATGTGTGCGCTCGCTCTCTCTCTCTCTCTCACTAAAACAAACAAACAAACAAAACCCAGAAACTCTCATATATCTGTCATGAATGAAAATCACTACCTTCTTTTGAGTAAGTACTTCAGCAACAGGCATAATGAATACTACAAATATTTATTCTTCTTGACTCAATAACACTACTTGTGGAAATCTAGTCTAAGACCTATGTCAGAATACAAAGCTTTCTCTGCACTCCTATTTCATAAAAACAAAAAAATTGGAAACATAATGCATAATAATAAGTGTTTAAGTGTATTATAGCATCTTCATGTCATGAAATATTTTGCAACCATTTTAAATGATACTCAGTTATTAGTAATTTGTCAAAATCTTTCTTACTATCTTAAATGAAAAGGAAAAACAAAATTACATGTTCTGTATGATATAAATGCAATAATATAAAAACAAGTGAAGAAAAAAATGCTGGGAAATATACCAACGAGTGATTGTCACTCAAGAATAAGACAAAGCAGATTTTTATATTTTTCAAATTTTTATATTTAAAATAACAAACCAGGGGTGCCTGGGTGGCTCAGTCGGTTAACTGTTCAACTCTTGATTTTGGCTCAGGACATGATTTCAGGGTTATGAGATCAAGTCCCAGGCTGTGTGTGTGTGTGTGTGTGTGTGTGTGTGTGTGGAGCCTGCTTATGATTTTCTCTCTCTCTCCACCCCCTCTTCAAACAAAACAAAACAAAACACATTTTACTTCTATTATAATAAAGCTTAATTGTATTCCATTAAAAAAATTTAAAAAGCCTCATATCCAAACATACCCCTTTCTCAGCCAAATACCAAATAGTGGGTAAGTTTGCAATCATCAGGCCAGAGAAACTGGAATTGCTGGGAGCAGTCCAGGATGAAGAGTTTGGCCAGGAAAGGATGCCCAGAAGGACACCCATTTCTGTGTTCAGAGTCCTAGGAAGCTCCCTGGGGACAGAAGAGGCAGAGGCCAGAGGTGAGGCAGAGACATGAGGGTTCATGGACAGAGATCATGAAGACCAAGTGTAGGCATCAGTAGCCCAGACAAAAAGACTGAGGAACAAGGTTTCAGAGAGTCATTGGAATAGCTTCCCACTGCACGAGATTCAGTCTCAATGTGGACGGTTAGCATCACAAGTGGTGGTGCTGAGCATCCTTCCTCCAAGCCAGAGTCAGGCCTCTCACCCAGCCACTGTCGAAAGACCAATTTTGTGATCCTCCCTCTTATGCCACCCAATCTTTTCAGCCTGAGGTACAATTCAGGTGGTCCACAAACCAAAGAGCCCCTATAGAAATGAAAATACAAAACATGAAACTCACCAGTCAAAGCCAAAGTACTCATTCGAAGTTTCTATCCACACAAACAGCAAAACCAAAGACAGCAAAAATGAAGTAATCAGAAATGGGTAAAATAACTTCTCTCTCTGGGAAGAGAAAGAAAAAAGTATAAATTAGTTCCATGTATCCATGTTACCTCAGCAGTGTCTATATACACTTGTCAAAGTTCTGCAGAGTTGCAATGCCATGCATTATCCTCAGGAGGCTGGAGTGACCACTGTAGTCTCTTTACCCCTATGGAATTTTGTATAAGCCTATTTAGAACATGTATTACACTTAACTGCAATTACATGTTTATCTGTTTGTATTCAGTGAGACAGTTTCTTCTCTGAGGAATAGGAACTTCAGTTACACACCTCCATCCTGCCAATATCTAGCAGTTTCCAGTTTCTTTTTTTTACTACTTAAAAACTTATTTGTATTGATTTTATTTTTTCAGTGTTCCAAGATTCATTATTTATGCAACACACCCAGTGCTCCATGCAATATGTGCCCTCCTTAATACCCACCACCAGGCTCAGCCAACCCCCTACCCCCTTCTCTCTAAAACCTTCAGTTTGTTTCTCAGAGTCCACAGTCTCTCACGGTTTGTCTCCCCCTCCAATTTCCCCCAATTCATTTTTCCTTTCCTTCTCCTAATGTCCTCAGTGTTATTCCTTATGCTCCACAAGTAAGTGAAACCATATGATAATTGACTTTCTCTGCTTGACTTACTTCACTCAGCATTGAGATACCACCTCAGTTAGAATGGCCAAAATCAACAAGACAGTAAACGACGTGTGCTGGAGAGAATGTGGAGAAAGGGGAACCCTCTTACAGTGTTGGTAGAAATATAAGTTGGTGGAGCCACTTTGGAAAACACTGTGGAGATTCCTTAAGAAATTAAAAATAGAGCTACCCTATGACTCTAGCACAGTTTTTTTTTTCTTTTCTTTTCTAGCACAGTTTCTTTCTTTTTTTTTTTTTTTATTAAAGATTTTATTTATTTATTTGACAGAGAGAGTTCACAGTAGACAGAGAGAGAGAGGGGGAAGCAGACTCCCTGCTGAGCAGAAATCCCGATGCGGGACTCAATCCCAGGATCCTGAGATCATGACCTGAGCAGAAGGCAGCAGCTTAATCCACTGAGCCACCCAGGCGCCCTCTAGCACAGTTTCTTAAATGCAGCTGGCTCTTAACAATCATCTGCTGCTTTCATCCTCCCCTCCATCTACCAAACATTCGTTTGCTGACTCATTCATTGAGTAATTCATTCAATCATCACTCACTGGTTCATTTAGTCACTGACCTACCCAAATTTGGGGGACAAGGGACAGGTTAGGGAATAAAGCTTTTTGTGTTTTTTTTGGTTTTTTTTTTTGAGTAGCTACCTTGTGCCAATATAATGCTAGAAATTTCATAAACTATCTTCATTTGATTTCTTTCTCAATATGGCCATATAAATTAGGTATTCTTAACCTTATTTTGCAGAAGAACCAAAGCTCAGAGAGGTAAAGTAATTGGCTCACGGTCACACAACCAAGAAGTGGCAGGGACACTGCCCAGATCTCTGAACCTAAAACCAAGGTGGAGGATATCTTCCTAGAGGAGGTGTTCAAACAGCCCTGAAGACAACCCCCTTCACTGAAAGTCACATCATAAACCAGTCATATCAGACGTTGCCAAATCCTTCCTGGGAATGTTAGGTTTGGGTTGCTATCTGAGTTATAATCTTAACACTTCCTTATCACCTGAAAAAGAATTCTGCCTCTTTGGGACACTACATTTAATCAGTTGACACTGGACAGAATAATCCCTGCCCTGACTAAATTATGGCATTACTGGGAAAAGCAAAAACAAAGAAATAAAATGAAAAATGTAGAAACTGTGTTCTAAAAAGATGAGAGACATTACAGCTATCAAGATGCACTTTCTGAGTGTAGGAGGGTGAAGAACACAGGATCTTTGACTCAGAACTTACACTCTACTAAATCTTACATGGACTTTTAAAAATCTATCAGATAGAGGCACCTGGGTGGCTCGATGGGTTAAAGCCTCTGCCTTTAACTCAGGTCGTGATCCCAGGGTGCTGGGATCAAGCCCCATGTCGGGCTCTCTGTTTAGTGGGGAGCCTGCTTCCACCTCTCTCTTTCTCTGCCTGCCTCTCTGCCTGCTTGTGATCTCTATCAAATAAATAAATAAATAAAATCTTTTAAAAAAAAGGTATCAAATAATGTCATTACCCTGCTCAAAACACTGCCAGAGCTTCCTATTGTACTAAGGTACCATCAAACTGCCTACCATGGCAACAAGGCCCTCCATGGTCAACCCCTGTCCATCCCTGACCTCATCCCATCCTACACACTCCATTTCTAAATGCCAGCCACACTGGCCTGCTTTTTGTTTCTAGAATTTGCTTCCACCTCAAAACCTTTGTACTGTCTGGTGCCTCTGCCTGGAATACTTTTGCCCCAGATGTACATATGGCTGACTCTACCTCTCCATTTAGGAGACCGTTCCCATGACACTTTTTCAAAGAGGTCTTCTCCCACCACTCTCCCATCCCAGGTTCTAACACAGTTTCCTGTTTATTATCTTCAAAGCTCTTATCACAATCTGAAATAATCTTTCTTCATTTACTGTCTACTAACTAATTCGTCCCACTAGATTATAATCTGCAAGAGGGCTGAGGCCTTAATTGTCTTAATTCACTGTGGCAAATAGTAAGTGTTCCAATGGATGAATAAATCCATTTCCTTATTTTGATTCTCATTGTTACCATTCTTGCTCAAGCATTTTCAAAGGCTCCTCACTGTTTATAAGAGAAAATTCAAATACTTTAACTTGACACAAAGATGTTTCATAATTTGATCAAAATATTCCTTTCTACCCTACTACTTACCATCATTTCACATGTCCCTACTTCAACACTGGAAATTTGTTTTTCCTAAGCACACTACTGTGCTTCTCTGTCCCTTGACTTCTAACTACCTCATTCCCTCTACCCACAGTCCCTTGTACCCATATTTCTGTATGTGAAAAATCTCTTCCACAAGTCAGTCACTCCAAGAAAAGTAATAAAATAGCTAACATTTATTGGAGGTTAATTGTGTGACAAGCACAATTCTAAGTGTCTTCAACATATTACCTCTCCCTCTCCCATCCCCACAACAAATCCTATTCATGGGTACTACTATTCCACCTCCATTATTCTAATAAGGCATGTAAAGCACCAGATGTTAAGTTACTTGCCCAAGGTAACACAGTGGTAAAGCTCTAATTTGGAGATAGTCAAGGGTAAAGCCATAAATTGAATCCAGGCAGTCTTTTCCCAAAACACAAGGATAATTCTTATCCTATATGCTATACTCCTTTCCCTCAGCAGAAATGGGGCCTTGAGAATTATCTAGGAACCTTAGGAATTATCTAGTTAAATTCCCTAACTGTAGAGAGGCTGGGAGATCTCACATAACCAGTCCAAGGGCAGAGTGGGATATAGTATCCAAACAGGCTCTAGTCCAGGAATTTTTCCATAATACCACACTGACTCAAATACCACCCTGCGCACAAAGCCTCCCTTTTCCTTCTCTTAGTACATGGTAACTCTCATGTAACTTACTGCCTCATCTCTAGTAAGGTTCTGTTGAATCAATTCACTCTTCTCCATCTTTACCATCACTACTCTAATCCAGACCACCAACATCTCTTACCTTATATACTATCACTTTCTCTTTGAAGGCAAAGATGTCTCCCTCCCTGTTTCATACCTTCCAATGCATTCTCCACACGATCAAATAATCATTCCAAAACACAGATCAGGCAACATCTGCTTACCATCTTTAGGGACTCTTTATGTCCTACATGGCAGAGATCAAATTCTTAAAACCAAATAACACTGGTCCCATCTCCCTCTCTAGCTTTGTTTCCCATCACTTTGCCATTTGTATCCTCTGTTCAACTTAAGGTAAACCTTATACCTGACTCCTCCAAAATGATTTCTTCTGCCATCCCCTAATCCTTACCTACCCAATTCTTAATCACCTTTCACCTTCTATATGAAGTATTTTCAACCCTTCCTTTGGCACATGGAGGCATGTATGCATATACACATACACACATAAATACTCTCAGTATTTTAAGACTGTATTGTGCTTGTCTCTTCCACCAAGGGACTATGAACTGCTTGAGAGCAGGAATCATATCAAAGCCATTTGTTATTCCCAGTCACTAGTATATATACTAGTCCTTATCAGCTATAGGTGGATAGAACAACTAGGAAGGTAAGATATAGGAGACAGAAGAACACTTCTACTAATCTAGGAAAACCTCCCATTTCTACCTACTCCCTTTCCTGTGTTTCCCATCATAGGCATAAGAAACTAGTAATCTAACTGGTCAGAATTTCAGAGCCTGGTTGGACTGTGTTTATAAGTACATGAAGTTTTAGGATATGGCCCTCCTCTTATCCCTTCAGTGTGCTCATCATTTGGTCTTTTATATCAAACAGCCACCAGAGAATCCCAACATATAACCGAGAGTTTAAAGTAAGAGGCCCTCAATAAGGCTAGGCCACATGCTACCACTCAGTCTTACTAAAGTTTTTCATTAAGGAAACTCAAGCATTAGTCTGACCAATAATAAAGGAATACCTTGTTTCCCACTTGCTGTTATTTTCCTCATAAACATAGCTCTTTGGGAAACTTACAATGAAGAGAGAATTAAAGATTCAGGCATTCTTGTAATTCCTAGTCAAAAACATCTAATTATACTAAACTTCACTTTTTCAAAGCTAAATAAATGAATGAGAACAAAAGTAAATCAATGAGTAAATGAATAACATAAAAGAGGTAGTTTTTAAAAAAAAAGAGAGAGAAGCAAATGAAAGTGAAAGAAGATAAGGAAAACAAGCATGTGTTTCTATAAGGTTAACTCTGGCTCCAGAACTTTTCAGGAGGCTTTTCATCAAAGAACTAGAGCCCTACCATGCCCTTGTCCTGGAGACTCTAATGAGCTCTCATGGGAGGGACCAGCCCACGTTCCCCACATCTGAGAAAGTATGGTACAACTCTTTCCCATGTCTCTATACCCAAGAGCAGCAGCAGGGTCCAGGTAAAGACTCTTTCTCCTGCTTGACCTGCCACTCGCAGGTGTAGCAACCAGTAATCAAGGTGATATAGCATTGTCGGTTGCAGCCACATAGGATCCATGGATAATGCCTTTTCACTCTTCTCTGGCTCCCAGGCTCAATCCTGTTGCCCTTAAGCATGGTGCACCTTCTTGCTGAAATGACAAATAAAATTATTAGGATCTAAAAGCTCCTTCAAAAGTTTCCTACCTCACTGCTCTATAGAAAATTCAATAAAAAAAAGATAGATTTTAAAGTTTTTAATCTAGGATAATGCACTGGATTCAGTGGATGAGTAGAGCTTCATCCCCCTTTACCACTAACTTGTTTAGTATTTACTGCAGTCATGCACCCTTCAAGGTTTAGTTTTCTTACCCCTAAAATGGGATCATACTGTCTGCCCTAGGCAACTAATAAATGCTGAAAGTATTAGATAATATATACAAATTATAATTAGATAATATATACAAATGTGTTTTTTCAACTACAATGTGCTCTTGAAATAACTTGAGAGCTTAAGAGGCGTGGGTGAGGTATGAGAAAAATATAATCATTGACTAATAAGTGACTCAGATATATAGCTGCCTGCCCCATCACTTATGATCCTCTCTCATTGGAATTAGTTAGGGTTAGCCTCAATTTAAATGATGGAATTTTCAAAATAGCAATGGCTGAAATAAGACAAGTTTGTTTTTTCTTTTGCCAACAAAAATATTTTAAAAATTATGTGGTACGTGGCTTCACAATGTCATTAAGAACCCAGACATCTTCCATCTTTTTGTTCCACAGCAGCACAGGGCTCCCTTCTCAGGGTCCAAAATGGCTGCTGCTTGAGCTGTATCTATCATTCTAAATTCCAACAAGGATAAAGGAAGAAGAACAAAGAAGGATATTCCCCCTTACTTTAAGGACACTTAAAGAAGTTGAACATTACATTTTTTTTTTTTTTTAAATTTTTTATTATTTTTTTTTAATTTTTTATTTTTTATAAACATATATTTTTATCCCCAGGGGTACAGGTCTGTGAATCACCAGGTTTACACACTTCACAGCACTCACCAAATCACATACCCTCCCCAATGTCCATAATCCCACCCCCTTCTCCCAAACCCCCTCCCCCCGGCAACCCTCAGTTTGTTGTGAGATTAAGAGTCACTTATGGTTTGTCTCCCTCCCAATCCCATCTTGTTTCATTTATTCTTCTACCCACTTAAGCCTCCATGTTGCATCACCACTTCCTCATATCAGGGAGATCATATGATAGTTGTCTTTCTCTGCTTGACTTATTTCGCTAAGCATGATACGCTCTAGTTCCATCCATGTTGTTGCAAATGGCAAGATTTCATTTCTTTTGGTGGCTGCATAGTATTCCATTGTGTATATATACCACATCTTCTTGATCCATTCATCTGTTGATGGACATCTAGGTTCTTTCCATAGTTTGGCTATTGTGGACATTGCTGCTATAAACATTCGGGTGCATGTGTCCCTTTGGATCACTACATTTGTATCTTTAGGGTAAATACCCAATAGTGCAATTGCTGGGTCATAGGGCAGTTCTATTTTCAACATTTTGAGGAACCTCCATGCTGTTTTCCAGAGTGGCTGCACCAGCTTGCATTCCCACCAACAGTGTAGGAGGGTTCCCCTTTCTCCGCATCCTCGCCAGCATCTGTCATTTCCTGACTTGTTGATTTTAGCCATTCTGACTGGTGTGAGGTGATATCTCATTGTGGTTTTGATTTGTATTTCCCTGATGCCGAGTGATATGGAGCACTTTTTCATGTGTCTGTTGGCCATCTGGATGTCTTCTTTGCAGAAATGTCTGTTCATGTCTTCTGCCCATTTCTTGATTGGATTATTTGTTCTTTGGGTGTTGAGTTTGCTAAGTTCTTTATAGATTCTGGACACTAGTCCTTTATCTGATATGTCGTTTGCAAATATCTTCTCCCATTCTGTCAGTTGTCTTTTGATTTTGTTAACTGTTTCCTTTGCTGTGCAAAAGCTTTTGATCTTGATGAAATCCCAGTAGTTCATTTTTTCCCTTGCTTCCCTTGCCTTTTGCATTGTTCCTAGGAAGATGTTGCTGCAGCAGAGGTCGAAGAGGTTGCTGCCCGTGTTCTCCTCAAGGATTTTGATGGATTCCTTTCGTACATTGAGGTCCTTCATCCATTTTGAGTCTATTTTTGTGTGTGGTGTAAGGAAATGGTCCAATTTGCAGACAGGGGTTTTTCTTACTAGGAAAAGGAAAGAAAGGAAGGAAGGAAGAATGAAAGAGGGAGGGAGGGAAGGAGATATTGAGCTATATCTAGCTGTTACTACTGAATTTTCTCACCCTACTTTAATAGGACACTTTCAGATAAAATTCGTGTGGAATTAGGGGGAAAAACAAAACAAAACAAAAACAAAAACCCCTAAGTATTTAAGAATAAACAAACAAGAAGTCTTAAAGGGCCTGATCCCAGGCGTGGTCTCTACCCCTGAAAACTTTCTGTTGTGCTCCATTCTGTTTTTCTGTGAAAGGTAGTGCTGTAGTTCAGAGTGCATAGTGTCAACATAGAATTCTGGCAAAAAATGTGAGTAACAGGGACTGGAGTAACCTTCCCAGCTTAAGTAACTAAAAAACCTGGGGAAAATATGAAAGAAAGGTTTTCACACAGTGGACAATAGGCAGTGAAGGACAGCAACCTTTGAGAGAGAAGAAACAAAGGAAGTGAGTATTGTAAATGCAATTTGGATACAGTTTCCAGGATGAAGCCCTGGGAGTGAGATTGTAGGTGGATCCTGGCAGTATCCCTGAACTGAGCAGACAGAAACTGAGCAGACAAAAGGGAAGGAAAAGTACCTCCCTCCATGTCTTTCCGAATCTCCAGCTGAATACTAATCAGTACATGCTTAGTAAGAAATTATTGACGTTAGAAAAAGAATCACACAAAATGAGGTGGTTAGACATTTAGAGCTCACAAAAGGCTGGGAATAGTTGGTGTTTCCTTCAGAGCAGAAAAACCTTATAATACATAGGCACTTAGAAGCATACTCAGAAGGGTATTGCCTCAATAGTGGGGGAAAAAAATTAGGCCTACATTAAAGGCTACTACTAGGGACAATGGCCTAGCCAAACAAAGTTTAAAAATGAGACTCAAGGGTGCCTGGGTGGCTCAGTCGGTTAAGCATCTGCCTTCAGCTCAGGTCATGATCCCAGAGTCCTGGGATTGAGTCCCACATTGAACCCACTGGTTCTCTGTCCCTCCCCTGGCTTGTTCTCTCACTCTCTCTCAAATAAATAAATAAGTTTAAAAAATGATCTGCAAGATAGTAAAAATGTTTCCAAATAACCTGGCTCTGTTCTGAAACAAAGATCAGAATAAAAACAAACCAAACAAACAATAAAACAAGAGAAGTAGCCAACAAAACAAAATTCTCAATGCCTAGTATCCAATCAAAAATCACCAGGAACATTTTGAGGAACCATCATGACCTGAGCTGAAGGCAGAGGCTTTAACCCACTGAGCTACCCAGGTGTCCCCCCCCAAAAAAACCACTCTTAATCCAAAAAGATTTTCCAGTCCAGTGATTTACAGAGATAAGAAATAAGTTAATTGTTCTAGTGTGAAATAAGGTATGACAGAGGTATACACAAGTTGCTATGAGAGCAAAATTGATACTTACCTAACTTATTTGCTGGTAATGGTGACAGCATAGATGAATAATATGAATATACCAAGAAGAAAGAGAAATTTGCAACACATTTTATAATGTAAACTTTTGTTTTGTTTATTCTGTTGACACTAAAATTTATTTTCCCCCCATATCCATTAAATGTGAGTTACTTTATGCATTTATTTAGTTTTACTTTCTCTAGCTGTTTTTTTCTTATCTTCTTGTAGATATAAACTATTCCTTTGTCACCTTAAATGCCAGTTAAGATAAAGATCATTGTTTCAGAAATGCCTAAAATATCTGTTTCCTAAACTAAATTTCTAGTTATTTCTTTCTTTTTGCCTCAACATTATTTAAAATGATTCCCTGTCCAGCGTAGTTTGTTTCCTCCTTTGTTGATTGTTCTGTTTCCACCATCCAACCATTCAAATATCTGCTCACCTGTCTGCCTGTGTTTCCTTACTCCAAGAAGGTTTGATAGTTCTTGCTTTATGTTAGTTACTTTGCTTTTTAGATATTATAAGACATGATTAGAAAGTGAAGCTGATTTTAATTTTAAAAGACATACTTCTTTAGTTGATGTATAGCCAAATTAGACTTATCAAGTTAGATCAATAAATGCGATTGTTCTTTTTAAAAAAAAAAAAAATCACCAGGAACATAAAAAAGAGAATGCACCCATATGGAGGGAAAAAACTATCAACAACTCAGAAATGTCTCAGGTGATATAATTAGCAGGGAAGGACACCAAACATTTTTACAACTGTATTCAATATGTTGAGGACAGTAGAAGAAAATAAACATGTTAAGGAGAGACAGGGAAGGTATTTTTAAAATATGTAAACTGGGGGCACCTGGGTGGCTCAGTAGGTTGGCCTCTGCCTTCAGCTCAGGTCATGGTCTCAGGGTCCTGGGATCAAGCCCTGCATCGGCTCTCTGCTCTGCAGGGAGCCTGCTTCCTCCTCTCTCTCTGCCTGCCTCTCTGCCTACTTGTAATCTCTCTCTGTCAAATAAATGAATAAAATCTTTTTTAAAAATATGTAAACTGAACTTTTAGAGATGAAAGACATAGTGTCTGAGATGAAAAGTACACTGCAAGGATTAATAGCAGATTAGATACTACAAAAGAAAGGATTAGAGAATTTGAGAATTTTTTTTTAAATGAAGAGATCAACTGTGAGCTACACAATAACTATAAGCAGTCTAATATAATCATGCCTGGATTCCCTAAAAGGCGGGGGGGGGGGGAGGTGAGAAAGGGATAAACACAATATCTAAAAAATTAATAACCAAAATGTTTCCAAATATGATGAAAACTATAAGCCTACAGAGCCAAGAAGCACGCCAAACCCTAAGGAAAAGTACACACAGCAAACTATAAGACACATCATAATCAAGATGCTTAAAAACACTAGTAAAGAGAAAATCTCACCACCAGCCAGAGAGGAAAAGTGTATTACATGTGGAATAAAGAGGACTTCTTGACATTTTTTTCAACAAAAATAATTTGTTGAAAACAATACAAGCCAAAAGACAGTGGAGCAACATCTTTAAGGAACTGAATAAAACACATTTAGCTAGAATTCAGCACTCATAATGAACAGCGTTAAAATATGAAAGTGAAAGGGCACCTGGTTGGCTTAGTTGGTTAAGTGTCTGCCTTCAGCTCAGGTCATGGTCCCAGAGTCTGGGGACTGAGTCTCGAGTCAGTTTCCCTGCTCAGCGTGGAGTCTGCTTCTCCCTCTCCGCCCCTCCCCGCACTCGTGTTTTCTCTCTCTCTCATTCACTCTCTAATAAAAAATTGATTTATTTATCTGAGAGAGAGAGAGCATACAAACAGGGGAAATTAAGCAGATGCTTAATCAACTGAGCCACCCAGGTGCCCCCAATAAATAAAATCTTTAAAAAATTTTTTTAATTAAAGTGAAATAAAGACCTTTTGGATATTCAAAACTAGAAAAGAATTAATCACCAGCTGACTTGCACTACAAGAAATGTTAAGATCACCCAATATGAAAGCAAAAGCTACCAGGTGGAAATACACATTTACATAAAGAAATGAGGCACCAGAAATATTCAATATATGGGTGGATATAAAATAATGTTTTTCTTATTTATAAAATTACTTCAGAAGATAATTGACTGAAGCAAAAGCAATAACAATGAATATTTCCACTTGTAACAATTGCAGCAGTAAAAGGTTTGACAAGAGTTTAAAGGCCAGGAGCAGGAAAATGAAAGTGTACTGTTAATTCAGTTCTCATATGATATATGATGAGGTGGTATAATATAACTTAAAAGTAGACTCTGATAAGTTAAAGACATATACTGTACACCACGAAGTAACCTCTGAGAAAAGGGGTGTGCATCTAATAAGCCAACAAAGAAAATAAAATGAAATCATAAATATTATTCAATCAAAAAGCAAGAAAAAAGTGAAAAAGGAACACAGAAGAATAGAAAGCAAGTAGTAAATCAAATTTAAACTTAAATATACCAGTAATTCCTTTAAATATAGTCTAAATGCTCCATGTTTAAAAAGAATTGAATGTGGCGCCTGGGTGGCTCAGTGGGTTAAGCCTCTGCCTTTGACTCAGAGCATGATCCCAGGGTGCTGGGATCGAGCCCCGCATTGTGCTCTCTGCTCAGCAGGGAGCCTGCTTCCTCCTCTCTCTCTGCCTGCCTCTCTATCTACTTGTGATCTCTGTCTGTTTTAAAAAAATAAAAAGAATTAAAAATTGTCTAAGTGGATTAAAATAACAAAGCCCAACAATATGTTCTTTACAAGAATTTGGTTTGTTGTTACAGAAGGTAAAATAATGGAAAGATTAGTGTCCCATTACCAAGACAACACCACATACCAATCAAAGATGAAATCTGAGTCACATGTGACAATAAGCATTTACTGCTCATACTCTGTTGATCTAGACTGGCCTTGGCTAGTATGACCGGAGTGACCTGGCTCTGTTCCATGTATGGCTCAACTGAGTTGGCCAGAGTATATTTTCCTGATGGTGGCAGTTGTCCAGGAGGGTAAGCTGTAATATGCAAATCCATCTCAAGGCTCTGCTGCAAAGGATGTCTTCAAGTCAAAATCAGAAGCAGAGTAAGTGAACTCACAGTAGGAGGGCATTATAAGTTATAAGGCAAAAGGAATGTGAACACAAAAGGCATAACTAAAGGAAGGGTAAGAATTGGAGCCAAATAATACAATCTACCTCACTAGTTACCAGCAGATCAATACCTCGCTTGCTTTTTGCTTGAGGCAAAAAGAATCAGTAAAGACAAAAAAGGACATTTCATAAAGATGCAAAATGACTAATAAATAATTTCCAGTTCACAGGCACCCAATCACATGGCTTCTACAGGAGAAGTAGACAAATTCACAGACATGGTGGGAGATTTAGCATACTTCTCTCAATAAATGATCTAATAAGCAGACAAAAAAGTCTAAAAGGATATAGAAGATTTTATCAACTCGATTAACAAACTAATCTTAATTAACATTTATGGGACACTATACTCAATGACTGTAGAATGTATGTTCTTTCCCAAACTGAACATTTATCAAAAGTCATATATTGAACTAGACAACTGGTTTTAATACACTTCTAAGAATTGAAATCTTAAGAGCGTACTTTCTGATTATGGTGCAATTCAGCTAGGAATCAGTAAGAAAACGATAATTACAAAAATTCACATTTGGGAATTTCACACTATAAAAAACCCATGGTCTAAGGAAAATAATCACAGTGGAAATGAGAAAAAGTCCGAATTGTCTGTTGTTGAAACTGTGATGAAACTACATGAATTTGGTGTGAGCAGCTGCAAATAGTGGTATGTCCAAGAACAAAAACTTTGTGACAGGAAGGGTGGTATACTGCTGGAATACTGAACTAAAGGCAGTATTTTAACCAGAATCATTACCACAATTTCCCACACATCTACAGATCCTTGGAGTTCAATCATAATTAGGGAAAGATCAATAAACACTGTTTCCCTTCCAAACGTCCAGCACCCAGCTGACATCTCCACTTGGATTTCTCGCAGACATCTCAAAATTAATATATCCCACACTGAACCCCCGATTTTCCCTCCCAAACCGATTCCTTCTGAAATCTGTCGCATCTCAGCAATGCGCACCACCGTTCACCCGGTGCTGGAGTCAAACACTAGGATGTGCTTGCCAGGATGAAGAAAGTAGAGCAAGACTTACGCTCCGTCCATGAGTAACTTGGAAAATGGGCAAGAAACAACATTTTCACACGTTGAACACAGGCAGCATCGGGCATGACCGCAGAGAGGGGAGAAACAAATGAGCAGAGCCGAACTTCCCACCAGGAGGGACTCACGGACAAGCCGACAGCAGGCCAGCCCTGGACGCCAGCCAAGCCACTGGGCCTGCCCGGCTTGTGCCCCTGTCACCCACCGACAGGGACAGGGACAGGGCCAAGTGGAAGCCCTTTGGCCTCAGTTGCCTCCCCAGAGCACAGGGCTAAAGGCAGCTCCCAGCTGACCACACCTGGTGAGCTCCTTGGGTCCAAGGGCCTCACTGGCTGCCAGCTTGATAATATTTATGTAGCTTCCTATTCCTGGAGAGGCTTACAGGGGGAAGCGCAGAGCTGGACATGTTACTTACAGCGACTTCAAAGCCTCAAACCCAAACACGACCTCCCCACTGGAGAAGACTAGCGTCTCTCAAAATGGACGCCTGGTTCAACAAGGCGGTGGAGGCCGCGTGGAGGGGGCGTGGCCAGGGGCGTGCTCTCTACAGCCGTGAGGCGGAAGTCAGGTGCAACCCCCAAGCATTGCTCAGAGGCCTACTCTTTTGTCTTATTTTGCTACTTATAAAAATAATTTCAGGGGCGCCTGGGTGGCTCAGTGGGTTAAAGCCTCTGCCTTCGGCTAAGGTCATGATTCCAGGGTCCTGGGATCAAGCCCCACATCAGGCTCTCTGCTTGGCAGGGAGCCTGCCTCCCCCTCTCTCTGTGCCTGCCTCTCTGCCTACTTGTGATCTTTGTCAAATAAATAAAATCTTAAAAAAAAAAAAAGATTAAAAATAATTTCAGCATAAGCTTAGCTCTAGCTAATCATTTAGTTCAGGCATTAACGTTTTTGTAGCCAAATTATTTATGCATTATCTCATTATTTTTTCTTGTCTTTTTCTCCCCAACCTACTTCAAGCAATGGGTCTATTTTAGTTTTATTTGTTAAATTTTTTAAAAGATTTTATTTATTTACTTGACAGATAGAGATCACAAGTAGGCAGAGAGGCAGGCAGGGGGGCGGGAAAGCAGGCTCCCTGCTGAGCAGAGAGCCCTACGCAAGGCTCGATTCCATGACCCCAAGATCATGACCCGAGCTGAAGGTAGAGGCCTAACCCACTGAGCCACCCAGGCGCCCTTAGTTGTTTAGTTTTTGGTTCCTCTGGTTATTTCTGTAACTCGGACCTCACTTTTGAGCTCTTAGACCATTATACCCAGTTGTCTGCTGGTCATCGTGATCTGAATCGTCCCGCTATTTGGACACCTTGAACTCAGTATACCCTACGCTTCTTTCCTTCAAACGGGCTACATCATGTGTGGCTCCAAATTGTTAAATGGCGAGACCTGAAACCAAAGCTCCATTCTTGACTCCTCTCTTTCCTTTGCAGCGTCCCTCCCCGCTGGTGCCCTCACACTTCCTGTCCATTTCTGCTAGTCTTTCCCTTGCTCTATGTCAATGCCCACTAGGCCCCTAATCATCTCAGTAAGTACCAGCTGCTTGGCACTACTGTGGTAAGGGTTAATCAAGATAATTACTGCAGTAGGCTCCCAAAGAATCTCACTACTTCCAGTTTACCATTCCTAAAATTTACTTTTTTCTTTTTTATTTTTTTTTAAGATATATTTATTTATTTGTCAGACAGAGAGTGCGCAGGCACAAAGCAGAGGGAGCAGCAGGCAGAGGGAGAAGCAGGCTCCTCACTGCGCTTGGAGCCCCATGTGGAACTCCATCCCAGGATCCTGGGATCATGGAACTGAGCTGAAGACAGAAGCTCAACCCACTGAGCCGCGCCCCAAATTTACCTTTCAAAGAGCAGCTAGTGATCTTTTAAAAAATGCAAATCTGACCATGTTTAAAATTCACTCCTAAGGTAAAGCTCAAGCCCCTTAAATTGGATCCTGTCTTTCTCTCCAACTTCTTACCACCACCACCCTGCACTCTCCTTCACCCCTACTCATATTGAAACTCCAGCAAACCCAAAACTTTTGTTATTTTTTTAATGGTGTTATGTTAGTCACCATAAAATACATCCCAATCCTCTTATGCTACTGCCCTACACCATTATGTATCTTTATTCATGTTGTCCCTATGGTCAGTCTTTCCCATTCCCCTCCCCCCCAAACTTTTAACTGGCTAACTCTTTCTGTTGGTGTAAGATTCAGCTCAGGAAGCCTTTCACCATCACAACCACCAGGCTCAGTTAAGTACTTCCTTCTCTTGTCCTATATGTCTGTCCAAGTTAACTTCTTAGTACTATATTAGCTGCATTGATTATAATTACCTGTTTTGTTTTGCTGAGGTTTTAATTTCTGCTTTAATTTCTGCCTCCAGTTTTGAAGATGAGGCCATATGTAACTCATCACTTATTCCCTGTGCTTACTATAAAGCTTGGTACAATTGGTTATATAAATAGAAGCTACAAATCCAACAACCTTTAAGCTGAGTAAGACAGGCTTCATTTTTTTTTTCTGACTTCCCTGAGTTCCCCGGAGTATACCTCCAATAACCAGTTGGGAGGGCTTGTCCAAAAAAAAGAATGGTAGCTTGGATCAGGATGGTTTAGTGTAGAGTAGGAAAAGTAGTTTGATCCTTTAATGTTTACCCTCTTCCTCCTAAGTTTCATTCTGGGATCCTAGCTCAACCCTTGACCTAGCACAACTAAAGTGGTTGGCACCCACTGAGATTAGGTGTCAAGGGATTAGGCAATTTTTTATGTGATATGAAGATTTTCCAAAACTCCATTCTGAGTTCCTCTTTAGAGTCCTTTTTCTTAAAGATTTTTTTTAAAGATTTTATTTATTTATTTATTTTACAGAGATCACAAGTAGGCAGAGAGGAGGAAGCAGTCTCCCTGCTGAGCAGAGAACCCTATGCGGGGCTCGATTCCAGGACCCTGGGATCATGACCTGAGCCAAAGGCAGAGGCTTTAACCCACTTAGCCACCCAGGCACCCCTTTTTTAAAGATTTTATTTATTTATTTGACAGAGAGAGACACAGCGAGAGAGGGAACACAAGCAGGAAGAGTGGGGGAGGGAGAAGCAGGCTTCCCACAGAGCAGGGAGCCCGAGGCGGCGCTCGATCCTGGGACTCCTTGATCATGACCTGAGCTGAAGGTGGAGGCTTAGCGACTGAGCCACCCAGTCCCCTTGAGAACTTTTCCTTTTATCAACAGAGAATGAGCAAAACTGTGAAGGTTGTTTGAGCAAATACAGGCCTGATTCTGTCACTGGTTTTAAAGCAGAAGTGAGACCAAACTAAAGCATGCAAAACAGAGTATAAAAAAGAGTACCAATGAACTTATCAAATAAGTTATAACATTCTTATTTCAAAGAACAAAAGAATTCAGTTAATCTCTGTGGGGGCTTCAGATTTACCAGTTAAAGATGAGTAATGAACGTAAACTGAGGGATACAATATGGTTTAAGAAACCACAGATGCCCATATCTGGAGGAGATTGTTTCCTGGCTTTATTGTCCCAACAGAACTGATTTAATTTTGTAGACTCATTATTCATCTAGTTAAATTGTTCTTTTGCAATGAAAATTGTTCAAAGTCTGATGGCCCTGTCGGATCTTAGATAAAAAGTATGAACTCAAAAGAAATTGTGTTGGAGGAACTCAATTCTGGTTTGTTTTTTTTTTTTTTTCCCAAAGATTTTATTTATTTATTTGACACAGAAAGAGAGAGAGTCCATAAGCAGGAGTGACTGAGAGGGAGAATCAGACTCCCTACTGAGCAACGAGTCCTACACACAGGGCTCCATTCCAGGACCCCAGGATCATGACCCGAGCTGAAAACAGATAACCAACTGAGCCACCAAGGTGCCTCTCAATTTTGGTTTTTTTGTTTGTTTATTTGGGGGGGGGGTTGTTTTTTAAGATTTTACTTGTGTATTTAACAGAGAGAAAGAGCACAAGTAGGCAGAGAGGCAGGCATAGAGAGAGGAGGAAGCAGGCTCCCCACTGAGCAGAAAGCCCGATGCGGGGCTCAATTTCTGGACCCTGGGATCATGACCTGAGCCACCCGGGCGCCCCTCAGTTTTGTTTATTAAGATTTTCAAAACTGCAAACTGAAGGTTTGCTTGTCATTTTTTCAAAACTCTACCTTTCTTCTGTAGCATTGGCTCTTGGTCCAATAGTTTCCATAAGGAATAAGCTGACCTGAGATATAGTTTTTTCCTAGTGATTATTGTCACACTGTGGGCTTGTAGACACTGCTGCTAAAACCAATGTAAGAGAGTTTGCAGATTGCTGTAGTCCATAAAGCCAACTTCATATATTTTGCAAACATGCACTCAAACACACACAGACACACACACACACACGCACACACACATTTAAACATCTTGGATGGCACATGATCACCTAGGTTTCTCAGCAAAATAGAAAAAACTAGTTATTTAACTTTCCCCACAGCTAAAGTCTGGACAATCGCTATTCCAGCCTTTTTGTAGCTTTCCTATTTTTGTTAGAGCAATTTTATCACTCATTTTTTGGACTAAAGAATGAGTAAACAAAGGTACTTTTACATACTCATTGTATAAATCAGCAAAATGATGAAACTGACACAAAGAAAAAGATAAGCGTGAAACCTGTGGCTACACATCACCTAGGTGGTCTAATGCAGCCTCTGATTTCTTTCCTGGCAGCATGCCAGGGCTTGATGCCAGACTGTAGTCAACTGCACAGCAGTGTATCAAGTCCAAAGCTTGGACATTATCTTTGCTAAATGCATATGGTACTCCTGTTTTAACAAGTGTCCTTTTTTTTTTTATGATTTTGTTTATTTATTTGACAGACAGATCACATGTAGGCAGAGAGGCAGGCAGAGAGAGAGGAGGAAGCAGGTTCCCTGCTGAGCAGAGAGCTCTATCCCAGGACCCTGAGATCATGACCTGAGCCGAAGGCAGCGGCTTAATCCACTGAGCCACCCAGGCGCCCCAACAAGTGTCCTTTTTATTTAAAGTAATGAATCTCCTCTTTAGTAAAAGATCATAAAATTAGTATTTTTTTATTTTAATGCACCTATAATGAAAAAATATTGAACCACAAATCTGAAAGAGATATTAAATTTAAGGATTAAACTTAACCATTTAGCAATTTGGTGGGGGGGAAATGGGGGACCCTGGACTTTTAAACAGGGTATCCTGAAGCAGCTTCAAATAGATACAAGTTTTTATCAATGTTTGATTGACCTATTGGTTCTATAGCCAGAAACCAGTTATTGGGTTAAGCAAACCCAGATTCCTAGTTATGGATTCTTTTATAAAACCTTCATTTTGGTGCCAATAAAAGAGTCTCCTGACAAACCAGGTGATTTCAAACAGTGTAAAACTGGGACTGAATGTGCTGGGTGTCAGGGATTGTATTAAATGCTCTACATACATCATTTTGTTTGCTTGGAATCTTAAGGTAGATATTATTTTTTTATTTCAGTTTTTATTTAAATTCTAGTTGGTTAACATATATCATAACATTGATTTCAGGAGTAGAATTTAGTGATTCGTCACATACATATAGCACCCAGTGCTCCTCATAACAAGTGCCCTCCTTATACCCATCACCCATTTAGCCCATTCCCTGCCCACCTCCCTCCATCGACCCTCTGTTTGTTCTCTATAGTTAAGAGTCTCTTATGGTTTGCTTCTGTCTCCTTTTCCCCCCTTCCCATATGTCCATCTGTTTTGTTTCTTGAATTCCACATATGAGTGAAATCATATAGCATTTGTCTTTTTCTGACAAAGAGCTTAGCATAATACCCTCTAGCTCTGTCCATATCAGTGCAAATGGCAAGATTTCATTCTTTTTCATGGCTAAAAAATATTCCATTGTGTATATATACCACATCTTCTATATCCCTTCATCAGTCCGTGGACATCTGGGCTCTTTCCATATTTTGGCTATTGTAGATGATGCTTCTATAAACATTGGGGTGCATGTGCTCCTTTGAATCAAATCCGTATTTTTGTATCCTTTGGGTAAATACCTAGTAAGGCAATTGCTGCATCATAGGGTAATTCTATTTTTAACTATTTGAGGAAACTCCATACTGTTTTCCAAGGTGGCTGCACCAGTTTGCATTCCCACCAACAGTGTAAGACGGTTCCCCTTTCTCTGTAACAACATCCATTGTTTCCTGTGTTAATTTTCATCATCTGACATGTTTGAGGTAGTATCTCACTGTGTATTTCCTTGATGATAAGTGATGATGAACATCTTTTCATGTGTCTTTTACCATTCTTCTTTGGGAAAATGTCTATTCATGTCTTCTGCCCATTCTTAACTGGATTATTTATTTTGGGGGTGTTGAGTTTGATAAGTTCTTTATAGATTTTGAATACTAACCCTATATAAGATATATCATTTGCAAATACCTTCTCCCATTCTGAATATTATCTTTTAGTTTTGTTGATTGTTTCCTTTGCTGTGCAGAAGATTTTTATCTTGATAAAGTCCCAATAGTTCATTTTTGCTTTTATTTCCCTGTCTCTGGAGATATGTCTAGTAAGAAGTTGCTGTGGCTGAGGTTATTGAGGTTGCTGCCTATGTTGTGCTCTAGGATCTTGATGGTTTCCTGCGTCACATTTAGGTCTTTCATCCATTTTGAATTTATTTTTGTGTATGGTATGAAAAAATGGTTCAGTTTCATTCTTCTGCATGTTGCTATCCAGTTTTCCCACCATTTGTTGAAGAGACTGTCTTTTTTCATTGGATAGTCTTTCCTGCTTCATTGAAGATTTGTTGATTATATAGTTGTGGGTTCATTTCTGGATTTTCTATTCTGTTCCATTGGTTTATGCGTCTATTTTTGTGCCAGTACGATACTGTCTTGATCACTACAGCTTTGTTATAGAGCTTAAAGTCTGGAATTGGGATTTTCTGGTTCCATACAAATTTTAGGATTGTTTGTTCTAGCTCTATGAAAAATGCTGTTGATATTTTGGCAGGGACTGCATTGAAGGTGAGGATTGCTTTGGGTAGTATAGAAATTTGAACAATGTTTGTTCTTCCAGTCCATGAGCATGGCATGTTTTTCCATTTCATTGTGTTCTCTTCAGTGTCTTTTATAAGTGTTCTATAGTTTTCAGTTTTCACCTCCTTAGTTAGGTTTATTCCTAGGTATCTTACGGGTTTTGGTGCAATTGTAAATGGGACTGAAACCTTGATTTTTTTCTGCTGCTTTGTTATTGGTATATAGAAACACAACATATTTATCTATGTTTATTTTATATCCTGCAACTTTGCTGAATTCATGTATTGGTTCTAACGGTTTTTTGGTGGAGCCTTTTATGTTTTCTACATAGAGTATCATATTTTCTGCAAATAGTGAAAGAGTCACTTCTTCCTTGCCAATTTGGATGCCTTTTATTTCTTTTTGTTTTTCTGATCACTGAGTCTTGGACTTCAAATACTATGTTAAATAACAGTGGTGAGAGTGGACACCTCTGGTTCCTGACTAGAGAAGAAAAGCTCAGTTTTCCCCCACTGAGGATGATATTGGCTGTGGGTTTTTCATATATGGCATTTATGATGTGGAAGTATTTTCCATCTATCCCTACTTTGTTGAGGGTTTTTATCAAGAATGGATGCTGTATTTTGTTAAATGTTTTTCTGCATCTACTGATAGGATCTTATGGTTCTTATCTTTTACTAATGGGGTATATCACATTGATTGATTTGTGGATATTAAACCACCCCTACAGCCCAGAAATAAATCCCACTTGGTTGTGGTGAATAATTGTTTTAATGTACTATTGGATTCGGTTTGTTAGTATCTTATTGAGAATTTTTACATCCATGTTCATCAAGAATGTTGGACTGTAATTTTCCTTTTTAGTAGGGTCTTTGGTTTTGGAATCAAGATAATGCTAGCTTCATAGAATGAGTTTGGAAGTTTTCCTCCCATTTCTGTTCTTTTGGAACTGTTTGAGAAGAGTAAGTATTAACTCTCCTTTAAATGTCTGGCTTAAGAAGCCCAGGAAACATGGATAGCTAGGTTATAGGGTTATAGGAGGTGGTTACTGAACGCAAATGGGCAAAGGCCGTTTGACCCCACAGGAAAACAGCCTAGGCAGAACATATTATCCAGTCCAGAGCTGTGTGTGTGTGTGTGCGCGCACACACACACTATGCGTGCACACAGGAGTTAAGGCCAATATTCATAGTTACAGGGCTTGAATAAGGCCTAACCAGGATCTATAGGATGACTCCCAAGACTTTTCCAATGACCAAGAATTCTGTGTCATCCCAGGAAGTAGAGAAAGAGCTAGTCATTGGACCCAAGAGTCTGTTATGGATAGTTTTATAGGTAGGTAGGGGGAATGTGATTCAGTGGAGTAGGATAGGAAACTCATAGGAGGTACATGTTAGAAAGCACTCAAGTGCTTCTAGCCTTCCCTTGCTGAATTTGGCAACTGACGACTGATCCACCACTGTGACAGATTAGCAAAGGACCCACTGTCATTAAGAGATGCCCAGAAGAATGGGATAGGCTGGGTGACGGTTCTTTTGAAGGGATCCAAGTGTAGGATAGGATGTACTTCCTCCAAATATCTCCCATGGTTTTGGATATTCCCTTATTTCTTACAAGAGGCTTCTTTTGAAAATGTCTATAACATCTGAACCAGCACAATTAACTTAACAGGAACCCAGGAGTAGCTCCGTCCCCAAACTCCTTCCTCCGTGGTTCGCCATTTGCTTATACCCAAGGGTGAGGACACTTTGCACAGTACCCACAAGGCAGTTACACAGTCAAATGCAGGATAAAGGTATCAGTGTGACTTCAGTTGAATTGGTCACCACTAACCAGCCTCATGACTCTAGCAGTGCCTTCAGGTTGGTATCTGCCTGCTCTTGACACGGTGTATTGTTCAGACTTCCCAACTGCCAAAGAGAATCAGGACAGGAGGAAAAGTATGGAGGTATGGAAAGGAATACCTGGGTTCAGGTCTGCACTACAGTTAAACGACTCAAGTTATTTCCCATCCCCTAATTCAAGTATCCTGAACAGATGGCTGAGAGCAGATAGCCCCTTCCAGGATATGCTGGGCAGAACTCTAAGATGATCTCTGCTATGACCTGAATGTATCCCCCCACTTCAAATTCTTATATTGAAATCCTAATGCTCAAAGTGATGGTACAAATGGGGGCAGTGGTGCTTTGTAGGGTGGAGCCTTCATGAATGGGATTAGTGCTCTCAGAAAACAGAGCCCATAGAGCTCCGTAATCCTGACTGCCATATGAGGATACAGCAAGGGGCTAACCATCTGCCACCTGGAACAGGGCCTTCACCAGGACCTGACCATACTGACACCATGCTTTTGGACACCGCAGCCTCTAGAACCATGGGAAATAAATTTCTTTGTTTATAAGCCACCTAGTCTATGGTGTTTTGTTATAGGAGCCCAAATGGGTTGAGCCCTCCAAGATGCCCAGACTTTGGTGCATATAACTTCATCATTTTCCAAGCAAACAGTAATCTAAGTACTGTGGTGAAGGGGTTTTGCAGATGTAATTAAATTCCCAAATTAGCGGACCTTAAGATAAGAGTTCCCAAATTAGCTGACCTTAAGATAAGTTGATTATCTAAATAACCCTGACCTAATCACGGGAGCCCTTCAAAAGCAGTTTTCTCTACCTGGTTGCCAAAGTGAAAGAGAGATGTGCTCTGGCTTAATCTGGCTTAAAGCAAAGATTTTGTTTTGTGAATTGCCCATAAGGGCCAGGGGTGGGGGTGGGCAGAAAACTGTTGGCAGCTTCTAGTTGCTGAGAGTAGTCCTTGGCTGATAGCTGGAAAGAAAATGAGGACCTCAGTCCTACAACCACAAGGAAATGAATTCTGCCAACAACCAGTAAGACTGAAAGAGGACTTCAAGACCCTGACCAATACCTTGATTTCAGCCTCATGAGACTCTGAGCAGAATATCCACCCATGCCATTCTCAGACATGATGCCCAGTATCTGGTTAAACATTATTTCTGGGTGTGTTTTTGTGTGGAATGTTTCCAGAGGAGATTAGCATATGAATTGGTGGAGAGAGTAAAGCAGGTGACCTTGCTTGGGAGGGCATTACCAAATTAATTGGAGGCCTGAATAGAACAAAACTGTGGAGTGCGTTGCTGGGACATCAATTTTCTCCTGCCCCAGGGTGTTCTGGTTCTCACACACCAGACTATGACTGGCATCTATACAACCAATGACTCTCTGGCTCTCAGGCCTTTGAACTGCACCCCTGGCCTCACCAGCCTCCAACCTGCTGGTGTAGATCATGGAGCTTCTCAGTTCCCATACTTGCCTGAGCCAATACCTTATAATATAAATATAATATATATGTAACATATATTATAAAATAAATATAAATATAAATATTTTAGGTCTTTTTCTCTTTGTTTATAATTAAGAGTGTTAAGAAAAAGAATATGCATTGAAGTACACAGTGGTAAAAGGGCATCTTACTGCAGCTTAATCTAAAATCTTTTGGGAAGAAAATATATTTTCTGGCAGTATTTACCTACAACTTAAAGTTTTCTTAAGTCTGAAATCATTTCAAAATGAAAAATTAGAAAAGAAAGGTGAAAAGGAAAAGAAGAAAGGCATACTCCAAGTAGAATATTTTCATCTCCTTTTATTGAAGGAAATAAAACTTGTGCTGCAAGAGGCAGTGGTACCTCAGAGCATGACAAGGTAGCCAATGGGACTGACGTGACAAGCCACAATGCTGGCCAGGGGTCCTATCATAGTGGGAGGACCAAAACCACAAAGATAGCAGGAGGTAGCAAACATCCCCAACACCCAGTGCAAGCATTTCCATTTGCAGAGAGCTCGGCCATGCATTGTAAAAACAGGGTCCCCTCACAGCTGGCAGAGTATCTTATCAGGTCGCCAAATCCATTCAAAGCTAACACGTAGTTTCAGAGTTGGGAGATCCTTCCCTCTGATCCGAAGTCTCAGGCCATCAGATCTTTCAGCTCTTTACTCCAGATGGAGAAAGAGGCGGAATTCTTGAAACAACACACAGGTACAGCTGGACAGATGCTGATACCCAACTTTGTTCTAAAAGCAGCTAAATTTTTTCCCTGACTTCTTACACTGCTCTCACCCAGCATGTGCCCTAGGAAACCTCTCAAAGTTCTAAACAAAGACAGAATTGGGGCAGCAGCCTAGGGGATGTAGGGAGTCAAAAGCTGCTACATAGCCAAGACCATTTCACAAGAAATAGCATGGGGAACACTACTGAGTGAAGATCCCCTCAGGTAGCAGCTAGAAGCACACAAGAAGAAAAAACATTTTAGCTTTCTCTCCCATATCGAGATCAGCTGCGCCAAAGCCATGGTCCAGGAAGATGAGCCATTTCATGTCTCTGGTAAGTTATCCACCCTCACAGCACCCCTCACACTGTTCCAATTTTCAAGTACAATTGAGTTTGGGCAATTCAGCCTCAGAAAAGCAAGCACTAAAGAAATTTCAACTGATTACCAATCAATAATGTTATAAAGCCAAAAATTTATAGAGTTAAGAACTGACTGGCAGGTGCGAGATTGGGGTATGGGGAGAAGATTTTGCTGTATAGAAATAGAAGTCCAAGGGTTTATTCATATAAGCCCTTGGTCATAAACCACCCTCACAACCACAAATTGGGAGGAAATTCCTTATTTAGAAATGGCCATCATCTGATTAGTCAGTTGCAGTTCTCATCAATGCTGGACACATGGTTTTTAACGATCAAAGTCATGAGAGCGCTAGACCAGGAAATGGGAGGAGCAAGGCAAGGAAGAGAGGGCATCAGGGGTTGGAATTTCTAAAATGAGCATTTATTTCACAGAAGTCTTGGCACAATGAGGCTGGGGTAAGCGTGGTTTTAGTGATTGTTCTTGGTTGCCTCCTTTGCTGCAGCAATCAGTGGAGTGAGGCTGGAGAGGGGCTTGGCAATTTTCAGGAACTGATGCTAGAAGGGAAGAAAAGAGAAAAGACACATGACTATTTACCATTCTTCCTCAGTAATCATCATAAGACATTGAGAGCATCCATATTTGCACAAGGTGCTGCCTGGAAAGCTTCAGATCATCCCCAAGTTGAAAAACATCTTTAAAAGATAACAAACCATTTTTGGAAAGCTGTTTGGCAGTATCTACCTACAACTTAAACACACCTCTATGCTACATCCCAGCATTTCCAGTCATAGGTATATTTCCAAGAGAACTAAGTTTGTGTATCCACCAAAAGACACACACAGGAATGTTCATAGCAGCTTTACTTACAACAGTCATGACTAAAAAGAACCCCAAAAAAGAGAATGGAAGAATGAATAATGTTATATTTTATAATACTATACAGAAAAATACACAGCAATTAAAAGAATGAATGACTGATACGGTGACAACAGAAAGAATCCCACAGACATTATGTTGACTCACAAAAGCCAGACACAAGAGATTTCATGTTGTATGATTCCATTTTATATTAGGTAAGTCTAAACTATGGAGATAATCAGGATAATAATTATCTCTGGGGTAAAGTACTGACTGATCATGACCCAATGGTATATGGCAATACTGCATTTCAGGAGCACTGATCTAGGAATTTATTTTTCTATCTTTGAATCCAGTAAAGCTTTCAATAGCTTGGTCCTTTCCTAAATCACTTTCATTGGGCTGTACTTTGGGCCACACCCACCACTATTAAAGAAGACCATTCTGGGGGCGCCTGGGTGGCTCGGTGGGTTAAGCTGCTGCCTTCGGCTCAGGTCATGATCTCAGCGTCCTGGGATCGAGCCCCGCATCGGGCTCTCTGCTCCACAGGGAGCCTGCTTCCCTTTCTCTCTTCCTCTGCCTGCCTCTCTGCCTACTTGTGATCTCTGTCTGTCAAATAAATAAATAAAATCTTTAAAAAAAAAAAAGAAGAAGACCATTCTGTAGAAAAACTGCATCTATATTTTCACCAAAACTGTTACAGAAAACAATTCTTTATATAACTCAGAGCCTTTTCACTAAAAATGATTTTTCTTACATTTAATAGTAAAAAGGTTCTGCCACAAGGATGTGACATTTTTCCATTTGATAAGAAATATAGAAACTATCACATTTCCTTTTCTGTCCTGGCCACCAGAAAACTGAGAACCAGATCTGATGTTGAAACAAAACTAACTCAGATGATCAGCATAGTTGATCCTTCTGCCATCCTTATAAGTCTTTTTTATCAATCATATTGTATATGATACAGGCACATCCATATAGGCATATATACACATATTTGTTGCTGGAAGTTGCCTCATCTTCTTTTTGGACAGATATAGGATATAAAAAGGCACTGAAAACAAGTAGTTACTATGAAAGAAATAAAAGATATTGGTTAAATCATGAAGATACAAATTCCAACATATGTAATTTCATCCATATATGTGTTCTCACAGGAGAAACACATGTGAAGATTTGTGATTTAAGATACCAAACAGACATAGGATAAAACTCTGGGTCCACCACATACTAGCTATATAATCATGGAAACATTACACACTTGAAACTTACTCACTCACCTACAAAAATGGTAATACTAGAACCTATAAATCACAGGGTCATTATAAAGAATTGATGAAAAGAACATATAAGTCACTTAGGTAACTACAGTATGGTAAAGATTCAATGTAATGCATTTATTATTACTTATAGTATCAGGAAGAAAACTCTAGAGGGCACTAATCTTTCAATAATTATAATTTGGTACCTAATGAACAATATCTTCGCCAATCACAGCCTTAAAGTAGAATTTGAACATTTTTCCATGTCTAGGGTTTCCAGAGCAAATTTCATATGAAAGGCAAAGAGATTCTATACGGTACTGCCTATTATAAGGGGTTTTCAGTCCCAAAGGATCTGACAGACTAATGGGTTATATTTGGCAGAGCCCAAATCTCATATCTAACAGACCAGGTTATGTAAATCCATAACCCTGGTTACAAAGAGATACTAAATATGTTCTAGAGGATAGCATTTCAATTAAGGTAAATACTTTAGGCAGTTTCATTCAATTCAATAAAGTTTCTGAATACCCTTTCTAAGTCAGGTCCTAGGTATAAGAGGAGACCCAGAAATTAAGAAGATAGATGTTATAAATAATCTAGTGGGAAAGACAGGGTTGCTCATAACTACCTTCAATGCAGTAGGTCTGCCCTGCCTTGCTCGGTTGCTCTCGGTCCTCATCATATAGAAGTAACTAACTGTGCATGCCTACAGATTATTCACCACCATCAAGTTTAATGTGATACTTAGGTGGTAGCTTGCTAAAAGCAGTTTTTGCAACCATATGAAATAATTATGTAATTTCAGGATTAAGCAGATGGAAGTCTAAAAAGCTTGGCAAACCCCCGACTCCAGGCTTCCCCACAACCTGGCAGAATCTCACTCTAATTCAAGCAAAACAAAAGGTGCTGATGAAAGGTACAGGCAAAGTTCAGCAGGAGCTCAGAAAGAAGATTTTTAAGCTGAGCCTATAAATGTGTACAGAGTTTTAATAGACTGAGGAAGAGCTTCAGGGAATAACACAAAGGTCCAGAGATGAAGGAGGTTAAGGAACTAGGAATATAAATGGAGTGTGGGAAGTTGTAGGTGAGGAGCCAGTAGTGCCTCACAGATAAAAATGAAGCAAAAAAGGCTGGTTTAGTGATACCTTGAATTTGGAGCTTCCCTGCATAGGGAAAATTACCTGCAGCAGCTCTTTAGCTGAACCTCTCTTCTCCACATCCATCTCGAGACAGCGGTTCAGAAAGTCCCGGAAGAAAGCTGACAGCTTCTCTGGGTTCTGAAGCTCTGGGGTCCCATTGGTGGCAATGAGGTACAAGGCCTGGCAATACAAATGAAGAATCACCTTAGGCTCTAGCTACAGTTCTCGCTTAGTGCCCAGATCTGCTCTCTGAAGTATGGTCAGTTGCGTTATGCCTCTAGGACACAAAGAGGCAGCTTTGGTATACTGGAAAGAATATGACCTAAGGATCAGATTTAATATTTGAAGGCCATGTGATCACATGCAAGCCAGTGAACTCCTAAATTCCACATCTAGAAAATAGGGATGACAACAGTGTCTATCACACATGTCTGTAAAAATAAGACCATATATTGGGAAGCACTTTATAACTTATGAAGTATGCTCCAGACCCATGGATTTATTATTATTCTTGATTGTAAATCTAAAGGGTTTATTATTCACTTAGCCTGATGATGAGTTAAATATCTATCTCCCCATTTGCTGGAGGAAATTACCCCAGATGCTTTCACCTTAGTTACCTAAGAACTGATTTCTTCTAGCAGGAAAGGAATATAAAAAGCAAGTGTTCTGTAAAGCAACAATTTGTTTCCTTGTTGCCTCCCCTAGTACCCTAACATGGACCATCTTATGGGACAGGTTTAAAAAAAAGGTCCTTTCAAGCACTCAGCACTTTAATTCACAAAGTATTTACACAAACACTATCTCATTTAATGACCACAATAAATCTGGATAATAGACTAGGCAAGAATCATCATTCCCATTTCATAGATAAAGTCCAGAAACATATGTCTGGGATCAAGCTATTCATATGAGTTTATGTTCTCTGATTTTAATCCCAGTCTTAACTCCATCCACACCCTACTGATCATCATCTTCAAGGCTACTGCAAGACGGGGTAAGATGTGTGGAATGTGGAATGAGAGCAAAGCTGGGATGTCCGGGCAGTTTCAGATTGGTACACCGAATCACTTTCCAGTAATTGGCTATCCAAGAGGTAACCAGGTAAGATGAGATGACCACCTATCAACAACAACACATACATAATTCCCGCACTGGAAGGGAGGATGAGAAATGAGGAAATAAAAGCAATCAGAATAATTCTCTTATTTGCCTATGACCAAAATTACCAACCTACTTGCACTTGTATTCATATACTCTGCTTTCCCTCTCTCATTACAATGGACAAATTGGGGCCCCTGGGGTGGCTCAGTGGGTTAAGCCGCTGCCTTTGGCTCAGGTCATGATCTCAGGGTCCTGGGATTGAGTCCCGCATCGGGCTCTCTGCTCAGCAGGGAGCCTGCTTCCTCCTCTCTCTCTCTCTGCCTGCCTCTCTGCCTGCTTGTGATTTCTCTCTGTCAAATAAATAAATAAAAATCTTAAAAAAAAAAATGGACAAATTGTCCTAATCTAATACTTTTCCTTCAATACTTGATCCAACTCTTCGCATCTACTTCAGGACATCACTCCTACAGATGTCACTTCTCTCTTGCTCATGATCACATTCTTTCTTTCTACTATATCATTCCTATCAGCACACAAACATGCTAAAATAATATCATCTTTAAAAAAAAAAAACAAAAAACCTCAAAACCCTCCCTCAATTCCACTTCAGGTTCCTGCTCCATTTTTCTGTTCCCTTAAGAGCAAAACTTGTTAAAGAACAACAATTGCTTTCACATGCCATTTCAACTTCTTCTCCCATTCTGGTAGATTTACTCTTATTCATTTCATTACCATCACTCCACTGATATTGATCATCAAGCTCATCACTAACTTCCATATTGGCAAATCTAATGTTTACTTCTCAGTCTTGTCTTATATGATCTATCAGTGACATTTGACACAGTGGTCCATCCTCCTCCAAACATTTTGTTGTCTTGGCCTCCAGGACACACTTCTCTCAGTTCTCCTCCAACTAGGAAGGTCACTCCTTGGTCTACTTTGCTAGTTCCTGTAAGCATGAGAGAACCCTAGGGCTCAGTACCCAAACCTTACTCTCCAGGTGAGTTACTGCATCAATCATCTAGTTCCAATGCTTTAAATAAGCCAACTATATACTACCTCCTCATAAATTTACATTTATAGTCCTGACTGCTCACCCTTGAAATCCAGACTCAAATGCCCAACTCTACTCAGTATCTCTACTTGGATGTCTAATGAACATTTCAAATCGCCACATTCAAAACCAGCTCTATTACCCCATTTTACCTGCTCTTCAACCTTCTCAGTAAATGGCAAACGAAATCTTTCAGCAATTAGGGCCCAAAATCTTATAGGCATTGTTGATTCCTCTTTCTCTGATATCCATTTCATCATGTCAGCTATATGTTCTCTGCTGAGCAGAGAGCCTGATGCGGGGCTCGATCCCAGGACCCTGAGATCATGACCTAAGCTTTAACCCACTGAGCCACCCAGGCGCCCCCACACCACCACTCTTACCCGAACGATTATAACAGTATTTCAGTCTGTTTTATTTCTTCCAGAAAAACAGTCAAAATGGTCAATTTATACCGCAAATTAAGTCAAACTACTCCTCAGCTCAAAATCCTCCAATGGCTTCAAATCTCTTACAGAATAAAAGCCAGGTTCTCACAAAGGTCACTAGGTCTTACCTGATTCAGCTCCCTGTTAGTTCTCTGACCTTATCAGCTCATCTGCAAACTGCTTACTCACTCAGGACACTGGCCTCTTTGGTTTTCTCCAGGATAGGAGTATGTTCTCAAATTAAGTCCTTTGATGCCTGGGAAACTCTTGCATCGGATTAATCTCATGGCTTACTCCTTTCTTCAGATTTCTGCTCAAATAACTTAAAAGACAGGACTTCCTTCTCTACTATCAATAAAATAGCACACTTTTCCCTCCCGTTACTCTCTTAAGCTCCTTACTCAGCTTTTCCTCACATCACTTACCTTCTGTTACTATATATTATTTTTTTCATCACCATTAGAACAGCTTCTTTTATATTATCGGAACTAAAAAAAATGTTGAATGAATGAGTGACTATTAATATCTCTTTCCTTTGAGCATTTATACTTTAAACCCAATAGTGCCAAGTTTCATTCAGAAAAGATAGATCCAGGTTGAAAACTGTAGGGAATAGCCCGAGTCCCATTTCCTGGGATTAAAGACCAACAGCCCAAACATCTTCAAATGGGATTAGTAACACTCACTCTCAGAGGATTTTCATTGAGGTATGGGGGCTCCCCTTCAATCATTTCGATGGCCATGATGCCCAGGGACCAGATGTCAACCTTGGGTCCATAGGCCTTCCGCGTCACAACCTCTGGTGCCATCCAGTATGGAGTTCCCACCATGGTGCTCCGTTTGCTCTGCTCTGGGGTGATCTGTGCACAGAACCCGAAATCGGCTAGGAAAAAAAAAAAAAAAAAAAGAAGAGAAGGAATGGACCTGACAAGTACTGACTATATGCCTATCCCAAGCTCCGCCTGGGTCTCAGGCACTGCAATACCTTGTCTCTCTAGAGCTGGAATTACATGACTGCTACCTTCAAGACTGGCTCTTACCCTGTCCTCTATTTAACCTTGAAAAGTAGCAAGAGGAACAAAAATCTCTGGCCCCTTACCACTCCTCAAACCAGAAGAACTAGGCATTAAAGTCCAAAGCTTCCCATTTGGGCCTTGATTATTTGCTCTACTTCTGCTTTCTTCTTAAAAACCATTCCCATGCCTCAGAATCTGGCAGTCTAGGTCCTTGCTTTATTTCCTGGGCATGAGTCCCTGACTTAAACTCTAATCACCAATCTTCCCAAAGCTGCCTGTCCACATGCAACATACCTGTTGGTCTGGACTACAACATACCTGTTGGTCCTTACACTTTTGAACAAAATGTTCTGCTTATAGTTCATTCACATTAAATTGCAATTATAAGTTTATTTAAATTATGAGACCTTTGACAGGAAGGACTATGTCTTCTTACTCATTTTTTTTAATCCCAGAAGGCCCAAGTATAAAAGTTTGATAAAAGTTTGCTGAATGAATGAACCTAGGAAATTACACTAAACTCTATTTCCTAGTTATGTATTTTATGACTCCAGTACTAGACTGAGAGCTACTTGAGGACTAGCAAAAGTATCTTTGTGCCCATTGTAGCACATAGGAGGCATTCAGTAAATTGTTTGTGGTTAAACATATATATCTGAATGGACAAAAAAGAAATGACACCCTGTCTAGCGCTGAGTAATATAAAGAGCCTGAATATCCCAAGAAATACAGAGATACCTACTTTTATTACACTCTGCTTTATTACATATCACAGATACTACGATTTTTACAAATTGAAGGTTTGTGGCAACTCTGTGATGAGCAAGTCTGTCCGTGCCATTTTTCCAATAGCATTTACTCACTTCATGTCTCTGTGTTACATTTTGGTCATTCTCATAATATTTCTAACTTTTTCATTATTATTAATATATTTGTAATGGTGGTCTGTGACTACTGATCTTTGATGTTACTAATGTAATTGTTTTGGGACACCATGAACTGTACATATAGTGGATGGCAAACTTAAATTGGTAAATGTGTACGTTCTAATTCCAGACCTGGTGAAAATAGTACAAGAACTAGAATTACAAGTGGAGCCTGAAGATGGGACTGAACTGCTGTAATCTCATGATAAAACTTGAACAGATGAGGAATGGCTTCTCATGAATGAGCACAGAAAGTGGTTTCTTGAGAAGGAATCTACTGGTGAAGATGCTGTCAAGACTGTTGAAATGACACAAAGGATTTAAAATATTACATAAACTTAGTTGATAAAGTAGTAGAAGGGTTTGAGAGGACTGACTCCCATTTTGAAAACAGTTCTCTAGTAGGTAAAATGCAATCCAATAGCATTGCATGCTACAGAGAAATCATTTGTGAAATGGAAAACAGTTGATGTAGCAAACCTCATTACTGTTTTAAGAAATTACTGCAGCTGCCCCAGTCTCCAGCAACCACCACCTGATGAGTCAGCAGCTATCAACACTAAGGCAAGACCCTCCACAAGCACAAAGATTATGACTCACTGCAAGCTCAGATAATGGTTAGCATTTTTTAGTGATAAAGTATTTTTTAATTAAGATATGTACATTTTTTTAGCCACAATGCTATTACACACTTAATCGACTATAGTACAGCATAAACATAACTTTTATATGCACTGGGACAAATTAATTTGATTTGCTTTATCACCATGTTTGTTTTACTGCAGTGGCCTGGAATGGGACCTGCCAAGGTGTGACTGTAAGATCCTGTGCTGAGTCTTGCAGCTACTATCATATGATTACCCTCCCCCAGGATACTGGGTCCCATCAGGAAGAAAAGTATCAACACTCCTACTCACTTAGCTTGACAGAGCCATCCATTCCCAACAGGATGTTGTCGCTCTTGATGTCTCTGTGAATGACCTGGTTGGAATGCAGAAACTCCAAAGCCTGTAGGCACTATTTAAGTGGTTGGGCAAAGAGAGAGAGAAAGAACTTATGAAGACTTACAGAAAATCAACTAATCCAACCTCTTTATTTTGTGACAAAGAAAGTGAGATCCCAGTGAATGAAAGAACTGGTTCCAAATCTGTGGCGGAGGCAGGTCTACTGCCTAGTCTTCTATCTCCTGGCTAAGCATTCTTCTAACTTGGTGCTGCTTTATGCCTTTCTTATAAAATACCTTATTATAATACATCTTACCGTAGTTTTCTTACAGGAGTTCCTCCACTGTATTTTGGAGTTTTTTGCTTTGTTTTGTTTTGTTTTACCAAACATTAGATCCTTAACAAAGAAACTGAGGCCCAAGCAAAACTACAGAGGAAAAATGGAATGATTTTATGAAGATAAAACTGGAGGAAAGGGACAAAAAAAGAGTCTTATCTGAGACACATGGAAGTGATATTAGAAAGAGTAAAGTTAGGAGAAATATTTTTGGTGAGGAGATAATTTGTACTGTTTTGGGTATGTTCAATTTTATATACCTATAAAGCACTGACAGACAAATGTTCAGTAGACAATGGAACATATGAGTCTTAAGTTCTATAGAGATTTGGACTTGAGATAAGTATTTGAGTCATTTTTGACCAAGTGATTTTCTTTAAGTTATAAGAATGGTTGGAACTGGCAAATATTATAGAAAAGGAGAAAGAAAAGAACCTTGGAAAACATCTATAATTAGCAGGCAGAATGAGTAACAGAGACTGAATAGAACAATGAAGATGTTTGGTTCTTCCACTACCTAACAACATCATTCTAAACAAATCACTTATGCTTTCTAGGCTATGGTTTTCCCATTTGTAAAATGTGGGGATTAGAAAAGATAATCTCAGATTTGCTACTAAATCTCCTAGTTTAAGTCCATAACCCAAAGTTAAAATAACAACTGAAAAATACAAAAGATGCAGACCAACTGCAAAACAGTATTTAAATGTTCTCAAATCATTACTTCACTTTTTAAGAACATTCCAATGGCTAAATTATGAACAAACTAATATTCAGAAGCAGCTTTTCCCTGAAAAAATAAGAGTTGCTTTCCTTAGGAAGCTGGAGAGATCCTGGCCTCTGGATGTCACAAAATATGATTTAAAAAGAAAAGATTTTGAGAAATTAGAACCCTCATACATTGTTTGTGGGAATATAAAATGGTACAGCCACTTTGTAAAATAGTTTGGCTATTTCTCAAACAAGCACAGAGTTGCTATATGACCAGAAGTTCCACTCCTAGGTATATACTCAAGAGAAATGAAAACAGATATCCAACTAAAAATTTGTACAAGTACACAGCATTGTTCATAATAACCAAAAAGTAGAAATGACCCAAATGCCCATCAACTGATGAATGATAAATAAATGCAATCTTATTTGTTAATAAAAAGAATGAAGTACTGATATATACTATAACATGGATGAACTTTCAAAACATTATATTAAGGAAAAGAAGCCAGTCACAAACATGCATATATTGTAGATTCCATTTATTGGAAATGTCCAGAGCAAGTAAATCTATAGAGACAGAAAAAAGATGAGTGGTTGCACAGGACTGAGAAGGCTGATAAGTGAGGTGTGTGGGGCAGTGCCTGCTAATGGGTAAGGAGTTCTTTTGGGGGTGATGAAAATGTTCTAAACTGGATTATGGTGATGATTATGGTGTTCTAAACTGGATTATGGTGATTATGGTGATAGTATTATATGGTATATAAATTGTATCTCAATAAAATGATTTTCTTAAGGGGGTGATCTCTTTTAGAATATAGCATGAATTCCTATTTTAAAGATAAATAAGTTGGGGCAAATTGTTTTTCCTAAGTACACATATGCAAGCAACCTCAATCAGTGAAAATCAGATCAGGGAGTGAGTGAAAAATATTTTAGATAGTACTGTGGTTTGTGGCTTTCCAAAGGGTTACAGTACATAAAGAAAAGAGATATGCAGTATATCTATAGTATTAATACTTCACAGAGGGAATGTGATCAGTGAAAAATGTGTTAAAGGGCTGCTTAGGGGAGAGATAATTTTTTTAAAAAGTTGAGAATCACTGTATTAGCACTACAGCAAAGGAAAGCAGCCATAGCTCCTAAGAGTCCCAGGCCTGTGTTAATTCCATTAACCTATGTGGGTATGTTCTAGATCCCAGGATTTTTCATGTAAAGGTGATCATATTTTCTAGGATGAAATTAAGTTCATATGATTTTATTTTTTCTAAATTGATTAAATATACAACTATACTATTTCATCTGAATGTCTCCAGATTTTACATCATCAAACCCCAACCATACTATCAAACTTAACCCCATAATACTCTGAACCAAATCTTCTACTCCTTCCCTAACTCCCAAACTTTTCTATTATTGGGCTATTGGAAAGTTCCAGTTTCTTATCAGCAAAACACCCAATATCCTCAACTTCTGTGAATATTCCCTTCATCTTCTTGGTCTAAAGAAAAGCCATAAAAATATGGCTGGGGTGCCTGGGTGGCTCAGTTGGTTGAGCATCTAACTCTGGATCTCCGCTCAGGTTTTGATCTCAGAATCCTGCTGGGAGTGGAACCTACTTAAAAAAAAAAAAAAAAAAAAAAAATGGCTATACACAGCAGTCAGATAACAAAAAGAAATAAAAGGCATATAAATCAGCAAGGAAGAATTCAAATTGTCACTATTTGCAGATGACATGATACTCTATACAGAAAACCCAAAAGACCCCATCAAAAGTTGCTGGGATTCAGTAAAGCTGTTGGATACAAAATCAACATACAAAAATCTGTTGCATTTCTATATATCAATAATGAAGAAGCAGAAAGAGAAAATAAGGAATCCCATTTATAGATGCACCAAAATCCCTAAGATACCTAGGAATAAACTTAACCAAGAGATGAAAGATCTGTACTCTGAAAACTGTAATACACTGATGAAAGAAAGTGAAGATGACTCAAGGAAGTGGAAAGATATTCCATGCTCATGGATTGGAATCACAAATACTGATAAAACGTCTGTACTACCCAAAGCAATCTACACATTCAATGCAATCCCTATCAAAACATCAACATTTTTCACAGGGCTAGAATAGACAACCCTAAAATTTATATGGAACCAAAAAAGAGTCCAAATAACCAAAGCAACCTTGAAAAAGAAAAGCAAAGCTGAAGGCATCACAATACTGGGTTTCAAGTTATATTACAAGCCCACAGTAATCAAAATGGTATGGTACTGGCACAAAAACCAGACACACAGATCATGGAACAGAATAGAAAATCCAGAAACGAACCCACAACTATATGGTCAATTAATCATCAATAAAGCAGGAAATAATATTAAATGGAAAAAAAGACAGTCTCTTCAAAAAATGGTGTTGAGAAAACTGGACAACATGCAGATGAATGAAACTGGACAACTTTCTTACACCATACATAATAAATTCAAAATGGATGAAAGACCTAAACGTGACATATGAAGCCATAAAAATCCTAGAGGAGAACACAGGCAGTAACCTCTTTGGTATTGGCTATAGCAACTTCTTACTAGACATGTCTCCTGAGGCAAGGGAAACAAAAACAAAAATAAACTACTGGGACTTCATCAAAATCAGAAGCTCTGCACAGCGAAGGAAACAATCAACAAAACTAAAAGAGAACCTATGAAATGGGAGAAGATATTTGCAAATGACATATCTGATAGTATCCAAAATATATAAAGAACTTATAAAACACAACAGCCAAAAAACAATCCAATTAAAACATGGACAGAAGACATGAATACACATTTTACCCAAGAAGATATACAGGTGGCCAACAGACACATGAAAAGATGTTCAACATCACTAATCATAAAGGAAATACACATAAAAACTGCAATGAGATATCACTCGCCCCTCTCAGAATGGCTAATATCAACAATGCAAGAAACAACAGGTATTGGCGAGGATGTAGAGAAAGGGAAACCCTCTTGCACTGTTGGTGAGAATGCAAACTGGTCTGTCTACTCTGGAAAACAGTATGAAGGTTCCTACGATCTAGCAATTGCACTACTTGATATTTACCCAAAGAATACAAAAATACTAATTCAAAGGGATACATGCACCCTGATGTTTTTAGCAGCATTATCCATGACAGCCAAATTATGGAAAGAGCCCAAGTGTCTACAACCTAATGAATGGGTAGAGAAGAGGTGGAGTGTGTGTGTGTGTGTGTGTGTGTGTGTGTGTGTGTGTGATGGAATATTACTCAGCTATAAAAAATAATGAAACTTTGCCATTTGCAATGATGTGGATTGAACTAGACAGTATTATGCTAAGCGAAATAAATTAGAGAAAGACAAATACCACATGATTTCACTCATATGTAGAATTTAAGAAACAAAACAATTAAGAGGAAAAAATAAGAGAGGCAAACCATGAAATAGACTCTTAACTATAGAGAATGAACTGATGGCTCCCAGAGGGGAGGTGAGTGGGATAATGGGTTAAACAGGGGATGTGGATTAAGGAATGCACTTGCTGAGATGAGCACTGAATGACGTATGGAAATACTGAATCACTATACTGAACACCTGAAACTAATATTACACTGTATGTTAACTGACTGGAATTTAATTGAATACTTTTTAAAAATGTGGCTATCCCCTGGGGACAGTGCCTCTCAAAGAGGCTTTGTAAAGAGGGTTTTTTTTTCCCCCATTACACCAGCATATTACAGACCTTAGACATTCAACAGCAATGAAAAGAAAAAGAAAATACCTACTTGTGTTTCATTTTTTATTTCTTTTGCTTGAAAGTATTTTACCCTAGATTTTTCCATGGCTTACTTTTTTGTATATTCAGATCTTTATTCAAATCTATGGCAAAACCGTCCCTGACTACTCTAAAATAGTACCTCCTTTGTCACTACTTTCTTACTCTGTTTTTACTTCCTTCAGAGCACATCAAGAAAATAGTAAAGTACAATAAAATTATAATTAAAATATATATCCATATAAAGAGGAAAATAATACAAAGCATTTACAGCAGTCACCTTTAAGACTGAAATTGAGTGACTTTACATATACATGTAATATCTGACTTTTCTACAATGGGTATATACTTTTATCATCAGAATAAAGTTATCTTGTTTTTAATTTTATTTTTTTTTTCAGTGTTCCGAAATTCATTGTTTATGCAACACACCCAGTGCTAGAATAAAGTTATCTTTAAAGAACAGGCCAGAGTGATAGAAATTTCAAAACAGATAAACAGAAGAATAATTTCTACCACCTCCAGTGCCCAGGCTGAGATCCCATCAGGAGCAGAACTTTGACAGACATTGATATAAAGGCCACTTCATGCTCAAGGCTGGTTGGCCACTGGCCTTACCTCACGGCAGACAGCTGCAATCTGGCCTTCATCCATGCAAGTTTCTGTCACCACATCTGTCAAAGAACCTCCAGCCAAGTATTCCATGACAACCCACAGCTCATCTCCCACGAGGTAACTGTAGGAGTACAGATAAAGTGTAAGAACGAACAGAGTACATTGAGCCATAGCCCTGGGTTTCAAAGGCTACGCATATACACAGAGTGAACCTGCATCTCCAACAGCTTTGGAAAGGTCTAGGGTTCTTTATCCTGGGGAGAAGCAATCTGGGGAACAGAAATACTAACTTGATTATCTCTTAAGGATTCTCCTGGAGAAAACAAAGCAGACTGTTCTGTGAAGCCCCGAATGGCAGAACTAAGTTCACTAGGTTGAAGATATAATACAATTATATTTCATCACAACACAAAGTAATGTTTCTCAAAATTAGGCACAATTCTCACACCTCTAGAAGCACCAAGGCAGAGAGCACCCAAACATCTGACAAAGATGGGAATCCATGTTTCCAACATTAGGGAAAGTCCCTAAATGTCCTTGAGAGTTCTACTAAATCCGAGCTCCATGAGAGCAAATACTGGGTCTTGTTCAAGACTATCCCCAGAGTCCAACACTACAGATGCCAATATTTACTGAGTAAAGCAATGAGCAAAATAAAAGATAATTCATTGTAAATATTAAATGAAACAATGGCTATAAAAGCCATTTAAAAGCTATAAAGTATTATACACAAAGTCATTATGCTGGCAATGATCTCCATTTTGAGCATCTCTGATTCTAGGAATGAAATGAATTCAAGCTGCAAAGCCAAAGCCCCTTCTGGTAAGCCAAGGGCTGCCATTTAGTACTGTCCCCTGCAGAGTTTATGGAGACATGAGTTAGAACCACTAGTATCACTCAGGGACTAGATCACTCAGCACTACTGTGTGGAAAAAAAAAATCACTTAGGCCCTCTGGTCAGTTTCTTTAGCTGCAGGGTAAGACAAACGAAGAGAAGAATAGCCCAGAGCCCTACAGACTCTTCTGCTAGCTTCAGACAAAGGAGCTATAATGGCTTAAACTGTGCGGTATGGCATCTTATTGTCATCCTGATATTGGGACTACTGCTGGGCAGATGGAGAGACTATTAAAAAAAAAAAAAATGGCCTCCAGCAAAGGGTAAGATTTGAATCCTATTCTCTTGATTCTGAACCTAGTACTCTTTCTGTAGATTCTATATTCTTTGTAACTAAAAGTCTTGTTTTTTTTAATTTCCAGGAAGAATATATATGACAGATTAGAGTGTTCGTTAATATCTCTTTTGAGAGAGATTATAAGGACTTGGACCAAAAGATAATTTAGGACTGGGTAAAAGGCCCTCCACTGGCATGAGCCTATTTCTTCCCTGACAAAAAATGCCCATTATGTCCTCTTTACCCAATTTCTTTAAAGCCGTTAAGGAGACATCTGTCAGCGTGGACTGATTGGAGGAAGAAATATGAGGGTCCAAGAGACCTCTGGACACTGACAAAGAAGAGCCTCTTTTTTTTTTTTTTTTTAAGATTTTATTTATTTATTTGACAGATAGAGATCACAAGTAGGCAGAGAGGCAGGCAGAGAGAGAGAAGGAAGCAGGCTCTCTGCAGAATGGAGATCCTGATGAGGGGCTCAATCCCAGCACCCTGGGATCATGACCTGAGCAGAAGGCAGAGGCTTTAACCCACTGAGCCACCCAGGTGCCCCCAAAGAAGAGCCTCTTTACCTGGATCTAACATGTCACTGTTAAAGCTAAGACAATGTACAACCAGATTCAGATTGTCCCAAAAACTCTATGGCTCTACACTGTGTCAAGGTACCTTCAAAAATAGTCTCTCAAGGTAAAGCCTCAGAGCATCACAGGAGCTCCTAGGTATTTTCTTTTTCCTCGCGCCAGACTAGGAGTTATTTGAGGGCATCAATTTACTTTTATTTTCACAGTACAAGCCTCTGGAAACACCAACAAAGGCTCAACTGATAAATTTATAAATCTTCTAATCTTATTCCCAGAACACAAATTCCTCCAACAACATGGTCATGTATTTTATTGTTTAGATACCTCCAGAGATAGAAGACTCATTTTTTTTAATGAGACTCATTTTTTTTTAATGCCCATATCCTTATTAGGAGCTTTCATTTTTCCTTATCCTGAGCCCAAATCTGGTAGCCTTAGAGCCTTCAGTAGTTTATCCAAGCAATATTCTTTATGTAATATGTTCTTCAAAGAGATGGGAGAGTGAATAATAACTTCCAGAGAATTTTTCAGAGTCAGTCATGATCCCCATCATGGAGAGACAATCATCCCCCAGAAAGGAAGAAGGCTTTATTCACTATACTTATCAACATTATGTGTTGGGAAAGTCAAAGTCCAACTCCTTTCCTCTTTAAAGAAACTGAGGCTTACCAATGCTTTAGATGCAAAACAAGAAATCTGGTAGAATCTGGCAGGAATGAAATATAGATGGCAATGCAACATAGATAATAAAGGAATTAGACTCCAAGACTTAGTCCAGTATCACCTCCACTTGTGATGTCTCTGAAATAGGCAAGAAGCTCACTTTCTTCTTCATGTACAGGAGAAAAGAACATGACATGATGGAAAGGGCATGGATGTTGGTGCTAGGAATATTCAAATCCCAAACCCTCATTTGCTACTTATTGGCTTACTCACCTTGGACAAGTTATAAACTTCTATGAACCTCAGTTTCTTCACCAGTAAAATACAGATAATAAACTCTACCTCACAATGTGTTCAACAAAAAGTGTTTGGTGCAAAGTAAAGCATAACACAAATGTTAGCTGTAACCACTATTATTATGTTGAAGACCAGAACTCATGAGCTGGAATAATGGATGGAAATAATCAAAATGGGATTTAATGATGGTTACTAAAAAGTTCTACATTACCAGTTTAATGCAAAAAAAAAAAAAAAAAAGGGCGGAGGATCAGAGATTTTAACTGACTGTAAACTCACAATGGGTCAACAATGAAACAAGCTTCCTAAAAATAAAACAATGAATGAAATCATTAGGTGATGTAGAGTTTAGAACAAAAGATAAGTCTTACTTTTTCCATACTGGTCAAATCTCAAATGAAACTACTGACTGTCAAATTTTAAGAGCTAAGACAAACCGGAAGTTTTTCAGGAGGGCGAGCAGGATAAGGAAAGAACTAGGATTAAAATGATTTAAAGACCTACATGTCTGACTCTGGCAGATGTGCTTAAGGGCCTCTCTGAGGCAGAACAGACAGTTCTAGGATCAGGTGTTAGAAGCTACAGGGTGGCAGGGTTCATCTAACCCAGAAGGACTACACAGCAATCAGAAGTGTCCAGCAGGATACAAGGCTGGAGGCAGAGAGCCAAGCATCGTAGAAGATTCTCAAATGGAGGCAGTTTCAGAGTGCTGGTGGTGCCTCCTCCTCTAGCTCCACCATCCATCAGTTCCAAAGGCCAATCTCTGTGACAGGACCTATCAGTCCATACCTGTCCAAGTAGTTCACAATATTTGGGTTCTTGTTTTCCCTCATGACCAGGATCTCATTAATAATCAGCTCTTTCTTCGGCTGCTGCTGAAGGTTCATCTGCTTAATGGCCACCTGAAATCAGAGTACAACCAGTCACTCTACATTTACTGAGAAACAACTTAGTACAAGATCTTAAACATGAAGGAGAGAGAGATGAATAAAATACAGTCTTAGCCCTTGCAGAATTTGCATAAGCCAATATAGTCAATATGAGGTTTCCAGACCAGCAGCATCAACATCATTTAGAAACTTGCTGGAAATAAAAAATTTTAGGTCCCGTTTTAATAAACACTTCAGGTGATTCTGATATTCAACAAAGTTTGACAATCAAACTCTCTACTAATAAAATATTTGTATGAGAAAAATACTTTAAAAAAATCACAATATAAAACAGGTATGCTGGGGGGCACCTGGGTGGCTCAGTCTGTTAAGTGTCTGACTCTGGATTTTGGCTCAGGTCATGATCTCAGGGTTGTGAGATCAAGCCCTGCATCAGGTTTCGCACTGAGTTTGGAGCCTGCTTAAGATTCTCTCCTTCTCTCCCTCTGCCCCTCTGCTCCCCTGCAAGTGTTCTCTCTCTCTCTCTCTCTCTGAGTAAGAAAGAAAGGAAAAGAGAAAGAGAGAGAGAGGGATTGAGGGAGAAAGAGGAAAAAAAGAAGAAGAAAGCAGTATGCTATAACAAAAGTCCATACAAAGTACTATAGAAACACAAAACGGAGCAAGAACTCTTTCTATCTGGCAATGATAGAGAGGCTTCATAAAGGGGGAGAGTAATTTCTGAGCTTGCTGTGGAAAGATGAGTCAGAATTGACATTGAGAGAGAAAAGGGGGATGAGATCCCTAATATTTATGTATCAAAAAGAACTTCATAGGCTTTTTATCTATAGATATAAATGAATTCCCAGAGCACTTTTGCATCCATCTCTTCTATGTGTCAAGTACTAGGTAAGGTATTCTCAGGTTTACTTTATTTAATCCTCAGAGATACTCTATGGAATAACTATTACTATGGATTCCTTTGGACAGATAAGGAGATCATGATTCCGAGAGGATATGTGACAATGCAATGTGATATGCAAATAGCTTGCATACACAGCTATTTAGTAGCAAAGTCATGATTAGAGCCCTTGAGATTGATGCCAATTTATTGTGTACACATGGCCAGATTAATCTTCCCCACAGTACACATTTGATAACACTCTCCCCTGCTCAAAAATCATGAATGGCTTCTGTTTGCCTAGAAATGCTCCTCAGCCCAACATTCAAAGTTCTCAAGATCTTTCCTCCCACTGCATTCCTTGACATACTCTGTGATCTGATCTCCTCTCCACTTGGAGTACCTTGCATGCTTTTCCCATGTTCAAAAGCTACTTATCCTTTGTGTCAGGCCAAAAGAAACCTTATTCTCTAAACCAGATAGGCTTTTTCTCTTCTTTAAAGCCTCATAAGATCATATTTATACCTCTCTTAGGGAACTTACCACATAAACTACCTTCAGGATGATTAGCTGGAGTGTGTATCTCTAGAAGCTGTAAGCTAGAGAGCTCATCTGAAAACTCAAAATCCCTGGTACCAAGCACAGGACCTGACACACAGTGACTATTTGTGGAAATGTTTGTGGAAATGAAGACAGGAAGAGAGAATTCAGCGGGTTGATAAGTACTTTGTTTTTAAACCATAAATAGTTCCAGCAACAGGCTACTCAATTCCATAGGAGAACTTACACTATTTGCTAAATGTTTATTCCCTAGAGATATTTTCTTTTTCCTGCTTAACAGAAAAGAACATGAACACCTAAAAGAACAAGTAAATCAGTCTTTCCAGAAGCAGCAAGTGTAAAAAAAAAAAGAAGAAGAAGAAGAAGAATACTTATTTTTATGGGGGGAAAAAAAAAACCCTGCCTCTTATTTCTTAAGCATAAGCTGTCTTCTGCAGAGATCCAGTTCATTGGGAAGAACAGAAATGATTCTTTTAAACACTGTGACTACTTCCATCACTTACCCCAAGTGAGAAGAATTTGCTTTGGAGTGGAGTCTCCTATCAGGCAAGGCTTCTGGTCTGGCTCTAGCTTTCTATAATGTTTATTAGCTTTTTCTAATGTCTTAAGAGTAACACATTGATGTAAAGATCTATTACATGAACTAAACTGAACCCTTAAAACATATATTAAGATCTGGAGGCAAAGGAGTGCCTTTGGAGTTCATCTGGCCATCCTAGAGGATAGGAAAGGGCTTATGAATCTCAAAGAGGTCAATGTTGGAAGCAGCAAGAGAGATGACTGGCAGGCAGAGGATAACATAGAAGTGGTGGCAAGATACCAGGGGTCCTTTTCAATATTCACTAACTATGGGCTGGGCTAAATGTCCTTCACCCATTCAGTCCCTTTTAGGCTAGCACAGAGCATTCTTATAACAGAAAAAGAACTGGGTTTGAGTGCTGAGGACCTAAGCTCTGGGTCTATCATTTACTGACCTTGACCAATCACAAGCTCTCTGTGCCTCAGTCTCTCCATCAATACACTGAGGATAATAACCCCAATCCTGGTTCCCCTCTTTGCAGGATTGTTTTGAGAACTAAATAGGAGATAGTGGCCAATGTGTTACTCAAATATAAGTAAAAATTTCAAATAATAAAGGAAGACAAAAATGCAAATGCAAACTGTAGTAACAACTGCATTTGGGGAGTATCTGGTACTGAGCAGCAAGAATGACAACATCAACAGGAACAATAACAAAAACCAGCCACCTTCCCGCCAATACTGTTTTTGCAATGCTTACTTATGTGCCAGGGGCTATGTCTGGTACTCCAGTAACGTTACTTCAGTAATAGCTAACAACAACCCTCCAAGTAAAAATCATTATCTGTATTTTCAGGAAAGGGAATGGAAACTGAGGCATACAAGAAAATTGCCCAGCATCATAAGCAACGCCCTCAGGTCCATTTGACTCCAAAGTCTCTTCCAGTCTATTCTTTCTATTAAGCACACTCCCTCTAAAAATGGGCTTGCAGAATAATTGTGTAACTGGGAGACTTCCTGGCACTAACATGCTAAGCTTCCTAGATGTGACGGACAATACTACTGCTCTTCCCCGGTGGATAACCTCCAATGAGCACTCACTCACAAAGACTTGAGAGCATCTCGCCAACTCCCCTAAAGATTTATACTCCCTGGGGCAGGAAATGAGGCCTTCTGGACCGCACTGCATTAGCCACACTAATGGACTTGCTTCCATTCATAGTTTTGTAACCACAGGCAGGCATATGGTGAAGTCAAGCTTCTGTTTCCTGCGACCAACTTCTCATACATGCAGGCTCCAGGCCCCTCCAGCAACTGCCCATCACTGTCTTCCACCAAGAGCTGTAGGGTCCCTGAGGCCAGGCCAGAAACACGACAAAGGGACCTAGAACCTACTCTTAGTTCTGCTGTGGCTTTGCAGTCCAGAAAGCAAGATTTAGGCTTTAAAATCAAGATTCTAACCCCGTCCTTGCTGACTGCTTGTAGCATAAACCTGAAAAAGTTATCTAAACTCCCTCAGCCTCAAATTTCTAATCAATAAGAAGGAAATCTAATCTAATCACAGGGTTCTTCTTAGGATCAGTATAACCACCTCTTTTCTATCTCTGCCTCCAATTCACCATGTTTAAAACTGGCACAATGATACCATCCTTCCTTACTCACCATTACTTTAATGCAGGCTCCCATCCTCCAATCTGTTCTCCATACTATAAGACTTCCACACATATCCAATGGGAAGTGCGGCCTCTAACACTTACATATGATTTTAATGTCTGTGTGCCTGCATAGGACTCAATATTTCATATGGTTCTTAGCACAAAGTGTGGCATAAGGCTCATCTTCAGCAATTGCTTTGTGGAACATATAAAAACTAATAAATATGCAATTTTCTGTATGTGATAAATATGTAACTTTAACACAAAGTTTATGATGTATTTTCACATGCACTGCTTTAATGAATTCTTTCAACACTTTTGGTAGGTATATGTTATATGCACATTTTGTAAATAAATAAAATTCAGGCTTAGGGAAGTCAAACAAGCTGCCTAAAATTACATAAGTAACAGTAAACATCTAGGTTGTTGAATTTTCATCTCAACAAACAATGAATAAATCCTTAATCATAATAATTACCCTCAACAGAGAGCCTCAATATTTGGTCTAGATGCTTATAAATGACTCATAAGAGCAAGGTGAAATATGTGCTAATCCTATTAAACTTGCTTTTTACAGTATACCAGGGGGTTTCAATTACCAAACATATACAAGCAGATCCTAGTAGCCTCGCTCCAACGAGCCCAACTCTGTGACCGGAACAGGAGGTCTCTCTCACAACCTCTGAGTCCTGGCATTCTTTGATCTAAGGACTTCCTTGGGCCGCTCCCATCCACACACAGCACATCTGCCAACACTCCTGCTCTGCAACCAAAGAGTAGAGTGCAAGAAAACCTCCAGTACCCTATATTCCCTTCATGGTTTTCTTCTGCTACAGATCTTGGGTCACCAGGTCTTAGCAATAGAGTCAGAGCTCTCCCAGAGTAATGAAATGAAGGAGACAAAGAGGTGCCTCCAAATGAAGATTTTAATGTCAATGGGAATCCTAGGCACTGAGTAAAGGAAGGATTATGAGTCAAGAGACATGTTTAAATCTCTTCCACACTAGGAGCACCTGTTTGGCTCAGTCGATTGAACGTCCAACTCTTGATTTCAGCTCAGGTCATGATCTCAGGGTTGTGGGATTGAGCCCTGCACAGGGCTCCATGCTTGGCATGGAGTCTGCTTGGGATTCTCTCTCTTCCTCTCCGTCCACCCCTCCCCACTGCTCACTTGCTCACTCTAAATAAATAAATACATAAATAAATCTTTAAAGAAAAAAAAAGTTAAATTTCTTTCACATCACATTCCTCTACCAAACACCAAACTTATATACACAACAGTCCACTAGGCAATTCCACAAGAGGGTCTCTCAGCAGTATCCAAATTCTTTAACCATATACTCCACCTTTTTATTTTCTCCTTGACCAGGATCACTCAGGTGTGAGTCATCCTCACACTCAGTCACTCACCAAATTCTGTCAAATCCACCTAAGTACCTCTCAAATCCAGCCACTTCCCTCCATTCATACTATGCTACCACCTTAGTTCAAACCATCATCTCTCACCTAGAATTACACAATAACCGCCTGACTCACCTGCTCCAAGCTTATCTCCTTCAATCTGTTCCCCACACTGTAGCCACAGAGACTTTTTCCAAAATCTATGTTTCATCATGTTACTACTCTGTTTAGTTCTAGTCTGCTATAGTAAGAAAACAGAAGTATCCCTATTGAGCTAAGAATAAGGTTAACAACCCAGTAGAAGTGAAGGAGAAATAGTTGGTGGTTTATACTCACCTCCTGTCCTGTGGCCACATCCATTGCAGTGTACACAGTGCCTGAAGCACTGAACGACAGGTGAGAGAGAGAGAGAGAAAAAAAAACATAGCGCTTAAATGAAGTGACATCTGTCAAATGCAGCTCTATATACAATCTGGCAATGCAAGTGTTAGTAATAATAGCAGCAAAAATAATCCTCCCCAACACCCCTCCCCCTACTCTATTCTCATATGTGAGAGACAGTATGAGGTAGAAAGAGAATACAGGCTCTAGTGGCCAAAAAACCTAAGTTTCAGACTGAAGCATCTATCTAGTAACTGCTAGCTATATGAACAAGTTAATTTCTCTGAGCTTTACTTTCCTCATTTGTAAAGATAAGAGATAAGAGAATTTGAATCAATTAGTTCATAAAGCACATAGCCAAGTGCCTAGAATATAAAACAGGTCTTCAATATAGGCTAGCTTCCTGCTCTTAGTTCCTCTCCTCTACTCCATCATCCTTGATGGATGATTGGTCCTTTTCTCTCATCATCCCCTCCTTTAACCCCCTATGACCTCAAACTCTTCATCTGTAAATCTCGGTAAGATGAGACCTATAATTTTCAACCAGGGGTGAGGAGTGAGAAGAAAGTGGTCCAAGGGAAAATTTCAGAATGAAGTTGGGGGATAGCTTATATTTTAAGAAGGGATATAGACTTCTGGGGTAACACTAATGATCTATTTCTTAATGTAGATACTGGTTACATGGGTGTGTTTATTTTTTTAAAAATTCATTGAGTTGTACACTTACGTGTGTTATATTCACTTATAATTCATATTAAAAAATTATAACAACTAAAAGACTAGAAAAATAATCTCATGGTGCCTTTCCAGCTTTTACATTATGAACCTTTAGAACAGTGTTTTCAATCATTTATGTGAGTTTTATTTTGCAGTTTATATTGTAAAATAGGTTTTTACTTTTTCAAACATGAAATATTAAATGTTTTTTCAAACGCATATGCTCCTAGAAAATCTGATCTAATTCTTACCCCATCTCCAAGGTAAAAATAATCTCACTATACATACACATGCATATAATGTACATACATACACAAACATATACAAACTCACACATACAAACAGAAAGAGAGTAGGAGGAAGGGAGGCAGAGAAATACTATGAATAATGCTAGGAAAGCAATCATGTCCATTCTACATATCTGAAAACTTCACTTTGTGCCTATAATCATGAGCGCTGTATATTCATAGATGAGTGATATATATCAATATTGTAACTATACAATCTATACATCAGATTTATTTTTTTATGTATTAATAAAATGCATTCCAAGCAAGCCCTATCCAGGGAAGTCAGGTCAATTTAGGGAGAAAAGTCACCTCTAAGTACGCCTTGAAGCTAGGAATTATGGTCACCAGCTTCCACACCACCATTCTTTATTTGTAAGCCTACCTACATGCCAGAAAATTGTGATCCTAAGATATGGGCTATAAGAATTGGATTATTCATATTGGCAGTTACCTTCCCATTGCCTTATCATTCTATCTTTAGCTATTTTCTGTCATAAAGCTGGTATCTATCATCCTACACCCATCCTCCCCATCCTACCAGAAGCATCATTCTTAAAGGGCAAATATGTCCAGGCCCAGGGGACTGGACATTTTGGGACTATGTCTCCATGATTATAGAGGTCTAGAAGTCAGGCCCACTGGTTATTTCTACCTTGAAAAGACATATGAATTCTAGGTCCAAAAAAAAAAAACAAAAACAAAAAAAAAAAACCTCTTCAGGTCTTAAAGGGAAAAAACAAGCAAAAAATATGATAGTACCAATCCATCATATTTATGTAGCATGTATTTAACTTTTTTTAAGTAGGCTCCATGCCCAACATGGGCTTGAACTCATTGTCCTGAGATTAAGACTCACATGCTCTCCTGACTGAGACAGCCAGGCATCCTGGCATTTATATTTTAAAAACATGGAATAGGTGCTTAATAAATATTTCATTCCTCCCCTAGCACTAAAAGAACTGTCAAGTAAGCAACGGAAAAAACATTTTGCAGATGTTGCCTATTTATGGGTCCCACACATCTGAATGAAAAAAAGGTCAGAAGTTCTGGAGGTGAAAAGACTCTTGAGTCCACAACCTCTCTCTTAAATTTATGGACAAAGAAACTGAAGTCCATAAATGGGATCTAACTTGCCCACAGTTGCCTCTGTATCTTTCTGCTACATTCTTAATATCTCAATGTAATAACTAAAGGAAATGCCATCCCAGATTATTTTTAGGCAAGGAAAATAATTTCTCTTCAAGGTTAACTACCTTATACCAGTTCAGACTCACAAAAGCATGTCTAATAGGAAAAGGGTTGGACCAGGAAAAGATAAGATCCAGGGTAATTTCAAGGATTAAATTAAACAACAGATGCAAATAACAGATGTAAGCTGTAGAATGCTGTACAGATACGTCATTATATAATACAATATTTAATCTTATTTTCAAATGTTCTTAGACACACAAGAAAGAAAACTGAAACAAAACTTCAAAGACTTCATTAGCAATGATGCTTTCATGAAATTAACACTCTTGCAAATGAGATGCTTTTTTCCCTAATCTATTTTTAATTTTAGCTATTTGGGTAGGCCTGTTGAAATCTCATTATTTTGCTTTTTTATACAGAGGTATAAAGTAATCTGCACAAATCTTAAGTGTACAACTTGATGATTTTTCAATATCTAAAAACCCATGTGTTCACCACAAAGATCATCCCCAAAAGCTCCTATGCTCCTTCCCAATGCACATCCCCTTCCCAGACACAACTGTTATTCTGACTTCTATTAGCATAAGTTAATTCTGCCTGTTCTTGAACTTCATGTAAACAAAATCAAACAGTTTCTGGTCTTTTATATCTGGCTTCTTTTGCTCAAAACAATGGTAAAACAATTTTAAGACTTATCATAGTATATTAATTTTGTGTTTGACAGTCTCTTTCCATAAATATGGTCTTTGAAGACAGAGTCTGTGTCCGATTCATAGCTGTATTCATACTGTCTAGCACATAAACAGGAACTCAGGTAAGATCTGCTAAGTTCAATACACTGCGGGCAGCATGCAAGATGCAGAGAAGAAATCAGAGAGCAGCCATGAATCCTGGTATCCACCTAGAAAAACAGGTCCCTTTACACAAGCAGAGGGGTCTGCAGTTCTCAGCCTTCCATTTCATATTAGTGCTGGTAAGTCTCAGTGCCAGGTAAACCAGGTTAATCTGAAAAAGCAGAGCTGTAATCTGGGAAGCAGGTTTTTGCTATCAAAGTAAATGGTTTTTGTTTTCTCACTGAATGATTATTTTTAGCAACATGGTCAGCTACTGGCACATCTCTCAAACTAAGCATAATTCTGCCAAACCTGAAGTCAGCCTAACATAACACCTCCAGATGGGTCAGGGACAAGGTAGAGAAAGAACAAGGTTTATGAGAGGCAAAACAAAAGCAAAATGATATATACCAGCATACACAATTTTTAAGTCATTTCTCTAGGGAAAGAAAATGCCCCTACTAACCCTTGTCCAATCTTCTCAAACCGTGTATATTTCTTCTTAGGATCGCCCACACTCACTATGCTCCCTTTGAAAGAAACAGAGACCATGAATCATTTTTTTCCCAAATCAAGATACAAAACAGGCCCATAGTCCCCCAAACCCTGTACCTGGAAGGATTAAAGAACTACCTCCAATGCCCAAAGCCATACTAACAGGCCCTTAGATTTTACCTGTAAGTTCCAACCAAAAGTTTCATCTCCTTACTGTTTTTATTCACAGTATTCATTCATTTTTAAATTCATTCATTCAATAAACACTTACTCATTTAATATGCTCACTTACTATGTACCAAGCCCTATGTTGAATACTAAGAATAAAGGGATAGATAAGGCACAGTTAAAACAGTCCCTCCTCTCAAGAAGCTCAGTCTCATGTAAGCATAAAGTTCCATGAAAATACAATTGTTGCAATCCAGAAAGAGGCATAAAATACAGACTGGAAAGGCTTCAGAAAGTAAGTGATATCTGGACTGATTTTTATAGGATAAGCAGGAGTTAGCCAGGGAGAGAAAGTTGGAAAGGTTACAGCACATAGTAATTCAAGTGCAAAGATAGAGAAGTATGAGAGAGGTTGGGTTTTAAAACTTGTATTCCAGAGATGGTGAAACTGAGGCCCACAGAAGTGAAGATATTTTCCCCCAAGGTCACACAGCAAACTGGTGTCAGAACTAAGATCAGGAGTTTGGTTTTTGGTCTCCCAGTAAAGTGTGCTCTCCCTAACACCAATTACTAAGATTTGATATTTTCACATATATTATCTCATTTGATTTATAAATAAGAGAGGTATTAACATCCCTATTTAAAAGATGAGCTAAAGGAGGCCCAGAAAACAATAGGAAATTGCCTAAGACCCAAGTCAGTGGCAGGGCTGGGGCTTCAACCCAAGTGCCCTTAACTCTCAGGCCAGTCTGCTTTTCACAATTTGAAGTTCTAAGTATGCCAAATCTGGTTCAGAGAAAAACACTATATATAGGAGTAAACAGATGGTTAGGTAAGTGGCTTTTCTTACTTTATCATTTCATAAGGGCTCTGGGCAAGTGCAACTTTAAAAGAGTGAAAATTTTTAAAAAATCAAACAAGAATCATCAGGAAGAAATTGAGAGCTGCTAAGCTAAAGAACCAGAAACCTAGGCTTTAGAGAACAGTGCTAGTTGGTGCAGTTGGCCAAAACAGTCACATCAAATCCCCTTTAGAAGTAAGTAGGTACAAAGGATAAATGAAAGGTCTCATAAATGATTTTTCCAAGCCCAAAGGTCAACCTTGTCCCTCTTTCTAATATAAATTGTCTTGTAGTTTACTGAGACATAGAAACAAGCTACTATAATATACCCCATTTCTGGTTACTAAAGAAAGCAAAATGGAAGTTTCCACCTGAGAGCAAGAGGCAGCATGCTCCAATTACAGGAGCACAAGTTGGGCTCTGACCCAGGCTCTGTTACCTTCTGGCTGTGTGACCTTGGACAGAGTATTTAGCATCCCTGAGCATCAAATACCTTAACTGTAAAAAATGAAGATTATAATGTCTGTCCTCCCAGTGTTAATCTGAGCAATAAAGGGACCGAAAAAGTGAAGAAAATACCTTGCTTGCCATTTGGTACACAGTACAGGCTTGCAAAATGTTAGTTTCCCTTCCGTCTTTTCTCACAACCAAGATGGCAGACCAGTCTTTTCCTAAGCCAATGGTAAGCACCAATAATCACAGCAATCTTTCCTACCAGGTATGGGCAAGGCCTCAGTCTTTCTCAACACAACATTCCAGACTATTTACTACATAAAAGCTATTTTTTATAAAAAAGATAAAATATATATTTTTATATCAAAATAAAATTTTATTTTATTTTTAAGGTTGAGGGGTGCCTAGCCCTCGAAGTGAGCTATCCACTCTCTCCTCGATTCCCATCCTACGTGATATCCAGTTGCGGCTGCTGAGACAGAGGAGGTGGGTGCAGGAGTAAGGTGAGAAGTATACTTTATGTGGCCAAGATATCAAGCATAGCCAGGCAGTCACACAGACCAAGCCTAGCATCAGGATCCTTTTAGCAATATTTTTCCATCTTTGTGCTCATTCAGTCACATACAGAAGGAAAGTTTAGAAAAGTGCTTACGTAATTTCTCCAAGATCTCCTCATCAGACATTTTAGGTTTCTTCTTCTGCTTCTCAGTATTTCGGGTCAGAGCATCTGGTGGAGTGGTATTATTCTCAGTAGGTGAAATGGGAGATGTAGCCGCATCCCGAGTTGGAGTAACAGGAATTGGTTCTATCACAGACCGTGTATATACCTGTGTTGTTGGTACAAGAATTTGCCAAGGCCAGTTTTTGTTAGCATAAGGGACACTTGGGAACCAGTTTTACATGTATGTGTTAGAAGATCCACAGAAGAACAAATCTCAATAAACTCATCCCTTTTCCTAGGACAAAATCTGTTCTTCTTCCACTGTGTTCAGGCCCATCCTATGTGGGTGGAATGGCCTTCCTTGTTCTCACTATACACAACAGAAATTAGGAAATAACAATGTCTTTTTAGAAAGGAATGCTTAGGAAGATCAAATTTATTAATTCATTTGTCACTCAGTATTTACCACCTTTCTAATACCTGCCAAGAACTATGTTAAACACTACCAATTCATTTATGTTTCCTCTATTTTTGAGAAGTTCATGATTTAGTGGGAACATTTTTTAAATGAACAAGCTTGCAAACTGAAAAAGGCCATATCAATATGAAGTATCTTGACAACTCTCCAATTTTGAAGCTCATTTTTGTTCAGGTGACTTGTGACCTATAGAAAGGGTGATTCCATAGATTACTGTTTGTAAATTCTCATCCTAAAAGGTTATCTAAGCCCCTTGAATTCGCCCACACCATCTCCCATAGCCAGTCAACCAACGTCTGCTTGAAAACCTCCCTCAATGTTCTACTCCAAAGGCAGCCTTTTTTTGTACTATCAAAGAGTTTAAGCCCCAGATCATTCTTTCATTACAAAGCTCTCATCATATAAAAAGTCCAAACAAAGAAACATTAATAGAGTATCATCTGATGACAGGTCAGTGCTCAGTGATGCTAAATCAAGTAAAAGGCATGGGAACCAGATTGTGCAAAGCAAGGGTAGAGGGACTGTGGCTATTCTGAGATGCAAAAACCTCAGAGGAAGTTAAATAAAAATCACTGCCAATATCCAGCATCAAAATGCACTCCTGATGTCCAGCATATTAATAGCACTAATGTATTTATAAATTCCTTTGGGTCTTTCAGTATCATCAATGATGTTCTAAGAGGTAGAATGTTACACATTTAGCAGGGAAGAAAAGATCTGCAGCAGGCTAATTTGTTGCTTCCCAGGAGACTAGAATAATTTATGTTAGTCCTGCACTAAGTAACATTAATTCTGTGTATCTTCCTGTTTTGGGGAGGACAGGCTAAGTAAACTAGGGCTGAGTTAGCATAAACACCAATTATCTAGGACACTTCAGGACTATCTGCAAACCAGTAACAAATAAATATACCATTTCTTGTCTTTAATCATACAGAAAGTACTTTTCAGTCAAGGTGGTTCCGTGATTTCACCAGCTCCAAAATCCAAGAACCCCTACCAGAGTATTAAACCTCTAGACCTCAGCACCAACCCATCCCACCCCTGCAAGCTCTAATAAATCCCGAAGCTGTTCACATCCCCACAAACTCACAGATTTTGTGTGCTCTGGGCGTGGAGCAATCACTGGAGGTGGGGTAGCATCATCATCATCATCTTCATCTTCTGAAACCGGTGGCACTGCAGGGGTCTCAGACACTGTCTTCACATTCTGGACAGCAGAAAAAAGCCAGTTTTATCAGGTCCAGTTTGACATGACACTTAAGCTACCAGGATCACCAATCCCCAGAAGAAATCTCATTCTGACACCCCTTCTCAAACCCACAGTAGCCTCCACACTCTCCACCTTTGTGTAGTCAGTCCCAGGAACTCAGTCAGCTTCCCTCTCTTCTTTTAGCCACTACTTTCCTCTCAGTCCCTTGGGAGTTCCTTCTCCTACCCAAAGCCTAGTTGTAGATTGGGAAGCCAGCTTACAGATTCTCTATTTGCCTTCCCTAGTCCAAATTGTAAAGACAAGCTCACAGTTTTTTTCCATGAATTTCACTCTCCACGCTGAACAGGTAATAAAATACAAAATGTGGGAAATGGATCAAAAGCTTGAATTTTTATGAAGTTTATCATTATAATTCCTTATTTCTTTCTGATAGGGTATATGGGAGTCCAGACAGACTTTTGCCTCTCCTTTTCCTTTCCTTACTAAAACCTACTAGACACATTATGGCATCAGCTACCCTTGCCTCAACCTGAAGATACAGAGGATCAGGAGCTCCTTGCCTCAACAGCACTGTGAGTTTCTCCTCAGCCTGGATGCTATCCATTTCACTAATCTTTTGCCCTATCCAAGAATGAACCTTATCAGCACTGCTAATTGAATCTGCTATAATCTCAGCAACTTAATTTTTCCATGCAAACTATAACAAACCTGGGCCAAGAGCAGCAGACTTTAGGGCAGGTCCAGGCAAAAAATATCATACCATTTCTGTTTATTCAAGAGACAGAGTAGTTCCAAAACATGAGTTTTCTGATAGAGATTAAATGATGACAGCACAGGACCAGAGAGGCAATAGGGATCTTTTAATATATATCGGCCTAACTCAACTGCTTTAGATATTTTCAGAGCACCCATTCTGTATTCAGTAAAATAGTGTAATGATACTGTTGACACAGAGGTACAAAAATGAAAAAGATGGTCCATGTCCTACAGCAGCTCATAGTCTGGTATGGGAGACAGGGAGAGGGTGAACTCCCCTCCTGCCTGCCATTTGGGGCCTCTGGAAAGAAGAATATCAGGGGTTGGAATGACAGGAGCTAAATGAAGGAACTTACCTAGTGGAATACTAGACAAGAACTCCTGTGTGGGAGACTGGTATTTACCACATTTGACACACTAAGACTGGTATTTACCACATTTGACACACTAAGAAAAAACTAGCAATCTCATCGATCCTAATAGGACCACTGGTGCAGGGCATAACTTAAAAACTGACAGCCCAGCTATATGTAAGTGGCTAGTTTTGGTGACCACAGTGAAAGAATTTATCCCCTTGGTCTCGAGTTTCATCATTTGAGGAATGTGGAAGGAAAAGAGTGGTATAATTTGAGGGGTGACCTTAAGTCACTTCCAGTTCTAAAATCCAATAGAGGTCTTTCCCTGTCAAAGTATGTATTTTGTTATTTTTCTGCTCTATTTTCTTTTCTCCCCACTATTCCACCCAACAAAATTTAACTAGAAACCCAAAATGGGAACAAACTTACTCAGCAGCTTCTTCATCATCAGGTGGCCCCAATGTATACTATAAACACAGTTTAATAGGTGTGTTTACTTCCTAAAACTCTGCAGAAAAGGGGATCTCATCACTTTCCCTTGCAACACCTTTTATTTCCACAGGTAATGGCTTTGAGTGGTAATGTTAACAATACTAAAATCAAGAGATATAGGATTTTATCCCAGATTTTCACTTCTTATCCCTGTGTCCTTGGGCAAAGCTGTGCCACCCTAAGTCACAAGTTTCTTATCTATAAGATAGGGATAATGACACTTCAAAGGGCCACTGGAGGATGAAATGAAGTGATGTGGGCATAAAAACACTTTGTAAATAAGTGCTAAGGAGCTAGAAAGATGAAAGGAATCAATTAAGTTATCATTATGTCTAATAACCACAAATCTCTTTTTAAAACACCAGTGACTTCAACTCATGTATTCATTCACTGTGTACCAGGCTCTACTCTAGGTTCTGAGGCTATGAAAGGACAAAATAGATATAGTCCCTGGTCCTGTGCTTGAATTTTAGAAGAAAATGCAGTTGAAATAAATTACCAAAGTGCCAGGTAGTAATAAGATTTACATATGAGAGTAGTAATTGGTTAGGAGTGGGGAAGTTTTACTTTAAATAGAGTAGTCATGGAAAAGGGCTCTCTAATGAGAAGTCAAATAAGCAGTGGCCTGAATGAATTGAGAGAGCAAGCCATGGACTCTCTGGGAGAAGAATATTCACAGCAGGTGGAAGAAGTACAAAGATCCAGAGATGCAAACAAGTGTGGTATGTCCCAATACTTCTGCGAGGCCTATTAATGTTGCTAAGAAACACTCACGATATAAAAACTGCTGAACTCTAGATAAAAGCAGTAGGAACCTCTGATGTTCTGGCTCAGAGCTGCTTCCATCCATCCCAACCCAGCTCTGTTAGAGTGGGGGTTTTTCCAGGATGAGGCAGGCTCTAATGACATCACCCAAGCAGAATCACTTTCACCTGGAGCAATGGACAATGCCCAGGTATAGTGGTGCTGTCAATGGATGTGACTTCCCAGGGGGGTTAGCAAAAGAGGCCAACTGTTCAGATCTGCTAGCCTGAGACTGTAGTCCTGGATAGAGCAAACAAATTTCTGGCTGGGGCTGATTAAAGGCACAGCAGACACAAGAGAGGCCTCACACTAGTCTTACAAGCTTAGCTGTGTGCATATAATTAAGATTCAAAAGAGCTAAGCAGAAAGTAAAAGCTGAAACAGACCTCAAAGAGATCTCAATAATTAAGAGAATGAGAATAAAAATTAGCCAAATTATTGGGGCCCCTGGGTGGCTCAGTGGCGTAAAGCCTCTGCCTTCAGCTCAGGTCATGATCCCAGGGTCCTGGGATCAAGCCCCGCATCAGGCTCTCTGCTCTACCTCTCTCTCTCTGCCCACCTTTCTGCCTACTGGTGATCTCTTCCTGTCAAATAATAAATAAAATCTTCTTAAAAAGATTAAAAATTAGCCAAGTTACAGAAAACTTGAACAATACTATCAATCAATTCAATCTAACTGACATATACAGGACATTCTACCCAAAATCTGCAAAAGACACATTCTTTTTAACCACATATAGATCATTCTTTGGGATAGACCATATGCAAGGTCACAAAACACATCATAATAAATTTAAAAGGATTAAAAACACATAATATGTATTCTTTGACACCATGGAATTAAGTTAGAGATCAACAACAGGAAAGACATTTCTCCAAAGAGATAAACAAATGGCCAATAAACACATGAAAAGATGCTCAACATCATTACCCACTGAGAAATGTAAATCAAAACCACAGTGAGATACCATTTCATGCCCATTAAAATGGCTATAATAAAAAACCAGAATAACAGATGTGGGGGAAGAAACAGAGAAATTGGAACCCTCCAAACTGCTTGTAGAAGTGTAAAATGGTGCAGCCACTGTGGAAAACAGCCCAGCAGTTCCTCAAAAGGTTAAATGCAGAGTTATCATATGACCTAGCAATCCCACTCCTGGGTATATACCCAAGAGAAGTGAAAATATACAGCCACACGAAATTCATATATGAATGAGCATTATTGATAGTCAAAAAGTAGAAACAACCCAATGCTCATCAACTTTTGAACGGATTAAAAACGTAGTATATCAGGGGTGCCTGGGTGGCTCAGATGGTTAAGCATCTGACTTCGGCCAGGTCATGACCCTTAGCAGGGAGTCTGCTTCTCCCTCTCCCTCTAACTACACCCACCCCACTCATGTTCTTACTCTCTCTCTCTCTCTCTCTCTCTCAAATGAATAAATTAAAACTCTTTTCTAAAAATGTAGCATCTCAATACAACGGAATATTATTAGGACATAAAAAGGAATGAAGTACTGATACATGTTACAACATAGATGAACCCTGCAAACCTTATGCTAAGCAAAAAACTAGACACATTGTTGCATGAACAAAAAATCAGGACAGAAGGGGCATATGCTACCAAGTGTTTATAGCAGCAATGTCCACAATAGCCAAACTATGGAAAGAACCTAGATATCCATCAACAGATGAATGGATAAAGAAGATGTGGTGTATATATATAATGGAATACTATGCAGCCATCAAAAGAAATGAAATCTTTCCATTTGCAACGAGGCGGATGGAACTAGAGAGTATCATGCTGAGTGAAATAACTCAATCAGAGAAAGACAACTGTCATATTGAGAGGCAAGGCAGGGAGGTTGTGGGGGGTAGGGAAGGGAAAAGTGAAACAAGATGGGATCGGGAGGGAGACAAACCATGAGACTCTTAATCTCACAAAACAAACTGAGGGTTGCTGGCGGGTGGAGGGTAGGTATAGGGTGGCTGGGGTATGGACATTGGGGAGGGTATGTGCTATGGTGAGTGCTGTGAAATGTCTAAGCCTCATGATTCACATACCTGTACCCCTGGGACAAATAATACATTAAATGTTAACTTAAAAAATCAGGACAAAAATCAAGGCAAGAGAAATAGAGAAAATATAATAAAAATGGGGAAATCTGTCCAGGAGCTCCAAAATCTAAACAGCAGAGTTCCAGAAAGAAGAAACAAAGAAACCAGAAGAGATCATCAAAGAATTAAGTCAAACAAATTTCCTAGACCTGAAGGCTTGAATTTCCAAGGTTTAAAGAGTCCACAAAGCCCCTTGCAAAATAAATAGATGAATATAAGGATATAAATATGAAATTTCAAACCAATGTTGACAAAGAAGATGCCACAAGCTTTTCAAGGGAAAAAAAATAGGCGAGACACAAAGAAGCAGGAATAAAATGACTTCAGACTTCAATAGCCAATGCTGAATGCTACATGACAAAGTACAGTATTTTCCAAATACTGATGGAAAATTATTCTCAATCTAGAACTCCAGACTTAGCCAATGTATCAATCAAATCTGGGGGCAGAATAGACATGCTCCATTTCAAGACTTGGAAGGCACTAAAATATTGACTTCCCATTTACTTTCTCAAAGCGACTGGAAGATAAGCTCTACCAAACTGCAAAAGTAAACCAAAAATGAGGAAGGAACAACACAAAGAAAACAACAAAGGAATTGCCAGGACAGTGGTTACAAGAGATCCCAGAAAAACAACTACTAACTACAAAGATTCTAATCCTATTTGATGTTTTCATCTAATACTGGGGTAAAAGTAATTTTTTTTGGTAAAAATAATTTTTAAGGGAATATTCTTAATCATCATCAACTCAGCTAACAGATAATTACTGCTATTATCTGTTAGCCTGTCAGATTATCTATGGGTGGTTAAACTGTATCTTCATGTCTTTATTTTAACCTCATGCATTCTTTTTTTTTTAAGATTTTATTTATTTGTTTGTTTGTTTGTTTATTTATATATTATCTCTGCTGAGCAGAAAGCCCAGTGTGGGGCTCGATCCCAAGACCCTGAGACCATGACCTGAACCAAAGGCAGAGGCTTAGCCCACTGAGCCACCCAAGGCAGCCCTGACCTCATGCATTCTTAAATGCTAGTTTGATTAGGTACAGAATTCTTGGTTCTAAGTAATTCTTCTCATACCTCTGAAGATACTGTTCCTCAGCCCCCTAATGCTAATGAGGAGCATCAAGTGTATATTTTCTTTGAAATGTCTGAAGCTCTTTCTCTTTATCCTTGGGTCTCTGCAGTTACCTGATCTGATAACTGGTTTGCCCTTTCATCTGAAGGGTTGTGCTTTTCTTTAACTGAGGGATTTTCTTCTATTTTTCCTTTGATTATTTTTTCCATGTTAGTGCCCCAGTTCTCTAATTCTTCTTGAATCTCCCCGTAAGTAAATCCCTGTGTCCCTGATTCCCCCAATTTTCCAGTTTTTATATTTTGTGTCATATTATTCATTCTTACATGCATTTTTTAATCCTTCTGAATTTATTTCCTTAATCACATTTTTCATTTCTAAGAACTCTTTTTCATCCTCTGGTCTAATAGCAGTATGTTTTTGTGGCTGCAACATCTATAAAGCCTCTGTATAATATGTTATATAATATATGTAATTATATATATATATATAACACATGTTCATATTATATATATATATATATATATATATATATTTAAATTCTTTGAATTATCGATTTCCTCTGGGTCCAATTTTACTTTCTTTATCTGATCCTTCTCTTTAATGCTTTCCTTCCTTCCAGTATCTAGAGATCCTGGGCTATCCATTCATACTTCTAAGTGAAGAACTAGGTTGATCAGTGCATGTAAGCAGCACGGATTTCTTCTGCAGTTGTATCTGTTTCTCCACTGTCTCCTGAATGGGAGGTCTGATGTAATCTACATGTGAGTTAGAGAGTCTGCATGTGATTGTTGGCAGGCATCACTTTAGAGTATGTTGGCATAGAAGAACATGTAGGGTTGAGATTCTTCTCCTTCCAATTATCCAAAGTATGAAAAATTTACTCTTGGGATAGAGAATTTAATGTATTTTCTTCCACTGCAGACCTACTCTTCCTTTTCCCCTTCTTCATACCTGTTGCAGAGATCTGTATTTAACTCAGGTTCTGCTCTGCTTCTCTCTCAAGCACCTATACCTACAGCACAAGTTCTCTTCAAGTAGGCAGTTTCTTTTCTTTAGAAAATTATCTGGCTTAAGGCGCCTTGGTGGCTCAGTTGTTAAACATCTGCCTTCAGCTCAGGTCATGACCCCAGAGTCCTGGGATCCAGCATCAGGCTCCCTGCTTGGCGGGAAGGCTGATTCTCCCCCTCTCACTCCCCTTGCTTGTGTTCTCTTTCTCACTGTGTCTCTCTCTGTCAAATAAATAAATAAAATCTTAAAAAAAAAAAAAAAAAAAGAAATTACCTAGCTTAAGCTTAGAGTCAAAATTCTGCTACCTTTTGCTCTCTGTAAGATGAAGACTGCCCTTGCTGTTTCAAATGCAGAATTTTAAATAATTTACCCTTGAAGATGATCCAAGACTCCTTCCTGCTTCTTCTTGTACTATATAGACTATCAGCTACTCTTGTCTTCACAGGAGTTTTCTCTTTCACATACTTTAAGCTATGGCTTCTTCTATTTTCATCAATCTGATCTTTGCTTTCTATCCTGTGAATTTCTGACAATGGCTTATTTATGTTCTATTTTTGTTTTAGAGCACTGCTTTGTATTTTTTTAATAGATCTTTTCTGAAATTAAGAAATTTGGCATAGCAAGAGAGACAGATATATGAATTCATTCTAATACCCTGACCCAATTTCCAGAGGAATCTTCTAAAATGTGAGTTTAGACTAAAATGTGTGAATCTGTTTCTCCACTGTCCCCTCTCCTTCTCCTAAGCTACAGCTTAGGAGAAGCTCTTCTCCTATATAGATCTCCTTAGCTCCAGCACACAGTTCTAGGTCTTTGGATTGAAAGGATAGATGCTTAACTTGGCTTTTGTTCATGCTACCTCAGACCAGAAAGAATTTCCCTTTTATCTGCCTGGATCATTACCTGTGCTTACCTGAATTATGAATTGAACATGAATCCCTGTTTACATGTTCTGATTCCTCACTAAATTGTGAAATCAAGTGCAAAGACCTTACCAGTCCTTGACTCTCCAACACCAAAAGAACCTATCACATAACAGCTGTTTGTTTTATAAATGAAAATTCAGGAATTAAAATGCTATAGAATCTGAGAGCCAGACCTCATACCAATAAGCCACAAGTAACAGAATTTTTGTGCTAGAAAGAATCTTAAAGATCGTGGTTTTTAAATGAACAAATCATTAGGACCAACAACTCTGAAAACTTCCCTGCACTACCAGGCAGAATAAATCAGTTTATCAAATATGACCCCCATCACACATTACTCATACCTATCTTGCAGCCCACATCCCTCTCATGTGTTGTTAAATTTTCCCTCAAGGACTAAGATAGTGCATACTCATTTTTGTGTCACCAACACCTGGACACAAAGAAGGTGCTAAGTAAATATTTATAGCATGAATGAATAAATGAATGCTCAGGAAAACAGAATTTTGTACTGGTTTCTCCTACTAATTTATTCAAGGGTAGAGAGCAAGTCACTTAATCTCTGAATCTCAATTTCTTAACCTGTGTTATAGGAATAACAATTCCATCCAATTATTTCACAAATCAAGTGGGATGATCTGTATGAAACCAATATGGAAAATAATGATACGCTATCACAATGCAAATCATAATCCCTCAGGTAAAACTAGTAAGGAAATATAGAATACTGAACCACAGGGAAAAATGTTAAGAATTGGGGGATAAAATGTCCTTGACAAACTCAGTGGTTTTAATTGTAGATACTAAGCCAGGTTTTTACCAAGCAGGTGTTATTCTCTCTGCCATATGGCATGAGCCCCAGGGCTCCTCCTCCTCATGAAAGGACAACATAGCTATGGCTTTACTGTAGTCTCCTTTATAAGACCTCTCTGACATCTTTCTCAGTCCTCTGCCACAGTGAAAAGTATCCTGGACTGGGACTCACCTTAGTTTTAATCTGGTTCTGCACCACCACTAATTATGAGTCTTCAAGTCTGTTTTCTACCTGTGAAATGGGGATGGGTAATACCTTCTTCACAAGTTAAGTGTGAGGACTAACCATACCAACCACAAACAGTTATTAGCATGGTGCCTGGCACACATTGGTCCCTCAATAAATGATAGTTGTCACTCTTGTAAAAGCATAAACACATCTGAACCACAAAGCACAGCTCAGCTTTGTTTAGACCTCTTCTTCAATAATTTACTGTACAGGGGCGCCTGGGTGGCTCAGTGGGTTGAGCTGCTGCCTTCAGCTCGGGTCACGATCTCAGGGTCCTGGGATCGAGTCCTGCATCGGGCTCAGTGGGAAGCCTGCTTCCCCCTCTCTCTGCCTACTTGTGATCTCTCTGTCAAATTTTGTTTATACAGAATCTTTAAAAAAAAAAATTTACTGTTCAATAATAGGGAGAAACTCCCAAATATCTTAACACTTAAAAATTCTTTCCCTTTCTTTAATTACATCTCTTCCATTTGATGAAAGAATGAACCAGGGGAAAGCAATGCAGACTGACATCAGATACCTATTGCCATTAAGCCCTCCCAATTTCAGTGTTATCTTCAATAAAACAAGGATAATACCCACCTAATTAAACTCCAGGGAAGATTAAAAGCCATAGTGAGTAAGAAAGGAACCAGTATGTTACAAAGGTCCTGGACAGGTGAACATTTTTATGATTGATAGGAATGTAAATGACTCAAAGTAAACCAGTCCCTAATGCTAGAAGCATGGATTAAAGTATTTTGATGGTGACTCAGTATTGTGTTAGAACTTACCATTCCCCTGTTTAAAATTCTTTAATAGCTTCTCATTACCTTTAAGATAAAGATAAAACTTCTACATGATCTGACCTGCCACCATTCCTCCTCATCACCAGCCTCTCATCCATTCACACTTCACATTCCAATCATAACAGGTCACTTGCAGTTCCCTATAAAAGCATACCTTGTGAACCTCCTTGTCTTTGCACATGCTATTTATTTTCCCTTTGTCTGGAATATCCTCCTGTCTCAATTCTTGCCCTAGATAATGAACTCCTCAACTCAGACTCTACCATCAAGAAGTTTTCTCTTATACATTCAACCTTTTATTCAGTAAGTGGTTACTTGCCAGATGCCCTGGATACAGCAATAAAAAGCCAGACAGCTCCTGGCTTCATGAAGTTTTAGCATGCTGTACTGTAACTGCTTGTGCCTTCATGCTGCTTATAAGACAGGAAGATTCTTAGGTGTTAGGACAATGTCTGATTCATTTCCATATTGTCATTTCTCCATACAGGACCTGGCATAGAGTGGGGGTTCTATAAATATTTAATAAATCAATATGACAAAACCACCTTTGCACAAGAGAAAGCATCAGGTGTGAGGAATTATAGTATTCTCTTATACATATCAGAGCTTACTTTCAAACAACAGCCCACTTTATCTGCTCTGAAAAATGGAATTTGTAAGTTGAGAGAGGCAGAAACCTTTGTGGTCATCTAGGCTTTTTTTTTCTTTTCTTTTCTTTTTTAATTCCAGTTTAGGTAACATGCAGTATTCTATTAGCTCTAGGTGTACAATATAGTGATGAAGCAACTCCATGCATCACACAGTGCTATCATAACAAGTGCCCTTCTTAATCCCCATCACCTACTTCATCCATCCCTGAGTCACCTCCCCTCTGGTAAACATCTATTTGTTCTCTATAGTTAAAAGTCTTAGTTTCTCTCTTTTTTTTTCCTTTGTTCGTTTGCTTTTTTTCTTAAATTCCACATGCAAGTGAAATCATATGGTATTCGTCTTTGTAGGACTTATTTCACTTAGTATGATACTCTCTAGCACCACCATGTTGTGGCAAGTGGCAAGATTTTATTCTTTTTTTGGCTGCATAATGTTCCATTATATATAAAAATATATAAACATATATATACAGATAGATACACAAATACACACACTCCCACACACAAACACACACCATTTCTCCTTTAGCCATTCACCTATTAATGGGCACTTGGGCAGCTTCCAATAATTTAGCTATTGTAAATAATGCTGCTATAAACACAGGGGTGCATATATCCTGAATTCCTATTCCGGTATTCTTTTAAATACCCAGTAGTAGAATTACAAAATCACAGGGTAGTTCTATTTTTAAAGTTTTGAGGATGAGGTCACCTAGCTTTACTTTCCAGCCAATTCATCAGTGATTCCTATAATATACCTTTAAGGGACAGGGCTTCACTATACAGTGTCAGAGAACAGAATGGATGACCTTAAATGAACCGAATCTGCTCCCTCCAAAAACTAGTCCTAATCCAGTTTTGTAGACCCTACCAACAAAAAAGAGGGAATTCTCTTCTCAATTCAGGTATTTGAAGACATGTCCAGGTAAAGGAAAGTGTATCATCTTCATTTTATTGATGAAAAAAGTGAAGTTCAGAAAGGCAAATTGGCTTTCCCAAGGTTTCAAAGCTACAAATAAAAAACTGAGTCTAGATGTCAGTTCTGGTTCCAAGGTTAGGATTTCTGGAACACTAAAAAATCAAATCTAGGGGCGCCTGGGTGGCTCAGTGGGTTAAGCCGCTGCCTTCGGCTCAGGTCATGATCTCAGGGTCTTGGGATCGAGTCCCGCATCGGGCTCTCTGCTCAGCAGGGAGCCTGCTTCCTCCTCTCTCTCTCTCTCTCTCTGCCTGCCTCTCTGCCTACTTGTGATCTCTCTCTGTCAAATAAATAAATAAAATCTTTAAAAAAAAATCAAATCTAGAAGAGATACCTACTGTTTCTTCAGTCCAATTCCTTTATTGTATAGATAAGAACTATGAGGGCTGGCAAGTGGGGGACAGGGAGTGACCAAGATGAGTGTCTCCCAGTCCAGGCTATGCATCTACCACACTGTCTTGATCCCTAACCACCAGACCTGCCCATATCAGAATGAAGAAAATAAAAACTTACCAATGTATTAGAAGAATTATAATCCTCAGCTGATTTATCTGCAGAAGTAAAAAGACAAGGGACCCAGTCAGTAAATAATCACAATTAATCCATTCTTGAGAGCTAAGGAAGCCTATCCAATCAAGCCCTTGCCAGACTCAGAGAATAAAAATAATATTATTACGGTATTATGGGCCTGACACCATACTAAAGCACATTATACACATTACTTCCTTTAATCCTCACTACAGCTCTGAGTACAATTATTATGTCTACTTTTATAGATTTGGAAACTGAGATTCAGAGAAGTTAAGTAATTTGCCCAGGGTACACAGGTTAAACAGGAGTCAACATTTGTATCCTGGTCTAATTCTAAATACTATGATAGAACTGTATCCACATCACCAACTCTAACATCATCAGGTCTCAAAGGTCAAGGAAATTTCCTGCACTCTAGAAAGAGAAAGAATTCATGTCCTGAGCTATCCATGACAAATCATGACCAGCTTGTGGCTTCAGCTTTTAAAAAGGATCTTTCTATATCCATGTCTATTTCCTACAGGGAAAGAAAAATTAAGGTTTAGAAAAAGAGAAGCATTAATCATGTCAAGTCTAACTTAAGGCAGGGTCTTACTTCTAAGAATAGATTCAAGCTTCCTCAATGAGGCAATTATCACATTTCATTGATTTTGAAATGTAAATTTTTTACACTAACATTTCTGGAAGAGAGATGTGCCCTACAATCAAAGGCATTTCACAGTTTAATTGGCAACTTTTTCTTCTTTAGTGGTATATAAAATAATGGTGCAACTTATAATTGATGGTATTTTATATTTAATAAAACATGAAACAGACTCAATGGAGATCTTAGCAAGAAATTAAGTTTAAAAGCCAAATATCATGTTTGGTTTTATACTTAAATTCCTACAGACCTAAGAAGAAACTGACTTAGCCAGTTCAACACCAGTGGAATTAAGGAGGAGAAATATTCTACCAAATCCAACATATTCCTCACCAAGAACCAAGTCCAGAGAATGTCCAAGATCCCAATTCCATCATATAAGAAAGTGTCAGGTACAGCTTCTTTGATCCTACGACAAATCATGAACCCACAAGCTGTGACAATATATTCTTCAAAAAAAACCCTGGGAATAGCCAGGTGTACCCTGGAGAAACTAATTCAGGATATACTTTAAACATAATTCCCTAACATATCAGTTAATTCACCCTGAGTAAGTAACTCAGTTTCTCTAAGCCTAATTAATTTCTCCAAGTCTGTGAAATGGGGATAATAGTCCTTGCCATACCAACCCCTCAAGGCCGTCATGAGGATCAATGAAATTAATTTATGTGCAAGCATACAAACTGAGGTAGTCTCAGAATCAACAGTATGAGAAGAAGGGAAATAGGAAAAGGAGAGAGATGGCATTAAAAAAAACTGTGCCAGTGGTGCTTGGTGGCTCAGTTGGTTAAGCATCTGCCTTCAGTTCAGATACCAGGGTCCTGGGCAAGAGCCCCACATCAGATGACTCCCTGCTGGGGATGGGGATAGTCTGCTTCTTGCTATCCCTCTGCCTCTCTCTCCCTCTGCCTGCAGCTCCTCCTGCTTGTGACACACTTTCTCTCTGTCCAATAACATCTTTTTACAAAATAAATTTTAAAAAGTAAAATGTTGCTAAATATACAATTTTGCTTAGAATTGGCCCTGGACTTCAACCTCTAAAAAACTAAAAATTCTGTACTTGCGTGTACACACACACACACACACACACACACACGTGTGAACAAATTTATGCACATGGAAGGAGTTGTATGAACACATATCTGCACATTCTAGACATATACAGTGTTATTCATATGTGCCTGCACAGGTGATCATATATACACATTTATCTTAATGTGTGTATCTATACACAGGTTAATTCACAAATACTTAAATGGACTTTAATTCCAAAGATATGAAAACCCACAGAGCTATGCTTCCATACACATATCTGGTCCTTGTACACATCTACACACATGTACACATAAACAGAGATTCTTCCAAAGACTTCGCTGCTGAGGCCTTCGAAGCCAGCTTCTCATCCGACGTTCATGACAAATGCCTTAAAACACAAGCTCTAACATCCTGACTAGAAAACTCTCCCACCCAGCACCGCTCAACCCCAATTCCTCCTTGGAATGACTCAGTTCCTCAATGGGAAAAGAGACAGAGCCAGCGGGGCCAGACGTGAGGAAGGAAATACTGCTGGGAACATGCATGACCCTCTCCTGGGTACCATCCACAGCAGCATGAGTTAAGCTGCAGTTTGTCCTCCTCACCATCTGTGCCCTTTGATACAGGCCAGATACTTGCTGGGGAAAGCATCCTTCAAAATTAGCTCGTTCATCCTGGTTCTCACCTTCTCCAACAATACTGCTCTTTGAAAGAGACAGCATGAACACTGAAAATAACACCAGACTTGGAGTTAAGAGGTCAGTTCTGCCACCAATTTAGCCACATTAGAAAGGACTTTTTTGGCTTTAATGTCTGCAAAACAAGGGGGAACTGGGAGCAGTATATACTGAGGATATATCTTGCTCTAACATTCTAAGATGACATTATAAAAGGCAAGTTTCTAGAAACGTAGGCCTTCTGGTTACTTATCCTGGAAAAGAAAAATCCCCCTGCTATGGAAAGAGGTGGTCCAAACAGAATTACTAGAGGCAAGTATTAAACTCAAAAGATGCTAATCTGGGAATTAGAAGACCTGGATTCCAATCCAAATTCTGTCATTAAAAGCACTCTGAAAAACATAGTCTATTACAGAGAGGGTATATCTAAAGTACATTTATTATTAGTGGCCTGTTTTACATTTGACTGATAATAATTAATTCCTTGAGGAAGAAATTGGGCTTATCTACTTAAAAGATACACATCACATGTGTTATTAAATAACTTAATGATATTAAATTTAATAATGTTAATGACAGCTACACTTCCATGGTGCTGTTTTACAACCTAAAAAGAAATTTCATATCAATGAGCTCATTTATTCTTCACTACAATCTCTTGAGACAAGAATTATTATTCCCATTTTGAAGCTAAATATATATGTGTCATGTTACTTTTTAAAAATGTGTAGTCTAAGAGCAAAGACCCATCACTTTGGCTCTCAAATTCCAAAATTCCACCTTACAGTACCATCCCCACTCTTTCCAATACTTTCTTTCCTTACCCCACACCGAAAGGCATGTGGAACTTTTCCACCCAGATGAAAACCCTTTTTTTTCCTAGACTGCTCTGGATTCAAGCCCCATACCTGTAAAGCTCATGTACTTCTGGCTGTTGGAAGTCTTCTTTGAGTTATAAAATTCCAATACATCCAGAACAGCCTGCGGGTTTTTCTTCTGCTCTGACTTAGTGATATTTGATGTCTGAAGGAGGCGAGCCCATTGCTCTGGCATCCCCTATAAGAGAAACATACAACACTATCAGGAAGGCATAGTCAAAGGAGATCCTGAAGGAGAAACTCTGATACCTGCTGGCAGTTAAAGACAGGTTTAGCCATTTTTTCTATACCCTCAGAGCACTAGACAAGCCTTTTTTATAGTACCTATCTCATTGTATTAGTCATTTCTTGAGGTGTTTGCTCTTTCACTAGGCTATTCCACCTTCAGAACAGGAACCATGTATGATTTGTCTTTATATGATCAGTTCCCCATGCAAAAACAAAGCCTGCTGCCAAGAAGACACTTAACAGAGGGCTAGTTAAGGAATGGAGATATGCCTTCTCAGGTACAGTTTTGGAGGCAAAGAAAATGTCCCTCTTATGAATGTAAGAAGATAGTAATGAGGGTCTCAGGCAAAGACAGAGGCATCAGAAATACTAAGGGGAAAAAGAAATGAATCTAACAGTGCATAGTCAGAACTCTCAAAGATCAAAGGCCTTTCTGTGACCCAGGACTTACTGTAAACTCCCCTGTGACAGCATCAAAACCAACGTGAATCGTGTGCTCAAAATCTGAAGGAAGAGAAATCTCCGGCCGTTCCTTCTCCTTCTTTTTATTTGCTGTTAGACAAATGGGAAAGGAAATAAAAAACAAGGACATTACATTTTTTGGCTTATTTAACTCTTTGTTGAGCTGTGGGCTCCTTTGAAGACTAAGGGCTGTCTACTTCACATAAGTACTGACAGAGCCAGATGCCAGATTTGGATTAGAATAGGTGTTCAAAGCATGATTAAAGAACTTAATTTTTTGTGGAACTAAAGTAAGGGAGGGAAAGAAAGAGTTTAAAGTCCTAGCTCTACCACTAATGAGCCATTTGCACTTGATCTTAGCGTAAAAGCCGAGAAGAGATTAGTAATGAGCCATTTGATCTGGGGCGAGTCACTTCCTTTTTCTGAACCCTGGTTTCTCCATCTGTAAAAAAGAGAAGGCCCAGGCAAATGGTCTCTAAAGATCCTTCAAGCTCTGACATCCTACATTATATGAGCTCCTATGACCTGCATCCTACTGGTTTGGTATTTGATTATGGACTGCTTTTAGGTTCTCTCAATTTAGAGAATTTAAATCTAAATGTTATTTTAATAATATAAATCATTAATATTTTATCAGATGCTAACCAGACAATGGTTCTAGTTCTTCACATGTATGAATTCACTTTAGCCTCATGGCAGCCCTGTCTGGGTAGATACTATCTTCCTTATTTCGCAGGTAAGGAAATGGAAGCACAGAGATTAAGTTACTTGCTTAAGATCACATGGTTAGTAATTGGCAGCATCCAGATACAAACCCAGGCAGTCTGGCGCAGAGCCTAAGCTCAAAACCACTATGCTACACTGTCTCCCCAAGCTAGGACCTTAAAGGATTATACAGACCAAATATTTGTAGTCATCCCTCTCCCATCAAGGGTCATGAGTAAAATAGATGTTCACTAAGGTCCTGCTGACCTGGTAAAAAAGACTTCAACATTTAAGGAATTTTAGTGCTGAAGTAAAGTACCCTTGTCGGGGGTTCAATTATGTCCCCCCAAATTCATATGTTCTAACTCCAACTAGCTCAGAATGTGACCTTATTTGGAAATAGATCCAAATGTAATTAGTTATGTTTAGGTCATACTGGAGCAGGATGGACCCCTAATCCAGTTAAGACTGGTGTTCTTATAAAAATAAGAAATTTGGAGACAGAGGCATGTAAGAATACCATATGAAGATGAAGAAAGATGTCAGAGTGATGCTTCTTCAAGTCTAGAAACACAAAAACCACCAGAAGCTAAGGAAGAGGCATGGAACAGATTTTTCTTCATAGCCTTCGAAAGGAAACAACCCGGGTGCCTGGGTGGCTCAGTTGGTTAAGCAGCTGCCTTCGGGTCATGATCCTGGAGTCCTGGGATTGAGTCCCACATCAAGCTCTCTGCTCAGCAGGGAGTCTGCTTCTCCCTCTGACCCTCCCCTTCTCAATGCTCTCTCTCTCAAATAAATAAATAAAATCTTAAAAAAAAAAAAAAAAAAAGGAAACAACCCTGCAGACAACTTGATCTTGGAATCCTAGCCTCCAGAACTGAAACAATAAATTTCTGTTGTTTAAGCCGCCTAGTTTATGGTACTTAGTTATAGAAGCTCTATAAACATAACCCTCTTCCAGCTAAAATGAGTTTCAAGGTCTTGGTATCAAGCTAGACCTCAGCTGAAATCTGCAAATGCAATCCCACTGAAACAGGCTTAAATACTTCCAAGTCTCAGCCAGATAATCTTTCTTCCTAAATGGGGACCTACAGAGCCCAGATTTTAAATATCTGTAGAAACCCTCCTTATTTCTCCAGCCAAGGCTCCTCCTCCTTCAATGTTCTAGGGAGGAGGCCATCTGGTCTGAACTCCCAGGAACTCCTACACATACCTGGGGGAACTGGGTTCAGAGGCTAACTGCAAACCTACTATTTATTGAGCTCTTACCATGTGCCAAGCATGTGCTAAGAATTTTACATGCATCATGTCACCAAATACTCTTACAGCCCTATAAAATAGATATTAACATCTGCATTTTATAGGTAAGGAAATATAATTTGCTTGATCATTGCTGAGTTTCAGCGACAAGTCTATCCTAAAAATATTAGACACTGGCCATTTAAGCTCAAGGGCCTAAGAGGCAAAACCAGAATATCCCCTCTTTATTTATTTATTTATATATATGTGTTATGTTAGTCACCATACAATACATCATTAGTTTTTGATGCAGTGTTCCAAGATTCATTGTTTATGCACCACACCCAGTGCTGCATGCAATACGTGCCCTCCTTAATACCCATCACCAAGCTCACCCAACCCCCCACCCCCTCCCTTCCAAAACCCTCAGATTGTTTCTCCCCCTCCAATTTGCCCCAATTCATTTTTCTTTTCCTTCTCCTAATGTCCTCCATGTTATTCCTTATGCTCCACAAGTGAAACCATATGATAATTTACTCTCTCTGCTTGATGTATTTCACTCAGCATAATCTCCTCCAGTCTGATCCATGTTGCAGAATAACCCCTCTGTAAGGCAAATCAGCAATGAAAGCCCAGGAGCCCTAAGTCTCTGGTCTTCCCCACTACCAATCTCTCGATGAAACTACCAGTTTTCTCCTTATGGAAGTCATGTTCCACACTGTCAAGTCAAGGCCCCAAATCCTTGGCTCCATGACAAGACATTTTCCCTCCCAGAAATGCTCAGGATCATATACCAGCAAGGCTCCGAAAAAACCCATAATTCACATCTAAGAGAAATCACCACAGGGGAACCTGGGTGGCTCAGTCAGTTAAGTGTCCAGCTCTTGGCTTTGGCTCAGGTCATGATCTTGGGATCCTGAGATAAAGCCCTGTGTTGGACCCTGTGCTCAGCACAGTCTGCTTCTCTCCCTCTCTTTCTCTGACCCTCACCCTGCTCATGTGCTCGCTAGCACGCTCTCTTGCTCTCCCTCTTAAATGAATAAATAAGTAAAATCTCTAAAAAAAAAAAATATTACAATTAAAGAATTCACTGTAGTACCTAAGAACTTGGCTGGGGGTAAGACAAGGCTGAATGCCAGGTATCTCTGAGCCTATCCTTAGAGATCAGATTAAAAGTATAGGCTGAATTATATTAATCAAAACAGTAAGGTACTGGCACAAAAACAGACACATAGATTAACAGAACAGAATAGAGAGCCTGGAAATAAATGCATACGTATATAGTCAATTAATTGATGACAAAGGCAGCAAGAAAAAAGAATAGGGAAAAGACAGTCTCTTTAATAAATAGTGCTGAGAAGACCAGACAGATATATTTTTTCATAAAAGAATGAAACTAGACCACTTCTAACACTATACACAAAAATCCTAGAAGAAAGCACAGGCAGCAATTTCTCTGACACTGGCCATAGCAACATTTTTCTAACATTTTCCCTTGTCTCCTAAGGCAAGAAAAACAAAAGCAAAAATAAACTATTAGGATTACATCAGAATAAAAAGCTTTATTGTGCAAAGAAAACCATCAACAAAAAGGTAACCTACTGAATAGGAGAAGATATTTGCAAATGATATATCCAATAAGGGGTTTACATCTAAAACATACAAGAACTTACACAACTCAACTGCAAAAAATACCAATCTGATTTAAAAAATGGGCAGAGGATGCAAATAGGCATTTTTCCAAAGAAGACATCCAGATGGCTAAAAGACATGAAAAAATGCTCAACATCACTAATCATCAGGGAAATGCAAGTCAAAACCACAATGGGATATTACCTCACGCCTATCAGAATGGCTAAAATCAAAAACACAAGAAATAACCAGTGTTGCTGGAGATCTGGAAGAGAAGGAATATTTTTTTTTTAAGATTTTTATTTATTTATTTGACAGACAGAGATCACAAGTAGGCAGAGAGGCAGGCAGAGAGAGAGAGAGGAGGAAGCAGGCTTCCTCCTCCCAGGACACTGGGATCATGACCTGAGCCGAAGGCAGAGGCTTTAACCCACTGAGCCACCCAGGCGCCCCGAAGAGAAGGAATATTATACACAGTTGGTAGGAATGTAAATTGGTACAATTTACAACTGTGGATTGTACAAACAGCAATGTGGAAAACAGTAGAGAGGTTCCCTAAAAAGTTAAAAATAGAATTATCATATGACCTAGTAATCCCACTACTGGGTATTTACCCAAAGAAAACAAAAACACTAATCTGCATAGATACATGCACCCCTATATTTATTAGCATTATTACAATAGCCAAGATATGGAAGGAATCTAAGTGTCCACTGATAGACAAATAGATTAGAAAGATGGAAACACACACACACAAACACACACAAGGAATACTTTGCCGCCATAAAAATGGGATGAGACAGTACCATTTGTGGCAACACTATGGACTGGAGGATATTATGCTAAGTAAAATAAGCCAGTCTGGGAAAGACAGATACCATATGATTCCACTAATATGTGAAATCTAAAAAAATGAATACACAAACAAACAAAAAGCAGAATGAAACCTATAATTACAAAGAATAAACTGATGGTTGCCTGGCGGGGGGCTGGGGAACAGGCAACATGGTGGGTGAAGGGGAGTGGGAGACACAGGCTTCTGGTTATGGAATGAATAAGTCACAGCATAAGGAATATAGTCAATGGTATCGTAATAGCACCATATGGTGTCAGATGATAGCTATACTTGTGGTGAACACAGCATAACGTACAGACTTGTTGAATTGCTGTGTTGTGCACCTAAAACGAAAGTAATTTGTGTCAACTATGCTCAAATAAAAAAATAAAATTTCTTTCAAATACAGCTGTGGACTAAAATAGACCCCCAAATCCATAGCTAAGGCCCCAGTGTTCAAGAAGAGCTAGACTGCAAATATATGATCCACTTGTATTGCCTTTCCCAGTCGACTTGTCTGAGCCTCACTACCAGACTACATATCCCTATAGGGCAAAGAAAGTATCAATACAGCTTACAGCACTTTAAAACAGAATTACATTTCATAATAATCACCTTCATCTGAGTCATGCTTTAATGCTTACAAAACACTCTCACATATATTACTTCACTGGAGCCTCCAAACAACCGTGTGTTGAGCAGGGCAGTGGTTATGGTGCCCGTTTGAGAGAAGAAGAAATAGGGGTTCCAAGAAGTTAAGTAACCTGCACGAGGTCACAAGCAAGTTGGAAGCAGATCTGCAATCAGAACTAAAGTCTTCAGGCTCCCAGTCCCAAAGCCTTCCTATTCTACGGCGCTGCCTCTTAATGGACTACTGCTGCTCATGATTATGCGCTCTCTTCTCTCTCTCCCCCACTGCTCTTCCATTCAGTCCCCAGGTTACTAATTTCTTGTTCTATATAGTGATCAAATTTATCCACTTCTCCATTTTCACTGCCACTACCCTATTTCAGGCATTGTTATCTATGGCCTTGGATCTTTCTAACAATAACCAGTCACCTGCATTCCAGTCCCCTTCAATCAGACAGCAGCCAGGGTGATCTACAACCTTGCTATTCAAACCAGTATCAGCAAAACTTGGGGGACCATTAGAAATGTAGGATCTCAAGCTCCAGCCCAGACGTACTGAATTAGAATCTGAATTTTAATGAGATCCCAAATGATTCACGTGCATACAAAAGTTTGAGAATCAAGAGAATGAGAAGACAAACCACAAGTAAAAAGAAAATATTTGCAAGAGATATATCTGATAAAGGATTATTATCCAAGATATATGAAGAACTCTCAAAACTCAACAATTAGAGATAAACAATCTGATTAATAAAATGCACCACCATGGTATATGATGTTAATAGTGGGGAAGGTTGTACATATGTGGGGGCAGGAGGTATACAGTTATACAAGATATACTGGGTACCATCCCCTCAATTTTGCTGTGAACCTAAAACTGCTCTATTTTTTTAAGTTCCTGATGCTCTGTACCTCTTCTTACTTCCCGCTATTTATGTTCCATATGTTCTATACCAGCTACACTGAACCAGTTATGTCACCAAACATGATGAGCTCTTTCACACCTCTTCCCATTTTCTCAAACTACACCCTTTGCTTATAAATTCTGCCTTGCCTTTTCCTTCGCTTGTTACCTCAGCCTTTAATTCACCCTTTTCGGGTGTCAGCTTAAAGATCATCTCTTCTCTGAAGTCCTCCCTGATCTCATGGTTGGGCATTCCTTCACCCTCTCTTCTGTTTCCACAGCACCATTACAGTAACTGCCTATTTTTTAGGTTTACTTTCCAACCAGACTGAGTCCCAAGTGCAGTGGTCATGTCCAATTCACCATGGATCCCCAAAAGCTAGCACACATCTGGCACAAAACAGCAAATGAAGAAAGGAACAAATGACCAAATACGTAACTTGACCTGGCAAGAGTCTAAAGAATCCTGTTGAAGGCAGGAAATTCCCTCCAGGACAGGAATAAATGTCTCATTTTTACAAGGTCTGACCTGACTTTTCACAATCCTTATTACCCAGCTACCTCAGTCCTGTCTGAAAACCCTGCTCTGTAGGAGCTCAGCACACTGGCCAAAAGAAATTCTGAAGTCCCAATGCCTCCAAAGACCCAGGATAATCTTGATGAAAGGCAGCAAAATGGGGGGTGGGAGATGGGAAGGATGAGGGGAGGAATGAGAAGGTCCAGAATCCAGGCCAGTTTTGCCCCTACACACCACATAGTCCAGGTTCTCAGCTTTCTCATCTGAAAATGGAGAGAATGGACTAGATGATTATAAGGACCCTTCTAGCTTCTACAATCCATAAGTCTATGAAAACAGAAAGATGAATACTCTCAAAGCTCTGTAGCTAGATTCTTCCTGACATTGCACCTCACAGTTTTTAGTAGGTACTCCAATCACATCATCTCATATAAACACCACAATCCCGAGAGGCAAGTTTTATTTGTAGATTAGGAAATTAAAGCACAGACTTGCCTACAGTTATTGAAGTGACTGAAATTCAAAAGGTGTGGCTTCAAAGCCAAGGCCCTTTACATTCTACTGTTATCTCCCATAAAGAATTTCAAATTGAGTCAAGGAAACATACTTTGGTAAAATAAGGAAAGGAAATAATACTGAGTAAGAACTTACCATATATAAGATACCATAACACACATTATTTTCCTTAATTCTTAAAATCCTATGAGATAGATTATTACTACTGTCATTTTACAGATAAGGAAACTAAGTAATAATAATAATAATAATTTGTTCAAGCTCACATTGCTAGTAAGAACTGAGATTTGAACCCCAGTCTGATACAAAGTTTCTCTTCTCAGCGTCTTACTAAGAACTATTTGCCAAAGTGCCAACTGCTAGGGTTTAAGCTATTTATGCACTTGGCAATTTCCCTTCCAGAAGCAGCTGCATTTAGAAAGGGAAGGCCAAGAGTTTACCAGGGCCCAAATTAAGCAGTCATTAATGACATAAGTCCATCTGTCTTATTCATAGCTAGAATGCATGGGACATGGTACATGACTTTGGATTGCTTACTGTTCCTAAATTTCCTCTAATCTAGTCCCTTAAAAGATTGTGTGATGGAGAGGAGAAGTGAGTTGGGGGAAACCGGAGTGGTAGACAAACCATAAGAGACTGTGGACTCTGAGAAACAAACAGAGGGTTTGGCGGGGGGGTGAGCCTGGTAGGGGTTATTAAGGAGGGCACGTATTGCATGGAGCACTGAGTGTGCTGCATAAACAATGAATTTTGGAACACTGAAAAAAAATAAAATGAAAAAAATTGTATGGAAGAACAATTATGTTATTTTTATGTTTTACTTAGATTTTTATTTTACACTTACATATCTTCTATTTTTATATATTATTTCTAATTTATATTATTAATATACTATATAATATACCATTGTAGGCATGGGACGTCAATACAAAAGAAACTCCAGTAATGGAGACACAGAAAAAGAATGGCTCAGAGGATGAGTAGTCTATAGAAAAGAGCCCCAAGGAAATGAAATCAATTAACACATGAAAAAACAGGGTAATGCTGAAGCTGGCTCCCATAGGATACTTTTTGCCCCATAACCTTTGCATATACCTGCCATATTCCTACCTCCAAGTTTTTGCTCACTTTTTGTTCTCCTTGCTTTAGAATGCTCTTCCTCCCAATCTCCCTGTCAAATTCTCAGTCATCTTTTAAAGACTGGTTTAAGTCCTACTTCTCTTCCTGAACTTTCCTCCCTCTGTTAATTCCCAAGACAATAAATCTGCCACACGATCATGCATTTTCCTATCTTGTATGGTTCCTTGCTATTTTAAAGACCCCTTTCCTTAAAATGTAAGCTTCTTAAGAAGCATAATCATGGCTTGTAATTATGATTGTTCAACTTCCAAATCTTCCACTGAGGACCCAACACAGAATAAGTTATTCCAGAACACACCAAAAGTATTAGGAAGTAACCTTAGAGACCGTTATTCTACTCCCTGAAAAAAGAGCCCTGAGAAGTAAACTGACTCGATTTGCAGAGCTGCATTAGAGAGCAACAAATGGAGGTAAGACTCAGTTCACCTGATCAAATCTTCTACCTTTGTGATACCCCCTGATCCCTACTGACTGATTTGACTGGAAGCAACTAATGAATGAAGTAACAGGTTAACATAGAGCAGAACTGAACTATAAGAAGAGGAAGGGCTTGGCTGAAGTGAGAGAGAAGGGAAGTACAGGGGTGAAAAACAAAACAAACCAAAAAACTCTAGCTGGGGGCGCCTGGGTGGCTCAGTGGGTTAAAGCCTCTGCCTTCGGCTCGGGTCATGATCCCAGGGTCCTAGAATCGAGCCCCACATCGGGCTCTCTGCTCTGCGGGGAGCCTGCTTCCTCCTCTCTCTCTCTCTCTGCCTGCCTACTTGTGATCTCTGTCAAATAAATAAATAAAAATTTAAAAAAAAAAAAAAAAAAAACTCTAGCTGGCAGGATTTGTCCCGAGTGCTGTGCAATTTAGGCTGAGTATTCACTGGCTGGGGACCACCAGCAGAAAACAGGGTACCTGAGGCAGGAAAGCAGGATGGAACAGAGAAGTCATATAGTCACAGAGCCACCTGGCACTTGGCAAACCCCTTCCTGGAAGTAACAATCACCTCCCTCACATGTGTATAGCCCTTCACATTCACTGCCTCACTAGCTCCTTACAACAACTCCAAGAACCAGACAGCATGGCTTATCCCCATTTCGTTGCTGAGAAGACTGAAGTCAGGGAATTTTAAAAAATCTGTTCTGGACTATGAGTCAAAGGAAGATGGATCCAGTATTCTCTTTGCCATTAAATAACTTTATGGCCCTGGAAAAGTCTCTTTCTTCTTCTGAGGTCAAATCTTCAATCTGTAAATAGGTCACTGATCCATGTTCAGGTACACAGATAAAGGTGGGTAAAGAAAATCACCTTTCTGGAGAAGGTTAATACCTGAAAAAACTCATGAAGGATAAACAGGAGTTGGTCAGGCAGAAATGGGGAAGGACATTCCAGAGGGAAACAGAATAAACAAAGTCTCAGAAAACAGTGATCTTTGTCCCAGCTTTCCACCTGCCCAGCAAGTCAACCAAATTTAATAACCCTTATTAGAGATGTACAACAAGTTGGGACTGAGGGGAGAGACCATGGAGAAAATAAAGCAAACTCGGGATTCTGGTAGGCCCATATCTCAAGGCCACAAACATCAGGCTGTCTGGGACGACTGCTGTTCCTAGCATATTTTTTTATGGTGGCTAGCAAATATGAGTCTAGAAGAATCTGATAAAGACCTATGTCTGCACAAGAACTTGTAAGTGAATGTTTATAGCAACATTATTCAAAACAGTCAAAAAGCAAACGTCCCTCAACTGAAGAACAGATGAATAAACGAAATAAAAATATGGTACATCCATACAATAAAATGTTTATTCAGCTATAAAAAGAAATGAAGTCCTGATCCATGCTACATATGGATGAACTTTAAAAACATTATGCTGAATGAAAGAAGCCAGTCCCATGGGGTGCCTGGGTGGCTCAGGTCATGATCCAGGGTCCTGGGATCAAGCCCCACATCAGGCTCTTTGCTCAGCAGGGAGCCTGCTTCCCTCTCTCTATGCCTGCCTCTCTGCCTATTTGTGATCTCTATCTAGTTCTTTCTCTCTCTCTCTCTGTCAAATAAATAAATATATAAATCTTTAAAAAAAGAAAGAAGCCAGTCCCAAAAGGTCACGTATTATGTGACTCCATTTATATAAAATGTCCAGAGAAGTCAAATCCATAAACAGAAAGTAGATCAGTGGTTGCCAGGGGGCTCGGAGAAGAAGGAAATGTGGTAAAGTACAGGGTTTCTTTTTAGAGCTATGAAAATGTACTAGAATTAGAGCAGTGTGATAATTGTACAATCTTGTGACTATAGTAAAGACCACTGAACTGTACACTTTGAGATGGTGAACTGTATGTGAATCATATCTCAATTTTTTAACCAAGTAAATGTAATTTACTGTATTAAAATAAAGGAGAAAATGTATAGAATTAAATTAATGCAGAAAAGGCATTTGCTAAAATTTTATATCCCATTGTGATTAAAACCTCTTAGCAAACTAGGATTACACGGGAATTTCCTTAATCCAATAAAAGCTAATAACCAAAAAACACTAGAGCCAACATCATACTTAATGGTGAAATGCTGAGAGGTTTTCCTCTGAGATTACAAATAAGATAAAGATGTCACTTCTATTTACCATAATCCTGAAGGTATTAGCCAGTGAAACTAGGAAAGAAAAAGAAGCACAGGGAGAAGGATTAGAAAGGAAGAAACATAACTACCACAATTTACAGATAATATGATTGTGTATACAAACACAGAAAAATTCTAATAGGAGAAAAATCTTCATAACTTAGAACAGGTAAAGAGTCCAAAAATAAAATAGAAAGCATTAGAAAGGAAATAATAAATCTGACTATATTAAATTCTATCAAAAATACCATTAAGTGCATAAATGAAGATACCTGCAATATATATAACTGGCAAAAGGCTTGTATCTAAATAAGAACTCCTGCAAACCAATAAAATTTTTTTTTTCTTAAATGGGCAAAAGGCTTGACCAGGCACTTCACAAAAAAGACACAGATGTAGTGAAAAGAAGGGCCAAAGATACCCCAAAGATACAGATGTAGTGAAAAGATGGGCCATCTGTAGCCCAATGTTTATAGCAGCAAAGGCCACGGTTGCCAAACTGTGGAAAGAACCAAGATGCCCTTCAACGGACGAATGGATAAGAAAGATGTGGTCCATATACACTATGGAGTATTATGTCTCCATCAGAAAGGATGAATACCCAACTTCTGTAGCAACATGGATGGGACTGGAAGAGATTATCCTGAGTGAAATAAGTCAAGCAGAGAGAGTCAATTATCATATGGTTTCATTTATTTGTGGAGCATAACAAATAGCATGGAGGACATGGGGAGTTAGGAGAAGGGAGCTGGGGGAAATTGTAAGGGGAGGTGAACCATGAGAGACTATGGACTCTGAAAAACAATCTGAGGGGTTTGAAGTGGTAGGGGGTGGGAGGTTGGGGGAACCAGGTGGTGGGTATTAGAGAGGGCACGGATTGCATGGAGCACTGGGTGTGGTACAAAAACAATGAATACTGTTACGCTGAAAATAAATTAAAAATAAAATAAAAAATAAATAAAAATTAGAAAAATAAAAACTATTTTTAAAAATTAAAAAAAAAAGTATACCCAAATGGCCAATTAATAGAAAAGCTGCTTAACCTCATTAAAGACTGATAATAAAAGTGGTGACAAAAACAAGTAAAGTAAGTGCAACTCTTATGCACCACTGGTGGGAAGATACATTGAAAAACTATGTGTTTGAACTCTGAATTTTTGGTATTTATCAACCAAAGTTTAACACAAGTATCTGCATGATTCAGCAATTTTACTATGTACATGCACCCAACAGAAATGTGTGAACACATGTATAAAGACGTGCACTAGAATGGTCAGAAAACATTCCTAACAGTCTATTGCTGAAACAGTTTATGTTCATTAACAGTACAATGGAAAATATTCCTTTAAGAGAATATTATATAGCAATGAAAATGAGCTAACCCACATATAAAAATATAGATAAATCTTGTTTTAAAATGTTAAACAAAGGCAAATATATGCTGTATGATTCTATATACAGCAAGTTAAAAAATAGACTCATTTATGAGTTAATCTTTGGGAAGGAGAGATACGTTAGTGCCTGAGCTTCTAGGTGGCTAGCAAGATCTTTTTTTTTTTTTTTGGTCATGTTAGTGGCCACATAGATGCAGTCAATGTATCACTGAATTGTACACTTCTGAAATGTGCATTTTTCTATATAAAGATGTAAAAGTGCAATGGTGGAATCTACAAGAACCATGGCTCATCAAAAGGTAAGACTTCAACAAACACTAAATACTAAGTTATAGTCAAATAATTCTTTAGAACATTTGAAAAAAACTTTAAACAAGTCCCCAAATGTTCTTGCAGTAGCACCAGTAAATGCCTAGCAATCAATTCCATAGCTCTTTGTTGCAAAGTTACTTTTTGTCTTGATAATACAAATATACAGGAGTGATCTTTCATCAATTCTACATTTTAGGACTTATTATGAAAACCACTTTTGGACTAATTAAAAGAATCATCCCCTTTTCACAATTAACAGTTAACTTTTAATGAATTTACAATTGTGCCTACCCATTTCTTAAAATTTAAAAAAAAAAAAACTTTTTTGTATTATTATGTTAGCACATCATTAGTTTTTGAGGTAGTATTCCAAGATTCATTGTTTATGCACCACACCCAGTGCTCCATGCAATATGTGCTCTCCTAAATACCCACCACCAGGCTCACCCATCCTCCCAACCCCTCCCCTCTAAAACCCTCAGTTTGTTTCTCAGAGACCTTTACATAAATAAAATAAATATATGTGTTTATTGCATGCCTTCATTTATTAAACCCTAATTATTTTAGTTGTGGGTAATCCATATCAAATAATTGTATATTTTATAGACAGGTCATCAATTTAATACTTTTATTTTAAGGACTAAACCCTTTTTTTAAATATATATATATTTTTATTCTTTGTGGGTTTTTTTGGTTTTTGTTTTGTTTTGTTTTTTATAAACATATAATGTATTTTTATCCCCAGGGGTACAGGTCTGTGAATCATCAGGTTTACACACTTCACAGCACTCACCATAGCACATACCCTCCCCAATGTCCATAACCCCACCCCCCTCCCCTAACCCCCCTCCCCTCAGCAACCCTCAGTTTGTTTTGTGAGATTAAGAGTCACTGATGGTTTGTCTCCCTCCCAATTCCATCTTGTTTCATTTATTCTTCTCCTACCCCCTTAACCCCCCATGTTGCATCTCTACTTCCTCATATCAGGGAAATCATATAGTTGTCTTTCTCTGACTTGACTTATTTCACTAGGATTAAACCCTTTTTAAGAAGGTATAATATGTTCACATTCATTTTAGGTTCAGGGAAGGTTATAGTGGTTAGTTCTCTACTGGGTTTTAGTTGTCAATAGCCAATAAATTTTAAAACTTGTAATTACAAGTTTAAAACTTGTAATTTTTTAAACTTCTGTTGAAACATTTAACTTTCAGGTTAAAAATTTTCTGTTATTTGGAGGCAGCTGGGTTGCTCAGTCATTAGAGCCTTGATCTCAGGTCTTGGTCTCAAGGCTGTGAGTTTAAGCCCCATGTTGGGTGTGGAATCCACTTAATAATTTTTTCTGTGAAATGAAAAATTTGTGTTTTAAATTAAGAATTTAGAATTTAATCTCTCTCTCTCTCTCTCACACACACACATACACACACAGAAACCTGGCTCATGAGCCACATATGATTTTACAGAGTATTTAGTCCAATTTTTTCATTTTAAAGATGAGAAAACCCAGAGAAGTTCAGAGAGTTTCTCAAGGCCACATTAACAAATATCTGAGAACACTGCAATAGGAACTAAACCCCAAACAGAATATTTTACAATGTTACTTCCTTAGAAAATCTTGAACACATAGTTGGTTGCCAAGCCCAACTCCTAATATCATATGTGTATCAATGCTTCATTATGTAAGTGAATTAGATAACACAGGGGAAGAGAAAAAGGGAAAAGGGAGAGGATTAGAGTAAGAAAGAAGTGAAGAGTATCTAAGAGATCTGGAGTTTTAAGAGACTTACCTTTTTGGCCTCCGTTTCAAATATATTATTTGTTCCAGAAATCCAGGCCCATATCCCGAGCTTAGAACCCTGCTTCTGACAGATATTACAGAGAACTCTTGGAGACTTCTTGGGAAACCTGCTTAGTCTCAGTGCACAGAATAACTTAATCTGCTCTTCCCATTATCCCCATCTAAACCAACAGGAAATACAAGCCCAGACATAGGAAGAGAAAGGTAGCCTATGCCAGAATCATTCTTTAATTCTACTTTGGAAGAACCCTGTTAAGGGTTGCTATTTTATAAATGTCATAACAACTCAACCATGACTGCAAGTTACAATAGCCACCAAAATTTCTACCAACTCTAAAAAATGCTGCAGTTTGCATAGCATTTTTCACATCTTTAGTCTTCCGGCAATTCTAGGAGGTAAGTATTACTGTGTACCCATACTACAGATAAGAGAACTAAAGCCAAGAAAGGTAAAACAATTTAACCAAAGGTCACAAAGTTAGGGAGGGGCAATGGTGATAATTTTAAGGGCCTGAACTCCAACATGGCTTCTTTTGAATGTACCGTGCCTTCCCCATATTGCAGACTACATGAACATGCCAGTGAGTGATAGAACAGATGTTATTAAATGCAAATTAGTTTGAATGTTAAAAGAAACAACCAAATCAATTCCACTAAAGCCATCAGTCTAACATCTCTCGGATGGAAGCCCTCAAACACTATATGGTGTCTGAGGACTTAGAAGAATGAGAGAGTACAGTCCAGAAGCAAGAGACAATTATTCAAATTCAGACTCCATGCTCTACAACTATGCAGATGTGACCCTGGGGAAGCTGTTGACCTATTAAGTATCAGTGTTGTTCAGTGGTTTCAGAGTGTCAGTCCCCCACTCAGTACTCCCTAACTAGATGACCTTGGGAAAGTTAGTTAATCTCTATGAAACTCAGTTTGCTGTCTACTAAGTGAAATATTTATGTACCTGCAAGGGCTGGTATATTTCACAAACATCAAATCCCTTAATATATTGTGTGGTAATTAATAGGCATTCAACAAATAGTAGCTGGTTATTGCTATTACTATTTTATGGTTATTTATTACTATTGTGTAGTTACTATTTGTTATAATTTCTATTTTTTATTATTGTTTTTAATTTGAAGACCAACTAAGGTAAAGAAAATGTACGTGTTTTATAAGCTAAAAGCTTTACAAACATGAGTTATCATTAATATAAGAAAGTTTCAGAGTAAGATTTCTGGACCCACTCACTAAGACAGAGAAACTGTGGCTAAGAAGAAAGAAGAAAAAATCATTCTGATGTCATGTAACTAGAGACCACAAGAAGAAATAAAGTGGAAAAAGAAGGTCAAAACCTCACCCATCCTAATTTTAACCCCATGTTGGCCTACTCCATTTGGCTTTCTGATAGCATGGGAATTCAGGCTGACACTGCCAAATCCTATGGTGCAGTACAGTTATCCGGGGTTCAGCACAAATCATTGGCCTTACTTATTTTTTTTAAAGATTTATTTTTAAGAAGCACCTCTCATTGGTTCAGCTGAGCTAATCTGAGCTCAAGGCAGTAAAATGCTCCAAACTTGGGAGAGATAAACACTGACGTAGTCCAGTTTTAAAATTAACTTTGCTAAACTCTTCCCAAGCCTGGAGAATTCCACTTTGGTTGCGAAAATTAAGCCAGAAGAAGATTCCAAACTAAATACTGCATGACTTAATAGAATAAACCAAAGTCTCCATATCCTAACCACAGGTACCAGGCTTTCCCACATAGAATTCTGCAACCCAGCACCACATACTCCTGGACTTCAGCTACAGCTTCTTTGATTTATTTACGCATTCCCCCAGGCACACACTGAAGCCCTGCTGAAGGTCAGCATTAGGTAATGCCCACAGACATTCTAACCATTGCCAGCTCAAATCTCAGCCACTACCGCAGGCCACAAAGACCCTTCTTTCTCTTTTCCCAAATCTCCTTAGAGACCTAAAACTACCCCTTTGGTAATTTTGGCTCCAAAAGTCTGGGTATGACCTAAGCATCTGTTATTCTTTAAAAGCACCATGAGTGAATCAGATATGTAATCTGAGTTGAGAACAATGAACAGAGATAGTTGGGTATGCTGTAACAAATACTGCAGGAAGACTGAGTTCCACACTCATCCCTGCCACTTTCCAGCTGTGATCTCAAGCAATTTAATTTTCTTTAAACCTCAGCCTCCTCAACTGAAAATGACTTGTGGGCATCAGATTAAACAAGAAGTGAGTTTCCCATTTTTTAAAAAAAAACCTCATACTTGTAGTGTTTTACAGTTTAGAAAATGGTTTTGTATTCACTATGTGAAATGGCAAAAGCCTACTAATGGTAAGGGTGACGGGAATTACAATTATTCCTACCTCACAGATGAGAATACTAAGATTAAAATAAATTGGTAAGAGGAAAAGAAATCACAGAATAAAAGTCAGAGATAGGACTCAATCTTGGTTCTCTAAGTCCAGTTCTAGACTATTTCTAGGCCAAATACTTTAGTAAGGCCATACCACTTCAAAGACTGCCAACTCTGCTTTGAATCCTGTAGGACTAAGTGAGGCACAAAGCAAAGGTCAACAAATGTTTATTGGTTGAAAGATAATATCAACAAGCATAAAATTAAGCTGAACAAAGGCTCCTAACAAAAGGGGGGGGGACTTCACTTATCTCATTGTGATGCATGCATTAATTATAGCCATCTTTAAAGCAAACCGATGAAACCTCTGTGCTCAGGGCATGCACAGAAAATCTATAACTAAGGGATGAAAGAGACAACTAGATTATTTCACAAGAACTTTTTAAAACTCTTTGCTTTCTGTATCTATACTTTGAATTCACAAAGAAACTGGTTTGAGATCTTGAGCTATGAGATTTAGTTTCAGAACAGATTTGGCCTAGGATCACTCAGTGAAGGGTGTCCAGATAGAATCTCTGGGTCTACACACAGATTTATTATTAATTAAAGTACTTTACAATGGCCCAGCTTCTTTTTACCTACACATGCAACCCAATCCAACTTCATCTTTATAATCTCATTTATTTAATTTTAGGATTTCAAAACTATGAGAGATCTTCTATGTTTACTGGTTTGACTCTAGTTTTTTGGATGAAGACACTGAAGTCTACAGAGAAATAACTGACCCAAGCTGTCAGTCAATTTATGACAGAACTAAGACTACAACCCAGATATTCAGACCCCCACCTTCCATTCAGTATGTAAGATCATCCTTTTAGTTCTCAATGATGTCTAAGTGTTATGCTTCCACCTGCTATTTTAGACAGGAATCATCTTTTAAATAAAAAAACAAAACACACACACACAAGTTTTACTGAGATATAATTCACTGAGATACAATTCATCCATATAGTGCACAATTTAGTGACTTTTTATATATTCACAGAGCTGGGCAACCATCCCCATAATCAATTTTAGAACATTTTCTTTTCTTTTTTTTTAAGTTTTCTTTCTTCTCTTTTTTAATTATGTTCAGTTGGCCAGCATATAGTACATCATTAGTTTTTGATGTAGTGTTCAACGATTCATTAGTTGTCTATAACACCTAGTGCTCATCCCAATACACGTCCATGTTAATACCCATCACCCTGCTACCCTATCCTCCTAACCCCCCTTCCTTCTGTAACCCTCAGTTTGGTTTCCAGAGTCCAGAGTCTCTCATGATTTGTCTCCCTCTCTGATTTCTTCCCATCCAGTTTTCCCTCCCTTCCCCTGTGGTCATTACATTTTATCACCCCAAAAAGAAACTCCATACCCCCTAATCCCATCTGCCTCTTCCCATAGCCCTGGGCAATGATTCATCTGCTTTTGCCTATGGATTTGCCTAGATATTTCATATAAATGGAATCATATAATATGTGGTCCTTTGTGACTGACTTCTTTTACTAACACAATGTTTGCAAAGTTCAACCATGCTGTGGCATGGATCAGAACTTCACTTCCTTTTATTATCAAATAAAATATTTATTTGTATGGATGTGCCACATTTTACTTACCCATTCATCAGTTGATGGCTATCTGGGTAATTTCTACTTTTTGGCTATTATGAATAATGCTGCTATAAACATGTGCAAGTATTATACGGACACGTGTTTCTATTTCTAGGTCATATAGTAACTCTATGCTCAATCTTTTAAGAGACTGCCAGACTTCTCTAAGTGTTTTTAACATTTACTTTCCCACCAGCAGTGTATAAGGGTTCCAATTTCTCCAAATCCTTGTCAACATTTGTTATTATCTTTTTATTACAGTCATCCTAGTGGGTATAAAGTGATATCTTACTGTGCTTTTGATTTGCAGTTCCCTCACAGTTAATGATTTTGAGCCTCTCTCCCATGTGCTTATTGGCCATTTGTCTGTCTTCTTTGGAGAAATGTCTATTCAGATCTTTTAGCCATTTTTCAATTGAGTTTTTTTTTTATTGTTCTGTTGTATTAGCTCCTTATATATTTATGATACAAGTCCCTTATCAGATATATGATTTAAGAAAATTTTCTCCCAAGGGGAACCCTCTTACACTGTTGGTGGGAATGCAAGTTGGTGCAGCCACTTTGGAGAACAGTGTGGAGATTTCTCAAGAAATTAAAAATAGAGCTTCCCTATGACCCTGCAATTGTACTACTGGGTATTTACCTCAAAGATACAAATGTAATGAAAAGAAGGGCCATCTGTAGCCCAATGTTTATAGCAGCAATGGCCACGGTCGCCAAACTGTGGAAAGAACCAAGATGCCCTTCAACGGACAAATGGATAAGGAAGATGTGGTCCATATACACTATGGAATATTATGCCTCCATCAGAAAGGATGAATACCTAACTTTTTTAGCAACATGGACAGGACTGGAAGAGATAATGCTGAGTGAAATAAGTCAAGCAGAGATAGTCAAGTATCATATGGTTTCACTTATTTGTGGAGCATAACAAATAACATGGAGGACATAGGGAGATGGAGAGTAGAAGGGAGTTGAGGGAAACTGGAAGGGGAGGTGAACCATGAGAGACTATGGACTCTGAAAAATAATCTGAGGGTTTTGAAGTGGAGGGGGGGTGGGAGGTTGGGGGAGCCAGGTGGTAGGTATTAAGGAGGGCATATATTGCATGGAACACCGGGTGTGGTGCGGTGCAAAAACAATGAATTCTGTTATGCTGAAAAGAAATTTTAAAAAAAGAAAATTTTCTCCCATTCTATGGATTATCTTTTTACTTTCCTGGTGGTAAAATTCGAAGCACAAATGTTTTTAATTTTGATGGTATCTACAAAGCAGGAAATCTTATCTTCCTAGTCAGCAAGAACAATTTCAACTTTTCAAGAGTCCTCTTTACTACATATAGAAACTTGGGCTAAACACCTACTTACTTAACAGAGATCAAGAATTATGGTTGATAAAGCACAGTGTTAAAAATAAGCACACACCTGGGGCACCTGGGTGGCTCAGTGGGTTAAGCCTCTGCCTTCAGCTCAGGTCATGATCCCATGGTCCTAAAATAGAGCCCAGGACTGGGCATTCTGCTCAGCAGGGGACCCCTGCTTCCCCCTCCCCCTACCTCTCTGCCTACTTGGGATCTCTCTCCCTCTCTCAAATAAATATGTGGAATATATCAAATAAATATGTGGAATCTTTAAAAAAAAAAAAAAAAAGCTTACACACCTAAACTGAGAGAGAAACAAAGTTGCTATATATATGGAAGAAAATTCTAAGGCATGGTAACACCACCTAGATCATAGCCCTGTATCTAGGAAGTTGGCAGCTCCTATATAAATGAATTAGCCAAAAAATGAAAACTAAGCAATTTACCCATCTCTCTTCTAACTAGACCCCGAAAGAGCTCACTATGAAGGTGGAATAGGGGATAGGGTAAGTACACACAAAGATACAAGCCCAAAATAGTAAAAATTCTCAATAGTTCTCATTTCAGTTATTCAACAATTATTTCCTATCTATAATATCACTGCCTATTAGACATCTCTATGTCAAGGCATCTCAAATGCAAAGTGTCTAAAATTACCTTTTCACCTCAAATGCAATGTGTTTAAAGGCTTTCCTGTTTTCTCCAACTACCAATCCTCCTGACTTGTTCCTCTTCCTGTGTTCCTTATTTGGTTAATGATACTATCATCTACCATCTTACAGTGATCTATAACTATGCAGTTATATTTTTCTACAACATAGGGTACTTTCTGCAATTCGCCATTGTGCTTCTTATATTTGGCCTACTATTTCAGAATCCCAATTCTGATTTTATCATATAGTCTACTAGCTATGTCTACCAGCTTCAGTAAAGGAGTAAAGAGAACACATCCTTATATGAAGTGCCTTCTGTGTGGAAGGTACTTAATTAGGAAATTTGCATATAATCTTCACACAACAACCCTGTGAATATTATTCTAATTTTAGAGATAGGAAAATCCCAATCTTTCCTACAGATAGGAAACTAAAGCCAAAGGAGCTAACTGACATATCTAAGGTCTGAGAGCTGGTAAGTGAGTAATCCAGGATTTGAATCAGGTCCACCTAAATCAGAAGCTCATGATAACTATTTATAAAAAGAAAGCCAATTTCGTCAACACACCACAAGAAAAAGCCCTGCAAGCATGATGGAGAAATTTACCTTACATCAAGAGCCACTTAAATAAACAATTTGGGGAGTCAAACAAAAATCACTTATCAATGTAGACACCCAAACCTCTATTTCACTATCTTGTCCAGACAATTTCAGTGACTTTATCAGATACACTGTTAAAAGACTAATTATTCAGGGCATCTGGGTGGCTCAATCAATTAAGTGTCTGCCTTTGGCTCAGGTCATGATCTCCAGATCTTGGGATTGAGACCCGCATCCAGCTCCCTGCTAAATGGGAGTCTGTTTCTCCCTCTCCTTCTGCCCCTCTCCCCAGCTCATGCTCTCTCTCTCTCTCAAATAAATGAATAAAATCTTTAAAATCCTGTTTATTCTTCTAGAAGTTTTATCAATAAAAAGAAAATGAGCCCACCTAGTATGACCTCTTCTTAGTACCTCATGCTGAGTCCTGCTTCTTTTTCCCAGCAACTACTTGCCTTTCTTACTGATACTTAATCTCCAAATCTAGATGTGAGAGGAGGACATATGAATAAAGAAGAGGCAATCAAGAATCCAGAAAGGAGACATTCCAAAAATGACACTAGCTTGGAAAAAAACATTTCCAAATGAAGACACTCCAGTATTTCTTATATTCTGTGAGTTCATAAAAGTTTTATAACTTATAAAGTAAATAGATGGCTTCAGATTATACAAAGTCTGGCAAGAGCACAATTATTTTCTTAGAATTTTGCTAGAAATAGTTGATAAAGTATAAAAATAAGTTTATTTCCTCTCTGACTTCAGTCACCTTGGGAAAGAAAGACAAGGGAAGGATTTAAGGGCAAAAAAGGTATTAAAGAAAAATTAAGTCAAGGAAAGGACAGCTCTTTAAGCTACCAAAAGAAAAAAAAACTGTCTTAAGCATACAAATGGTTAGAAAGAAATGAAATACTGTACTTTTATCTCCAGGTAAGATGGATCGGTAAAATCGGTCCTTCTTTTTCTTCTCCTCTGGGTTTGGAGGCAGAGGTTTGGAACCATGGTTTAGGGTTCCCGCATCTTTGCTTCCAGCTCCAATCATAGTGCTGGTGTTTCTCATTGGAGGGGCTGGGGGTTTGTCTTGAATGTCTAGGCCGTTATTTGACATTGTCACCACCACCAGCAGCTACTGAAATCAGAAAGAACAACATAATTCTTTTATTATTTTCATGCAAAAGGAAATACATATTGAAAAATTTCAAAGAATCCAAACGATATAACCCATCCTCGAGGGCGCAGCTCAAACCTTTCCACCACACATTGTAACTACTACCGTCTTACTCACTCAACAATACTCAAAGATGTAATACCTACTCTGTGCCAAGCACTGCTGAACATTCACAAGATTCTTCTTTTTCTCTACCTAAGACATTGGAGAGCACAGAAAACCAGCTTGATGTAGTTTGAAAGGCAGAACTTGGCCCAGCTAAATTAATTAGTAATCCCAGTGCCACTAGCACTAGCACTAGTACACTAGCCTTAAAGAAATTCCTTAACCACCTGGGTTCCATTTATTCATTCATTAAATAAAACTAACATCATTCTACACAGTGACCCTTTGCCAACCTCTAATTTTGTAACTTTAGGAAAATCATGTTCCCTCTCTAGAATGGACTGTATCACTATATCAAGAGTCCCTAAAGCTGCTGGTTTTGTTAATAGTTTTACTGGAACACAACCGTTCATTTACATATTGTCTATGCCATCTTTCACATTCCAATGGCAGAGCTGAGTAGTTGCAACAGAGACTATATGCCCACAAACCTAAAATATTTATTTAGTGCTTTACAAGAAAAGTTTGCTGACCCTTGGCCTATATCATCTCTCCAGTATTTTTTTCCTCTAAAATTTAACCTTGATCTAAATATATGATAGTCAATGCAGTAACCATCCTGTCATATATGGTGTTGCATTTACTGGCAATCTCCAATACTTCTGGCAAAGGGAAGGAATAAAATCTTTAAAAAAGGGAAAAAATTGATATCACATGGTAACAAGAGTTTTAATGAAGACGGATGTTATTACTTTAAATCAGTAAGTGTCCTTGACGTTGGGCAGACATATACATTACAGAATTAATAAAGTCTCTCATTATCCTTCCAGGTTACAGTGGAAACTATATCTTTGGCCATGACTACTTAGAATATAAGCTCCGTCAAGTAAACACAATGGTGCTTTAGAGGCTAAAGTTTCTGATTAATAAATAAATAAATAAATAAACCAATGTAATAATCACCAAGAGCTTTTTAGAAATAAGATGTTCTGTTCTGATTCCCCTAAATTTTTATTTAGTGTAACTAGGTTATGGACAAAATTCTGTAATGTTAAAAATTACTGATCCCAGTGCCAGCCAGATTCGAATACCACTGCTTTAGATGTCCATTATTTAAATGCTATGAACAAAATTTATTAACCTTTTTTACATTTTTTAATAAATGTAGGACTAAATGATCCCCTGCATCTATTTCTCCCTTGAATTCTTTCTCTACATGCCATAAGCGATCTAAAACACAGCACTTCTCTATTTTTTTTTACATTTTTTATTATGTTCAGCTAGTCAACATATTGGTTTTTGATGTAGTGTTCACTGATTCATTAGTTGTGTATAATATCCAGTGCTCATCCTAACACGTGCCCTCCTTAATACCCATCACCCAGCTACCCCATCCCCATAAACCCCTCCCTTCTGTAACCCTCAGTTTCCCAGAGTCCAGAGTCTCTCATGGTTTGTCTCCCTCTCTGATTTCTTCCCATTCAGTCTTCCCTCCCTTTCCCTATGATCCTCTGCACTACTCTTCATGTTCCACCTATGAGCAAAACCATACGATAATTGTCTTTCTCTGCTTAACTTGTTTCACTTAGCATCATCCCCTCCAGTTCCATCCATGTTGATGCAAATGGCAAGTATTCATCCTTTCTGATGGAATATACGAAATAAAAAACATATCTTCTTTATCTATTCATCTGCTGAAGGACATTTCGGCTCCTTCCACAGTTTAACTACTGTGGATGTTGCTGCCATGAACACCGGGATGCATGTGCCCCTTCTTTTCACTACATTAGCACTCCTCTACTTTAAAATCCATCACTGACATCCCAGAACAAAAACTAAAGTTCCTTACTAACTAAGCCACCATACCTGGACACAGCCTACACTCAAACTATACCTTGGAAATCTCTGTTCTCTTGTTTTGCCAAATCTCTTACCCTTCTTCCGATCCCCCAGTGATTCTTGTCAAAGATTTCTCCCTCCTCTGACTAATAAAAATCTTACTCATCTTTCAGGCCAGATTCAAACTTCACCCTTTCTGTAATTCATCCTAACCTACCCCTACCAAACCAACCTCTACCTCTATCTGCTCTTTACTTCTCTTTTTGATCAAAAGAAATTAAGTAAGCAAGAAGAATCATTAATCTATATTAACTCTCTGGGTGGTGTGCTTTTATCCATTTCTTCTGGCTTCACTTTGCAGGTCTGCCTTTGCTTTTTCTCCCAGCCCCAACTCAAGTCCCTCAGCTCCCACAAAGGGGATTCCATGGACTGAGTCCTCAAGTGCACCTTCCTACCCTGCACTGCAGGTTCCAAAATTATACTCCCTACAGCCACCTGACAGATTAAGCAGGCCCTTCCTTGCCTCTTAGGTCCTTCAGCCCAAAGCTACACTGAATATAGCTCCCCTTCAAGGCTACAGCCCAAGATTATACCAAGAGAGGTTCACCACCCTTTCCGATATAGGCTTTTCTTCATTTCTCAGATCTTCAACCATGCCTGGAGAATACTCAAATTATTCCAAATTATTGAAACCTAGAATCTGTTATTGGAATACAATGCTTGAATCCTCTGTACCATATTCTACCCAAGGTCATCTGGCCTATGCTTGAAAACTTCCATTTTTAGGAAATCTATGATCTCAAAAGTCAGCCTATTCTATCTTTGGTCACTTCATTTAGAAAGTTCTCACTTACATTAATTTCTATGTATTTCACACTGCACAGCAATTATTTGTTTATACATTTGCCTCGCCCCCCACACCCTCTTCTCTGCCAGCTTTAGACTATGAACTCCTCAAGAACAAAGTTCACTCTTACTTATTTCTCAATCCCCAACACCAGGTCTGGCACAGAATAATCAATAAAGATTTGTTGAACAAATGAATAAAGAACAAGTAAACAAATAAATGAATAAGCAAACAAACACTACTTCTATTAGTCCTAAATCCTATCTCACGTCTATTCAGAAAAGTCTATTGCTTCTTCCCCAGACTGAACTTTAGGTACTTGAAATCATCTTTCAAAATCCCCCAAGTCTTCTTGTTCTCTCAGTGTTAAACACTGAGTTTTCTCAATGTTTCTCAAATCAAGTTTTCTCAATGTTAAACATTGTCTGTATCTTCAACTATACACCGTACAATTTTGTACCTACCCGATCCTTCCCTCTGAACTTACTTGGACTTGATGTTTCTATACTAATTTCCAGTTTCCCTGCAGCCCTCCAAACAGTCCCTTCCTGTGGTTTCTCCACAAGTCTTTACTATCTTTGTACTTCATAGATCCCCTCACTGGTCATTTTGCAATCTACATTCAGCAAAATAATTGGCACATTTTTAAAACTATGCCATTTTAAACTTTGTTTATAGGAAAACAAGTCCAAAGGATCAATCCTGAGAAGAGAAAGGAAAAAATATACTCAATTCTTAAATAAGGAGACCAAACACATCTTAAATCTTCTCACAGTCTGTGCCGGTCAAATATTTGGGACAATGACAAGCCAATGCCTTCTGACGGGCTGCAGTATAAAGCGAGGCTCAAAGCCAACGTTTAGAATGATAGTTCAGATGACACCCCTCTATCCATCCTAGACAACAAACTGCTATAATAGAGGGAAAGACACGCTGATTACATTTTACCAATGCTCCAGAGGCTCAGGGAGCCTAATAATTTTGCGCAACTAATTATACTAAAGTATTAATTATGAATCAACTGAATGGCTCTGTAATAAACGCAGGATCGTTGTGAGGTTTCAGAAAGGCCATCCGTAAGGCGATATAATAAAAAGATGACTGGATCTAAAATCAAGAGATCTGGATTTAGGTCCCGGCTCTGCTATTTACTAGTTATGACTCTAATAAAAGTCCCCCAACCTATGAGCTACAATTTGGTGTTTCCCACTCTACAGTCACTAGACAGATACTGGTCAAGAGGCAACCAAGGAATGGAAGTGATTTATGTCTCCTTTTCTAGAGAAAGAATAAAAATATAGTGCTAGCGCAGAAAGAAGGGAAAGAAAACGTTTTTCAAGTAGCCATTATGTGTAAGGTACTTTACATACTGAATGAAACAAGACACGAACTGTGGGAAGGACTGTGTACAGCAGCAGCTACTCCTTTCCACTCTATGACATCCGGATGCCACAGCCACTAATATAAAAAGGGCCAAGATAAAGAATTTAAGATATACATAACATCAAAGCCAGAAGCAACTTTTAAAGGTCGCCTAATCTGACCCTCTCATATAACAGGTAGGAATACTGAGGTATTCATTCTGTAAACACAGAATGAAATTGCTTAAACACAGCAGTTTAAAGGTGGGATTAGAACCCATGTCTTCATACTCTCTGCCAAAGAATTTTCCAAATATACCTGAAGTAATTCTATCCCGTATGTACCTTTTCTGACCTGAACTCTGCTACTCTTGATTTAGGTAAGTCAAATCCAGCCAGTGGCCAAAAAAAAGCACAATATAAACATGTTTGGCTAGACTTGGTTGATATTTACTAAATGTCTTTCATGAGGCATAAATAAATTCTTGGTCTTCAAATCAGCCATGTGAAAGTTATGTACACCTTTTAATATCATTGCAGGTTCTTCACTTAAGTACAATTCAAATCAATAAATTTTTACTGAGTACTTACTCATAAAGTGCCATGGTAGAAACCAGGGCAAAGAGATAAATAAATGAATATGCTCTAATGCTAGACATTCTCATAGTTTAGTAAGCAAGATACATAGGACTAGAAAACCACAGTGCCAGGCCCATTGTGAACAGTGCTACAGAGCAGTACAAGTGGTAAAATGTCAGAAGACATGAAAAGGAAAGACAGTATTGAATTTAGGTGATCAGTGAGGCTTCACAGAAGAGGTGGTGTTAAAAGCAGGGGCTTAAAGAATAAATAAGTCAGACTAGTGGTCTTTGACCCTGAACTATTAGAGTCCCTAGGAGCTTTTTAAAACACCAGCTCAAGTACTTAGGGGGCAGTATACTAATATATACAACTTACTTTGAAATGTGTTTTTAAAAAGTAAGATGGATTATTGGATGAACATGGGTATAATATTCTTGTCCATATATAATTTATAGTGGATACAATAAAGCAAATATATGAAAATGTTAATGGTAGAACAATCTAGGTAGTAGACATACAGGTATTCACTATAAAATTCTTTAAACTTTGATGTACTTTTGAAATTTCTCCTAATAAAAGGGGTAGAGGGCAAATACCAGTACTGAGCTCTGATTTAACTAGTCTGAGATAGGTACAGGCATTGGTAAAGTACCTGAACCAAAGAAAACAAACAATAAATAAGCAGACTATTTTGATGGAGAATGATAATGGCAAATGCATCCTAGACCACAGGAATAGTGTAAGTGTGAAAGTACAGTGAGGTAGAATGCAACACAAAAATAAAAAAGTAGGACACAACGATCAGAGAGCCTTTTATGCTCTATAACACCTACAGCACTAGTCAGAAAAATGGTCCCTTCTAAGCAGTTCTAGATCCACGCAATGAATGTCCCATGTTAAAAATAAAAGATGACACTTGATTTAAAAAGGCTGTGGAGAGATGACAATGAGAAAAGAGCTGTTGCCTGGAGGAGGGGACCAGCTGCCATCCGTCTGCACTGAGGGCTCTATGATGCCTTCATCTCACACAATGGGACTTGGAGTTTTGGAGAGTCCTATAAACTGCTTAACAGAGTTGCTCAAATTCTAAAAAAGTTTCCCCACAGACCTCCTGAACTATCTTTACAAATAGGATTTCAGCCGTCATTTGGCACTGATAGCTTAATAACCACTAACATTAGAAAACACTTTGGAATTTACAGAAAACTTGGAAATCTGCTTGGTTGGTGTCAGTTTTCTCATTCATGCATGCAAATATTTATTCATCACCTACTGTATGCCAGGCTGTGCTAGGTGCTGGGGATAAAATAGTGAGCAAGTCAGAAGAAGCAAAGTATCAGAGACACTGCCAGTCACCCAGAGCCAGCAGAGGCATGGATGTGAAATAAAGTCTGTGTGACTCCAGGACCAACTCTTTTTCTACTACACCACGTGTCACTGTTCACGCTAACGGCAAAGGGACTAGATAACCTCTAATAACTCCTCACGCCATTATCTAAGGTGAAGTAGGGAAAGGAAGAAGAAAAAATAAAACCTAGTCCACATATTAATCACATTTGTCAGTCAACAACTCAAAGCAGCTGACACTGGCACGACCAACACTCCACCCAGAACTGGGGAGTACTGCATGCCCTTGACACCTGGTTATGAGAATCTGATCTTTAATTAAATTGTGCCAAGAGGTTTTCTTTGGCAGGAGCTCGGAATGCTGCAGTCTTGAATTCGCTGAGGGATGTCCTTCTGACACGTCCAGGGCACTCCCGCTATGCAGCCTCCAGCCACTTGCTCTGGTTTAGCAACAAGAAAGCAACTGCTGAGGTAGCAGGGAGGAAAACTGGAGGCGGTTTCTGGGTTGCTGGAAAAGCTACTTTAATTTCTGACACTGCTTCCACAGGTAAAATACAAATAAGACTGTACTTTATAGAGTTACAAGAATTTATTTTTTAATATTTTATTTGAGAGAGAGAAAAAGAAAAGAGAGAGAGCGCGCATGAGTGGGAGGAGGGAGAAGGAGAGGCAGACTCCCTGCTGAGCATGGGGGTGGATCTAAGGACCCCCGGATCATGCTCTGAGCTGAAGGCAGATGCTTAATCAACTGAGTCACCGAGGCACCCTGATTACTAGAATTTAAAAGCATAGATATATAAATATATAGATATATAGAGAGATATATATAGATATACATGGAACATATATATGCACCTAGCATGTTGCCTGGCACAAAATAGATGTCCAATAAATATCTGTTCTTATCCCCCACTCATCTTTCCAGTTTTATCTCTACTATTCCTTAAACTTAGTCATTCCAGCTCAATATGCTTTCATACCCCTGCCTTTGCCCACACAGTTCTCCCCACCTAAGATGTCCCAACTTGTCTGCCAAGCAAACTCCTCCTCATTCTTCAAGACCCACTTTGATTCACTTTCTCTATGCAATCTTCACAGAACCCCCTCTAATTCTGTCTTTTCCCCAACATTTTAATTTAATTATACATACTTCTATGCAGCAGTTTCTATATTTCTGGTCAGACCCACCAGACCACAAACAAGACAAGGGACAAAACGGAGTCTGTCATCAAGTCCCACCCAGCACAGACCTGGCACACACTAGGTACCTTGCAAAGGCTCACTGACTAAGGCAGCCTGGTTTACAGAAAAACAAAACAAAACAAAACAACAACAACAACAACAACAAAAAAAAACCCAGAAGCTAGAAGGATCCTGAAAAACCAGCCAATCTCAAATCTTTATTTTATAGCTGGTAACCTGAAACCCACAGGGGTATGAAATTTACCTAAGATCACTCAGTGAAATAGTGAGGCCATGAAGAGACACCGATTATTCTGATTCTCTTAAAAACACTCTTTCTACACTAATTATAATTTGAGACAAAATGAACAAAGGTCTGTATCTGGAATTAGAAAGCGTGGGAGCCAGAGAAGTGAAATGGAAAAGGCAGAGAGATTTGGGGTCCAAGACTTAAGCTATCCCTGTACCTTCACCCCCCTCTCCCCTGCCCCAATAATACCTACACATCTTCCTTACTTCTACCACCCTTGCAGAAAGCCACTAGAGTTACTTGCAGAACCAGTACCAGTACCAAGGTACTGGGAAATTCCTGACCTGCAGCCCCAATTAAGCTATTCCTAACAGTTAAGGGGAAAATTTAAATCTATTTTACCAAACCATTAGACTTCCCAATAGATGCCCTGGAGTGAGAAAATCATCACTAAAATGTGGGGCCCATACAATCCGAGAGCTGGAAGGAACTTATAAGGCCATCTGGTTCAACCACCCAAGAAACACTGGAATCTACTCAGTTGTCTCCTGAATGGATTGACCTTCTAGTCAATCTCTGCCCAAACATTTCCTGTGATTTCCCACACGCCTTATCCTTGCTGCCCGGTACCCCATTCCTAGTCACCTCACTCAAAGACTTTAGTTCCTAGATTAGTCTTCTTCTGTACCTCCCCAGTTATCATTCTAGATGGCCTCTACACCCTGCCAACAATGATGACTGTTCCAACACACTGGCCATTTCAACTGTTGCCCTTTAGTCCAAATTGGCCAATACTCCCATAATCACACCCTGAACCTTATCACCAAAATGTGTATTAACTCCAGTACCTGGAATGAATCCTATATACTCCAATACAACCTTCTATCCATGCCGCTCACTTGCTCAAGAACTTCTACTATAATTCCTATACTTTATTTTGAGCTCAAACCCACTATCCATTAGTACCTCCTATCTTCACCTCTCTTTTTCCTTAACTATAGCCCGTCAAAATCATTCAAACATCACGAGCCATCAATCCTCTAAAACCCAACAACAAAAAACCAAACGACTCAATTCAAAAATGGGCAAAGGACTTGAAGAGATACTTCTTCAGAGAAGTATGAATGGCCAATAAGCACATAAAAAGAAGTTCTAATGTGCTTATAATTACTAATCACATATGCTTATAATCACTAATCATTAGGGAAATTCAAGTCAAAACTACAATGAGATAACACCCTGCACCATTAGAATGGCAACTATCTAAAAAAGAGAAACCAAAAAGTGTTGGTGAGGATGTGGAGAAATTGGAACCCTGCACATTGCTGGTGGGAATGTAAGTTGGTACAGCCACTGTGGGAAACATTATAGCAGTTTGTCAAAAAGTTAAAAATAGAATTACCATTAAATGAAGCAATTCCACTTCTGGATACATATACACAAAAATATTCAAAACAGGGTCTCAAATATATATTTGCACACTGATACCCATAATAGCATTATTCACAACAGCTAAAATGTGGAAGCGATAGAAGTATTCTTTAACAGATGAATAGATCAGCAAAATATAATATACACATACAATCAAATATTATTCAGAAAAAGACAGAAATTTTGTAATATGCTACAACATGAATGAACCCTGAGAACATTATTCTAAGTGAAATAAACCAATCACAAAAAGACAAATACCATATGATTCCACTAATATGAGGATATGAGGTACTTAGAGTAGTCAAAATCATAAAGACAAAAAGTAAAATGATGGCTGCCAGGGACTAGTAGGAAAGGAGAATAGGGAGCTATTGTTTAGTAGGCACAGAATTTCAGTTTTACAAGATGAACACTTATAAGATGAATGGTGCTAATGGTTGCATACTAATGTTAATAATGTATTTAATGCCACTAACCCACACACTTAAATAGTTAAGATGGTAAGTTTTATGTTATGCATATTTTACCACAATAAAAAAAAAAATATGCTGAAAGTTCCCTATGCTATCACAGTCGTATTACCACAGGAGCCTGTTAATGCTGGGGTAGAGACCAATGAACTAAGACTTAAGATATTAATTACAAGTAATGGTTAACTGATTCTCAGTAAAATGTGTAAGACAATAAGTTTGTAACAGGCTGTCACTGTACATGTATACTTTAAACAAATTTGATCAATCTAAACAAATCTGATAAATAAAAACAATGACAATAACACACACACACACACAAACAAAACAATCAACCACCTTGTCTTCTCTCCCTTTACAAAATGCAACTGGCAAAATCCCAGCTTTGGGATTGAACTCCCACTCTCCCCCAACTGTCTCTGTACTGAAGCAGCTGAATATCCTAAAGAATGTTACCTAATTGACTGCTTTCACTTGAAAATTATGAATACCTTTCTGCAAAAGATTATCTTGCCTCAAATGGGGATTTAATTAGGCTTCCCACTCACCCCTTCACCTTCGCTGATGAACTCACCTTCTGTAAGAAAACAGAAATCCTTGCAGGAGAACTCCATCTTCCCACTCACAGATCCATATGCCTCCCTGCCCCTGTACCACCCATTTACAATGAAGGAGGTATTCCTACTCCCATCAAAAGCCATTCCTTCTTCTCCCTCAACTTGCACTCCCTCTCACCTGGAATGATCTCTTTTAGCTATACTAATCAACCAAACTATCAATCAATCTCTCCCACTCCCTCTCCATCTCTCTTTCTTAATTCTATTCAGTCATTCAATATGTATTTATTGAGCACCTACAATGTACCAGTACTAATCTAGCTGGATAAGACAATGTCCCTGTGTTCGTGGATTTTATGGACTAGTAAGAAAAGCAGACAAAGAAGTAAGCAAATATATAATGTCAAGACCATAATGAAAATAAAGAGTAGTGCATGTGACTGGTTTGGGGGAGGCCAGGGATGGGTGATATATAAGACAAGATGATCAGGACAGGCTTCTTTAAGGAAAAGACACTTAAGACTGAATGAAATGAGACAACTAATCAACGTAACATGTGGAAGCATTTTAAGCAGAGGGAGCAGTAAGTACAAATGTCCAAGATGAGAATATTTTGGGGCATGTAGAGCAGCAAAAAGGACAAGACCAAAGTTTAGTGAACAAGGAGAAACATGGCAGAAAAATTAAATTAGAGGTGCAGCCAGAGGTCAGACTATATAGGACTCTACAGGCCACAGTAATTTGGATCTTTTATCAAGCATGGGAAGACACTGAAGAATTCTGAGTAGTGATCTTATTTATGTTTTAAATGGACCACTCTGGCTACAGAAAACAGACTGCAGGGGAGCAAAGGAAAAATGAAGAGACCATTAAAAAACTATTACATTAATTGAGGTGGGAACTGGTGGTAGCTTGACAGGACTGCAGTAGGTATACTGTAGTACAGCAAAGGTAGATATTTTGAAGGTGGAACCAAATGGCTTATTTAGAGACTGGATGTACAGCGTAAAGGAAAAAAATGAATATGATCTCTAGATTTTTGGCCTGATCTGTAAATACTGAGTGAATATAAACATGCTATAGTGTCTCCTATTCAAAGACACACATACACATATACCCCTTCCTTGACACCAACATATTCCTCAAAACACATTTCTTTGTTTCCCTTCATAGCAAAGCTTTTCAGAAGAATTGTCTATTTACACTACCTCCACTTCCTCCCCTTTGGTTCACTAAGTAACACCCTCTATTTCACCAAAAGTAGTCTTGTCAAGACAACCAACCATCTCCATGTTGCCAAATCAAATGGTTACTATTCTGTCCCCACCTTACCTAATCTCTCTGCAGCATTCACCTGGCTTTCCTTTTACCTTTCTGTGTATTCCTATCTCCTTTGCAGACTCTTCCTAGCTATCCTTGACATGTCCAAGGCTAAGAACCTCCTTTCCTCATACGCTATACTCTTGTCTAGATAATTTCATCCATTCCTATAGCTTTACTTATTATCTATATGTTGACAGTACCCAAGTTTTTACCTTTAGCCCAAAAGTTCTTTCAGACTAATAATCATCTGTTAGACAATTCTGCCTGCATTTCTTCTAAGTACCTAGACCTACAATGAACAAATGAAACTCTTGGTTTTCACAGCATCTATCATGATATATTTTTGCTTATTTATTATACGTCTCCAGCAATAAACAGTAAGCTTCACAAAGAAGCAACTAAGTTCTTTGTGTTTACCAGTCTATACCTAGCAACGAAGGGGGCTCAGCAAAAGGACACATCAAGATTTACTAGACCCTGTCTCTAGCCTCAAAAAGTCACATACTAATGGGACTGATGATCCATAAACCACAATGACAGTATGACACAAGAAGTACAACTGTGAGTGGTGAGAGGAAGAACATGAGTGTTTCATGAATCCCAAAGAGGGGCCTTAATAGCCTAGGAGCCAAGGAAGACTTCCTTTAGAAGATAATTTAAGAGCTTATTTTTGCAAAAATAGCTATTAAGTGCCTACTAGATAAATTTTTATATAATTATTTTTAAGCTTTAAAATAACTCTTCAAAGTAGGTGTAAATATATTCTATTTTATATATGAACTTTAAAAAGATAAAAAACGAAGGACCTAGTAGGTTATGGAAACAAAATCTGAACTGAGGTCAGTATGCTTTTAAATCCCTCCCCCTCCTTCCTTTTCTTATTCCTTTTTTCCCACCCTGTATCACAAGGTGCCACCAAAAATAATATCTTTTATACTTGCCACCTACTATTTGTTTGACCTAAAAGAAATCCCTATATCTTTTGAACTTGGTTTTTAACATGGCGTTCAATTACCAGTCTCTAAATCATCCTTGTTCTAACTCCCTCCTTTTCCTTCATTATTAAGGATTGAGGCTCAGTTTTTAAAAAGTCAGTGAGCAACCCCAGGCATTTCCTTTTTTTTTTTAAGACTTTTTTATTTTATTTTATTTATTTGAGACAGAGCGAGTGAGCAAGAGCAAGGTGGAGAGGCAGACTTCCCACTGAGCTGGGAGTCCAGTGCAGGGCTTGATCCCAGGATCCTGAGATCATGACCTGAGAAGGCAAACACTTAACCAACTGAACCACCCAGGCACCCCCTAGGCATTTCTTCTGAGCATTTTTCACGGCTGAAAATGCATTCGGGAACAACCACAGTAAATCTGTAGAGCACTTCACAGTTTACAAATTAGTTTCACACATTCATTATTTCATTTGATCTTCATCAACCCTATGAGGTGTTAAATCCCTGTTTTACAGAGGCCAGTGAAAGTGAAATGTCTAGCCTAGCTCCATCTGGATTTTAAACATTGAATTTAAGAAAATAGAGGGGTGTGGAAAAGGAGGAAGAGAGTCGATGACTTATAGAGGAAACTCACCCAAGTGACCTAGAGCCAGGAGAAATTAACGGGGACCAAATCAGTTTCCCTTTCAAGGTAATGAGTGTTTGGCCATGGCACAGTGACCCACCACATGGAACTGCTTTTTTTTCATCTCAGTAATACCTTGAGTCCGGACCCACATGTGGACGAAAAATGTAAGAAAACTCTCTGTATACTATATGCATTCACAGGGTCAGAAGAGACCATGGCATAAGAGAACAGATACCACCTTTAGAGAAGACTTGAATTTAGGCACCAGCTCAGCCACTGACTTGCTGATTAAAGTTTCCCCTTGTGTTATCATAGCCCCTTGTGCTTCTATCACACATACATTAACACATGAGCTTACAGATGTCTATACTCCTTGATTCACAACAGAGGGTAGCAACTGAGTCCAGTTTCCATCTTTGTATCCCCAGCACCTGGCACCATAACTAACACAGAACAGGTGATCCAGAGAATGTGTGATGATGACAGATGTCATATTCAAAGCTCTTTGTATACATGTGCATTCCACATTACAATGTATACAGTGAGTGCCAGGAAAATAGCAACCTTGTCTTATCTCTGTCTCCCCTCTCATTCTCCCACTTTGAGAATGCTACTCAAGAAAAGTTAGTTGAATAGAAACAAAACAGTCCAAAAAGCCAGCCTTCAGAGGTAAAGAAATTAACCTATGTGGTCCTCTTTTCCAGACTGTAGTCTTTCCCACCACACCTACCTCTACCCAAATAATACCTATCTTGCCCAGTCCACCCTCTTCTTCAAAAAATCACTGTTCTTCTCCCCCAGGACCCCACCTTCTCTCCCTCTACCCCATCTCTACTATCCCCTCTTCTTTCATAGGCTCACAAGTCACCTCTTTTCCTCCAGGTAAGCAATGCCTCAAAGCTGCCATAGAGCTTTTGTTCTGTCACTTGTCACAAAAGACAGTCTGGGCCTCTGCCCAGCCCCACTGGACACCTTGCTCTTCTCCCACTCTAGTCTTCAAGCTCTCCACTTCTCATCTTGCTTACTCCCTACTGCCTACCGCTGCCTCCTCCCCTCTGCAAAGGAAGAGGGGGTCAAATCCTGGAAGAAAGATTGCTTATTAGCAGGCCCAAAGCAAGACACAGAGGAAGTAAGGAAAGAGACCGGCACTTGGGGAAGACAGAATTTGTAGATGAAAGCTAAACGTAAGGAAGTTAGGGAGGAAACACAGTGTTTGAACCTCACAAACACCACAACAAAGGTCCCTCGAACCTATTAATAATGAGAAAGCTTGACCAACAATTCTATTTCCTATATTTCTTTTTTAAGATTTTATTTGTAAGTAATCTCTACACCTAACACAGGGCTCAAACTTGCAACACCAAGATCACGAGTCCCAAGTTCCACCGACTGAGCCAGCCAGGCAACCCTTAACCAACAATTCTATAAGGAAAAGAGAAGAGGGGCACCGGGGTGGCTCAGTGGGTTAAAGCCTCTGCCTTCGGCTCCGGTCATGATCCCAAGGTCCTGGGATGGAGCCCCCGCATCGGACTGTCTGCTCGGCAGGGAGCCTGCTTCCTCCTCTCTCTCTCTGCCTGCCTCTCAGCCTACTTGTGATCTCTATCTGTCAAATAAATAAATAAAATCTTTAAAAAAAAAAAAAAAAAAAGAGAGAGAAGAAAGCCTAACCAAGAAGAGAAGGACCCAAGAGAGGGAAGGAAAAACTAGCTATGGGGGGAAAGGATAAGAAAGGGAAGTATGAAAAGAGTAGGAAAAAGGAAGAAAGTGGAGGGTGGGAGAAAAGATGGGTAAGGGAAGAAGGAAAAATGAGCAGGAGTAGGAAGTAGAAAGAAAAATGGGGGGGGGGGGCAGAGACAGAATCACAGAAAAACTCAGGGGAGGAAGGAGATCAAAATAATCAAGGTAGGTTAGTATCAGGCCTAACATGTTTCTTGGTCCCAGATGATCAAGGAAAGAATTGTAATAAGACATTACACAGCCCCCAAGGTCTGTCATTAACTAGGCTGAGTAAGGAGGGGGCGCCAATGAAGATAGTCTAGTTTAAAGATTTTATTTATTTATTTGACAGAGAGAGATCACAAGTAGGCAGAGAGGCAGGCAGAGAGAGAAGAAGGGAAGCAGGCTTCCCACTGAGCAGAGAGCCTGATGTGGGGCTCGATCCCAGGACCCTGGGATCATGACTTGAGCCAAAGGCAGAGGCTTTAACCCACTGAGCCACCCAGGCACCCCAAGATAGCCTAGTTTAAAACAGTTTTGCACCCAGGTATCAAATAACTGGCCAGCTCAGAGGAAAACCATTAACATGCCTTGACCTGTTTCTTTCCAACCCCACCTCCCTAGACCCAACCTATCTATACTCAACACCAAAAGAATCAGCATTTTCAACCTCTGCCTTGTCCATTAAGCATCTGGGTCCTCAGCAGACCAGCAAGATGGCATCCAAAAGGCTGGCTGGAGAGGATACAAAGGTCTTCTTCTCAGATTCCCCTGCCTCTCACATTGTTGAGGGGGACATCTCTGCAGCTCATTCTAGGGCTTTAACCAGCTCACCTTTCCAAAACGCAGTTTACAGAAGGTCAAGCTCTTCACTACACAGATAAGGAAACTGAGGTGCACAGACGCTGCCTGAACCATACCTACCCTTCCTTAGGTCTCCAATGTCCTGGTTTACTCCACCTCTTAACAGGTCACTTATAATATAACGCCCCTCCCCAAAACCCAAGAGAAAACACCCCATGGTCCCAGCAGGCCTGCAGCTAAGCCAAACAGAGTGGAAAGCATCACAGTAACCACCAAGCACAACGGTGTTAGCAAAGGAGAACGGTTCCTGAGACACAGCAGTTCACCCCAAAACCAGCTTCTCCTTCACAACCTTCGCTAGCCAGAGCTCTGCTTCCAGGTGCTGGCCTAGGAGGCCAGCTCATCTGAGGGTTCAGCCCTCAGCCCCTTCTCTTGCTTAGGGTCTCTTTAAGGCAAGACCCTAAATCCGCCAGAATGCGAGGCACCACTCCCCGGAAGCCAACGGAGACCCCTCCCCCTCCCCAGCAGCGCCCAGCTAGGCGCGCCCCAGGGTGGGCCAGTATTACCTGGTGGGGGGAGCTGGCCCCGGCATCTCTGGCGACTGTTTTTGTCGCAGAGCCGCACCTCTCCTGCCCAGCTAGCCGCACAACGCGCTGGCTCCACCCGCGCCGCTCTACTCGTCTGGGGCCGGGCTCCCAGCAGCTCAGCCGCCCCAGCTCCCGCTCCCGGTGCAGCACGCTCCCGCCCTCGCAGGACGCAGCAAAGGCGCAGCTTGGGGTTGGCGAAGCTGAAGGGGCGGAGGAAGAAGGGAGGGAAGGAGGTGGGAGGAAACCGCGCTTCTCCTTTCCCAGAAGCTCTGCGGGCGGGGAGACTACTACCTTCCCACCCTCTCAGCTATCCTCCACACCTAGGTTCCAGCAGAAGGTAATTTCTCACGGGGCCAGACTTTCCAGGGCCTGTCAGAGTCCTGGGTGAGCCCCAGAGTCAAGGAAGAGAACCAGACCCCCTCTATGCCTTAGTTTCTGCAGCTGTGTCTGGACTCCGGGGCAATTCTGGTCAAACCCAGGATTTGATCAGATTAGCCTTCTGGTAAAGAGATGTACGCACCCCTCTACCCCACCAACGAAGGTGTCTGATGTCCTAGGGAAGACTCAGGGTGGGCAGTTACATTGCTTCTAGGCAAAGAAAGCTCAGCAGCAGCTACCATTTACTAAGTGCTATTGTGTACCAGGTGCTTTACGAAATGTTATGTCTTTCTCACCACAACCTTATGAAGTAGGCTCTCTACCAAATCACATGTTAAAACTGAGGTCCAGGAAGAATGTGGTTTCATACGATAAGTATTTCTTAAGCACATACTGTGAATTAGGCATTGTAATGAGTCCAGAGCTGAACAACACATTACAGGACATTCACTAACCCAGGCCCAAACCCCCTAAATCCCACTAGTGCCCCCTCAACAATTTAACCAAAAAAACCACCTTCATACATATCCAAATGCTCCCTAAAAAATAATACTGCCCCCATCAACTTCCCCTCTACACCCTGTTATTGAGACATATGACAGGAGTCAGATTATGCAAGGTAACTTCCAGGTCAGAGCCAGGAGTTGGGGTTTTGTTTTAGGTTTTAATAATCAGAAGGCTTTGGAAGATTTTAAGCATAATGACAAGGCCTAATTTACATCTTTAACAGGATCGCTGACTGCTGAATGGAGAATAAAGGGGAGAATGGTGGAAAACGAGAAAACAAATTAGTAGATTCTTACGGAACTCCAGGCACAAGATAATGATTTAGACTAATTATTAGAAGATAAGCTAAAACAAAACAAGCATATTCTAAAGATACAGCTCAGAAGCAGCAGCAGCAGGAACTCAGTGAAAGACAGAATGTAATCTGTGAAGGAGAACAGTGACTTTCCCAAGACCACACAACTGGAAAATGGCCAAGTTGTCCCAACTTTGATCTGACTCCTAAATCTATGCTTTTATTTCTCTCTGCCATGTTAGTCATCTTTATATAAAATTGTCATACCCTGTCCCAGCTGCTAGAGAGAAATTTTTTGGCTTTTATCCATTTCCCCTGCCAGATATCCACACACCTCCATTCTATGTGCCCAAATCATTTAACTGCAGAAGGGTGTAGGGGAAGAACTCCAATGAGGATGGAAAGAACTCTTCTGTTAAGTATGTTTTGCCTTTTCCAGGCCCTGAGTACCCATGCTAGTCCAATTATAAGAAGTCCCAAATTTAGTGGAGGAAGGAGGGAGTTTCTCAAAGACATCCATATTCTAGAGAGACACGGTCAATAACACAGAGTTGGGACCAGCTGCACTATGAGAACTCAGCTTCAAAGTAGTTTTAGGATCTTCTTTTGACCCCACACCCTTCTCTCAACTTATACAGCATGGATGAAAGGCAGAAGCAGTCCTCTGCCTTGGACATTGTTTTTCAAAGTAATCATCAATAATCATAGTGTCTGATCTTAACCAACTTTCCACCCCATGCAGCATCCCCCACCCCTTAGAGATGGTTTTCCACATTCTGCTGAAATACACATAAAGACAGAGAGCTCACTTGGAAATAACACTGTTGGGCAATGCTTCCTAACATTCAGCCAGCCTCTCTGTAAACTTCCATCTGCCTTCTGGAGCGATCAGAAAACGTCCTTCAAGACAAATATTAAAGGCTTTAAGATATATGTTATGGTAATCTATCAAGCACCTGAACTTTTTCCTCTTCTCCAGGATAGATACTCCCAGTTCTATTAGTCACCTGGTCATTCACTAACTACTGAAGCATCTTGTATAAGCTACCAGGGACAGACACATCAGTGAACAAGACCATACCTTCAAGGAGTTTACAGTTTCAGTATGATGATTTTCAACTCTCCCTTTGTATCAAAATTACCTGGGAAACTTTAAAAATATATACTGAAGTTCTAGCACAGATTTTGATCCAGTTGGTCTGAAATATGTCATAGGAAAATATCTTTATGGATGTAACTAAAGCTACATAGATATCCATCTATATAAAGGACTAACATTACCTGACTTCAAGACCTATTATAAAGCTACAGTTAGCAAGGCAGTATGGTATTGGCAAAAGAAAAGACAAATAGGTCATTGAAACAGAATAGAGAGTCTGAAATAGACCTACACAAATATAGTCAACTGATCTTTGACAAAGAGCAAAGTAAATTCAATGAAGAAATAAGAGTCTTTTCAATAAATGGTGCCAGTCGGGGCACCTGGGTGGCTCAGTGTGTTAAAGCCTCTGCCTTTGGCTCAGGTCATGATCCCAGGGTCCTGGGATCGAGCCCCACATCGGGCTCTCTGCTTAGCGGGGAACCTGCTTCCTCCTCTCTCTCTCTGCCTGCCTCTCTGCCTACTTGTGATCTCTGTCTGTCAAATAAATCAATCAATAAATAATATTTAAAAAAATAAATAAATAAATGGTGCCAGAATAACTGCAAAAAAAAAATTGGTCTGGACACAGACTTTTCACTTTACACAAAAATTAACTCAAGATGTATCACAGACATAAATGTAAACTAAAAAACTATAAAATGTATAGAAGCTAAAGTTTGATTATGACTTTTCAGATACAACAGCAAAATCATGACCCATAAAAAAACAAGTTGGTAAACTGAACTTTATTAAAATGTACAACTTCTGTTCTGCAAAAGATACCATTAAAAGAATGAAAAGACAAGTCATAGACTTGAGAAAATATTGGCAAAACACATATCTGATAAAGAACTTGTACCCAAATAACAGATGTTGGCAAGGATGCAGAAAAAGGAGAACCCTCTTACACTGCTGGTGGGAATGCAAACTGGTGAAGCCAGTCTGGAAAATGGTAGGGAGGTTCCTCAAAAAGTTAAAAATAGTATTACCCTCTGTCCCAGCAATTGTACTACTAGATTTTTAACCCAAAGGATTCAAAAATACAGATTTGAAGGGACAGATTCACGCCGATAATAGCAGCATTATCAACAATAGCCAAACTATGGTAAGAGCCCAAATGTCTATCAACTAATGAATGGATTAAGAAGATGTGGTTTGTATAACTCTGTGTGTACGTGTGTGTGCATGATGGACTGTTCCTCAACCATCAAAAAGAATGAAATCTTGCCCTTTGCAATGATGTGGATGGAGCTAGAGTATGTTATGCTTAGCAAATTAAGTTAGAGAAAGACATATACCATATGATTCCATTCATATGTGGAATTTAAGAAACAAAACAAATGAACTTATGGAAGGAAAAAAAAGCGGGGGGGGGGGGGAGACCCCAAAGACTCCTAACTATAGAGAACAACCTGAGGGTTGATAGAGGGAGATGGGTAGAGGAGGGGCTAAATGGGTGACGGGTTTTAAAGAGGGCACTTGTTATGATGAGCACTGGCTGTTATCTGTAAGAGATGAATCACTAAATTCTACTCCTGAAACCACTATTACACTATGTGTTAACTAACTAGAATTTAAATAAGAATTTGAAGCAAACAAACAAAAAAAGAACTTGTATCTAAAATGTACAAAGAACTCTTAAATCTCAACAGCAAGAAAACAAACAACCCAATCAAAAAATAGGTAAGAGATCTGAACGACACCTCACCAAATAAAATATAGAGAATATGAAGAGATAATCAATACCATATGTTGTTAGGGACAATAATGAAGTACAACTACATACCTATAACATGGCTAAAATACAAAACACTGATAACACCAAATGTGAGTGAGTATATACAGCAACAAGAATTCTCATTCACTGTTGATGGGAATACAAAACAGTACAGCCGCTTTGGGAGACAGTTTAGCAATTTCTTATAAAGTCAAATATATGCTTACCAAATAATCCAGCAATTGCATTCCTAGGTATTTATCCAAGTGCACTGAAAATTTATGTCCACACAAAATCCTACCCATAAATATTTATTACAGCCTTATTTATAATTGCCAAAATATATAAACAACCAAAATATCCTTCAATGATAAATGAGTAAACAAATATCCATACAATGGCCAGTTATTCAGCAGTAAAAAGAAAAGAACCACCAAACCACAAAAAGACACAGAAAAACCCTAAGTGAAAAAATACCAAGTAAAAAGCTAGTTTGAAAAGTATGATATTCTGGAAAATGCAAAACTATAGAAGCAGCAAAAATATCTGTGGTTGCAACAGGTTCAGAAGTAGGGTGGGGTAATGAAGAGGTGGAACAGAGGGCATTTTTAAGGCATTTAAAGGCAATGAAATTATTCCATGTAATACTATAATGGTGGATATATATCATTGTGTATTTGTTAAAACCCGCAGAACTGTACAACACAAGGAGTGAACCCTAATATAAACTATGGACTTCAGTTAGTAATATTGTCTCAATACTGGTTCATCAATTGTACCGCACTAATGCAAGATGTTGTTAATTGGCAAAATGCAAGGGGAGGATGAAATAGAGTGGGAGCTCAGTACTCTCTGGTCAATTTTTCTCTAAGCCTAAAACTGCTCTAAAAATAAAATGTATTAAAATAAAAAATAAAAGTATCAAGCAAAATAAAGGACATACAAGATAAGGTTCATTTTCTTTTTTACTAGATTCATTAGACACACAATTACTCCGTCAAATTGCTATAAAAGTTTCTATACACTCTCAATTTTTATGTTTACCTCATTGTAGATTGAGAACAATTCAGACTCTACTTTGCATAGTGGTGACTTGGGGCACCTTTTACTAAACCTGGTCATGTTTGCCATGACCCTCTTACTACCTGGTACCCTATGAGGAACATGACAATCTAAGTGCAGTCTGTCCCCCTCAGAACATAGTTGGACTATTGCCTTCTCTAACTCTGCTTACTTCCAGTAATTCAGTCTGAAGTTGCATTAGTTTCTAGCCACTGCAGTGTCTTTGGCTGGCATTGAGCTTAGGCAGCCCAAATGACCATTTTTGTAAGAATAGCATCATGTGAGGTCTCCTCCAGCCTGCTCATATGTTGCCATTTCTTTGAAACTTAAAATGTAGAACTTCTCTGTCATCCTCCTTAAATTTCATCTTGCTGGCTTCAACCCATTTTTGCAAGCTCTTCTGCTCACTCTCTCTCTGCCATCTAGTATAGTTTTCCCTTCCAGTCTGTATCGCCTACAAATCCAATAAGTATGCTATCTCTTTAAAAAATTATCAAACATCTACCATGTACACTTGCCCACATTAGGCTTCAGGGATTAAAGACAACCTAGAAATGGTCTGTCTCCACTAAAATCACCACTAACAATGGAAGCTAACATGTATAAAACTAAAAGTCCCACACTAGAGAATTGAATAAACAAAATAAAGAAGGTAGAAGAAACAATAAAACATTAACATACAATATAAGGCAGGACCACTGTTGTCTTCAACAGGAAAGATCAAGTTTGGGCATCGTCTATTCTCGATTTCAGTTTTCTCAAAACCAGATGCTGATTTGGTTATAGAAAGTTGACTAGCTGTCTCAGTCCTAGAGAGCCCCTTTCAATGGTGGGTGCTACTACAGGAAGCCTGGCTAACCTCGGCTCCCTCTGATAAAACACAAGACTCATGAAAATGAGGCATACAGGTGAGAAGCCAGCATTCTATTTATTACTAAGGGCTAAAAATCAAGGAAGATTTATTACTGAGGGCTAATAACCAATCCAATTTATAGTCAAAGAAGAAACTATTAGCTAAAGAAATGAAAAAGCAAAAGCAAATGAGGGAGAAGGGACTTCAGAGAAAAAAAAAAACGTATATTCAGGGGTGCCTGGGTGGCTCAGTCAGTTAAGTGTCTGCCTTCGGCTCAGGTCATGATTCCAGGTCCTGGGATCAAGCCCCACATCAAGCTCCCTGCTCAGTGGGGAGCCTGCTTCTCCCTCTGCCTGCTGCTCTGCCTACTTGTGCTCTCTCTCTCTCTTTCTCAAATAAATAAATAAAATCTTCTTTAAAAAACTTGTCTATCCAAAGAAAGAAATTAAATCTTAGAGATATAAAGTAACTTGCCCAACTTTACACAAGTTAGCAGTTAACTTGTTTTAAGTACAATTACTCCTTGCATTTATATAGTATATTACAAAATAATAATTCACAAATTATCCTTCTAAGCCATGGGCCCTGACCAGTGATGTTTTGTCTGTATAGTCACCTTAGACCTGACCAGGCCCTTTTAGATTACTTACCTGGTTTATACAGGCATAAGAGTTTGCAACCCCTGGTAACACTATACAAAGACTAAGAATACAAAGGCTAAGACATTCTAGCTTTCAACTTAATGGCTTAAATATAGTAATTACAGTGCCCATAGGATTTGAAAAAGATTGTTTTTATTTTATTATTTTGCAACTGCAAATAATTCTTAAGAATAATACATTTTGTGAGAATTACAATTTTCCCCTATTGCCAGTTAAATGTAAGAGGAAGTCAATCAATAATGATGACTTTGCATATAAAGTGGTCATCTAACACACCATTCTTTCTTGTAATCAAATGGCAGGGCCAGTTGCCTATTAATGACTATGAAATGAGGTGAAGTATAAAAGAAATAAATAACAATAGCTTACAAAAGTACTGCAAGAAACGACAAAAGCAATGGAGGGATGGAAATGGAGAAGGGGGCAAAACCTATTCAGCAGCAGTTGCAAAGCAAATAAATCAAAATGTATTTGAAGTTTCAAACAAGGCCAAAAAAAAAAAAAAAAGTAAAGAGAAGGGAGACATTAATCACATCTGCAGAGATGGGGGAAGTTTTGTAGAGAAGGCAGTATTTGGGCTGGGTATTGAAGAAGTAGAATTTTTATACACAGAGGTATTGAGACTGAAGATAAGGGGGGTAGGGAATTCCCTTAAGAGACTCACAAAAACAAAAGATCACAAAAATCACAAAGGAGGAAAAAGGATGCACTCTGTGTAGCAAAGAGTAAACAGTCTAGTCATTCAAGGAAACAGCAAATAATCTCATCATTCATTCACTATTTACTGAATATGTTCTACATGCCAGACACAGTGCTAGTCAAGAAGGATGCAAACATGCAGAAACTTACTTCTTACTTTCAAGAAGCAAAGCATTTTTTAAAAAAGAAGAGGAAGCAGCAGCAGCAGCAGCAACACATTTTTAAATCCAACAGAAAACACTTTACAGACACTGACAGACTTCATAGGTCCAAAATTTGTTCCTTCTTCAGTTGCCCCCCTCTCAGTAAATGGCAATTCAACTCTTTCAGTTACTTAGCCAAAAATTTGAATCATCTTTGACTCTACGTTTTCTATCACCTCTACATTTATTTTTTTTTAAAGATTTTATTTATTTATTTGACAGAGAGAGATTACAAGTAGGCAGAGAGGCAGGCAGAGAGAGAGAGAAGGAAGCAGGCTCCCTGCTGAGCAGAGAGCCCGATGCGGCACTCGATCCCAGGACCCTGAGATCATGACCTGAGCCGAAGGCAGCGGCTTAACCCACTGAGCCACCCAGGCGCCCCTCACCTCTACATTTAGTCCAACACAAAGCACAACACACAGATGACCCAGTTCAATGAGGAAATGATTGCCATTACTTCTGATCATTAGACGCTAGAACGGGTATCACCGCCACTTCTGACAGGGCAAGAATTCAACCTCAGTTGAGAGCCACGAGCATCAGTACCACTTTAGGGCCAGAGACTCAAACATGCAGGCTGCCTCTGCTACTGCCTCTGCCACCAAAAGCAGAAAGGTAGCTCCCCATTACTTTCTCTTTCATGTCACTAAGTCCTAAATCCAAGTGGTGTTGGTGAACACTACATCACTGCCTGTGTTCCAGAATCAGGGCAGTATGAGAAACAACTATCTAAGATACATTTTTGTCTCCTTTAGGGGATAGCATCTTTGCCCCCCAAAAGACTCATAAATTGGAGAACACAAAATGCTTTATAGTAAAAACAAATGAAACCTATTTATTTCAGCTATCTGTTGCTTGTACTTTTTTCCCATATATAAATTATTTTTTAAAAATATAGCCTATCATCACCAATCATGAAGGAAATGCAAATCAAAATTATAATGAGATATCACCTCACAACTGTTAGAATGACTGTTATCAGAAAGACAAAAAAAAAAAAAATAAGTGTTGCTGGGGATATAGAAAAGAGGGAACACTTGTGTACTGCTGATAGGCATGTAAGTTGGTATAGCCACTATGGAAAATGACCATTCTTCAAAAAACTGAATATGGAACTACTATATAATCGAGCAATTCCACTTCTGGTATTTATTTGAAGAAAGTAAAAACATTTATTTGAAAAAATATGTGCCCTCCCCCATATTCAATGAAGCATTATTTACAATAGTCTAAGATATGGAAACAATCTAAGGGTCCACTGATAAATGAATGGGTAAAGAAAATGTGATGTATACACACAACAGAATACTATTTAGCCATTAAAAAAGTATGAAACTTTGCCTTTTGCAACAACACAGATGAACGTCAAGGTCACTATGCTAAGTGGAATGTCAGACAGAGAAAGACAAATACATATGATCTCATTTATATGTGGAATCTTTTAAAAAAGAGAGAGAGAAGAAGAAAAAGAAGCAGCTCATAGATACATAGAACAGATTGGTGGTTGCCAGGTTGGGGATTGGGGGTAATTGGTGATACAGATAAAGGGAGTCAAAAGGCACAAACTTCCATCTATAAAATAAATCAGTCCTGGGGATATAATGTAAAATGTGCTGGTTATAGTTAATAATAGTGTATTGCATATCTGAAAGTTGCCAAGAGAGTAAATCTTAAAAGTCCTCACGGCAAGAAAAAAAAGAAAAGAAAAGTGGTGTTTTTGTTTTTGTTTTTTTAAAGATTTATTTATATGACAGACAGAGATCACATGTAGGCAGAGAGGCAGGCAGAGAGAGAGGAGGAAGCAGGCTCCCCGCTGAGCAGAGAGCCTGATGTGGGGCTCGATCCCAGGACCCTGAGATCATGACCTGAGCTGAAGGCAGAGGCTTTCACCCACTGAGCCACCCAGTCACCCCAGGAAAAAAAAATGTTTTAAGTACGTATGGTGACAGATGTTAAACTAGACTTACAGTGGTGAACATTTTACAACGTATATAAATATAGACTCATTATGTTGTACACCTGAAACTAATTTAAAGTTCTATGTCATTATACCCTAATTTTTTAAAAAAATGATAGAGTAAAAATATAAATTAAAAAAATACTCCAGCCTTACATATTGTCACTAATCCTAACAACTAAAATACTCTTACCATCTCTCCCAGTGAAGGACAACACAAGTCATCAGTTCTAACAAACCAACTTTGAATTCTAAGGAATTTGTCTCATTTGTTGATTGCTGTAGGTAGCACGTACTACTCTAAGCCTCCCTGCCTTTGTTCATGCTGCTACCCCTGATTGGAACAGTCTTATCTCTCATGATCCCCCTTTGTTTCCTGGTAAACTTTTAATCTTCAAGTATTATCTCTAACTTGCCATCTCTGCTGTGGTCCTGCCCAAAGGCTTGAGTAGGTTCTCCTCCTTTAGGATCTTAGAGCACCTCATGAAAATTTACTGCAGGAACCTTTTATCTCCAGCCAGAAGTCCCTTTGGTTAGAGAATGTTTCATTCATTTCTGTTTCCTCAGTACCCAGTCAAAGCCTCCCATGAAGACAGGTCTTAACAATTATATCTACTGAATCAAAACAAATCTAAAAAATAAAAGCATATATATCTTTTGGTCCAGCCACACAAGTGCTCTCTGTCTTACTCTGATCCCATTTATACCCCAGGATACGTGCTTGTTAAATATAACTCTTAAATATTTAAAACTACAGCCACACAAGTGGCTTTTTAAAAAAGATTATTATAAATAAATTCTTTATAAACCCAAAAGCAGTTTGAAGGTTCATTGTGTTAACAAAGCAGAAGACATTTTAATAAGCATATCCCCATTTTAAGAACTCATAGACTCAAAACACTTTAGACACAGCTTATTTTTTTATGAGCTCTCACCCTTTCTTGCCACTAAAATCTTCCTTCTCACATTAATTAAGCTGTGGTGTTGCACTAGGTCAGTAAGGTATTAGAAAAGAAGCACCTCCTATAAAATATGAGTCTCTAACATTTATACAGTTCATTATAATCAACAAAGCACCATCATACCCATTGTCCAATTAATTCTTACATAAAATCCTATGAGACTTCTCCTCCCTCACAAGCAAAGCCCAGTCCCAAGCCATCTCTCCTGGACCACTACACCATCAGAGCCACCCACCACACATCTCTTTCTCTCTCTCTATCACACACACACACACACACACACACACACACACACACACTTGCTATGGCTCTTCTCACTTATACAGATGATCTATTCGCCATAGTGAAGTGGGAGCAGCTTGAGGGAAGGCACCTGGCCCAGCAGTGTACAGCATTAGTAAATGCTTAGGAACTACTGAATAAATGAATCAAAGTGAGTTAGGCAGAATAGTTAGCATACTTGTTTTAAAACAGAAACTGAGAGGATTTTCCCAAATTCTCTTAGCAAAGACTATAATCAGGATATTCCTGACTTCAGTTCAGGACAATTTTTACCATATTGTCCTCTCCTAGGACTGGTCAGTGTACAAAGAGAGTCCTGAATTAAGACTTAAGTCCTGATCCTTGAACAAGCCACTTCTCTAAGCAACAATACCTTCATTTTTCAAGGGAGAACAATCTACTGTCTTTCCCTCTCTGAACATACTGTGAAGATTACGTAAGATGATATCAAAGTGGCTTGAGATGTGTGAAATATAGATATACTGAGCTAGAGACAACATTTAGGGTGATGACTCCCACTGTTAGTTACAAATTCAAAGTCAGAATCTGCCCTATAAGAATAATATTTATCTTAATAGCTCTTAAAAAAAAAAAGAGGCTTTATTATCCTTTTACATATGAGAAAAATGAGGCCCAGAGAACTTAAATTGCCAAAGACTGCAAATCTAGTAAATTTTACAGCTGGAATTAGAAGTCAGTTCTGTCACATCCTAAAGAACTTCCCATGATGCTTCTCCAACATTATAAAACTAAACTCTTATTCTCCTTTAATTTTGGTTACCACTAGGCAGATGGAACAGTGATAATCTAGAGTTAAGAGCATTCCATTGTGTCTCTGGCCAAATCAAACTAAGAATTAGACTTGTAGGTAAGCTTGGCTGCAATCCCTGTGTCCTGCCTTAGTAGGATGAGCTAAAAATTGAACACGTACGTTAGAAAATGTTTCAAACCCAATTTTGAAATTTTTTTAACTAGCCTAAAAACCTGATAGGAAAGGCAAAAGTGAACAATCCTTTTTTTTTTTTTCCACCATTCATTGTTATGATTGTAAAACATGGCAAAGAGTCTAGGCTTTGAAATCAGTTCAAACTTAGAAAGAAAAGCCTGGACAAAGGCCTAGAGGAGGGAATAAGTAGAACAAGAGAGGACTAGGGCTGCCTTCAGTTTAGGTCAGGATCCAAGAGTCCTACGGATTGAGTCCTGAGTCCCGCTCCCTGCTCAGTGGGAGTCTGTCTCTCCCTCTGCCCCTCCCCCTGCTCCTTTTCATTCTCTGTCTCTCACTCGCAAATAAATAAAATCTTGGGGGGGAAAAAAGAACAAGAAAGGACCAATATGTGATGAAAGCTGAAGTAAGTGGGCTTGACTGTGAAACCTATGAAAATACAGTCCCCTATCCTTTTCTTCCTGCCTCGCCACTATCCCGCAAGGAACCTAACTTGTGATACTTCTTTTCTCCCTTCCACCACCTGAACAATACAGATTAGTAAATCACTGAGAAAGTTTAAAACCTTTCTTTTCTGACACTTCAGACTAAATGCCTTTCCAAAGACAGACTGAGTGGTAGACAGGCTGTCAGGAGACACATGTTGTCATTACACTGTCCTTCATACAGCCTGGGGAAGGTTTTTTATTTTGGTAGAGTCATGTAGCTGCCATTACTTGCAGTCTCAAATACTTACATACATGTAGCCAGTAATTCTTTTATCTGGGATTAGAGTGTAGAGAAATTTTTGTAAAGGATATATTTGGAATTCACCAAAAAAGGAGAGTAGTGTGAATATTTAGTTTTCTCAGAAAGAACTCTGCTGTAGAGCAGGCATCTGACCAGCAGTACCACAGCCTAAATGCTTTCATCAATCAGAGCCTCTTCAACCTCAGCAGGGCCTGTAAAAAGACTTCGGATGAAAACAACATCCCCTCAACAAGTTCTATCAGCCTTTCCTGAGAACCTACAAGATGCAATGCCATGTGTTGGGGCATTCAAGGAACAGCCAAAGAATGAGGGCCAACAGATAAGAGTTAATCATGAAAACAGGAAGAATGAAGTAAGACTTGATCAGAAATAGAAAAAAAGGATTGATTTTGATTATGGAAGTCAGTGGGGCTTCACCAGGTGACCTCCTCCCTTTATGGATGTCCTCTTCACTGTACTGTAATCAGACTCTGATAACCTACACCAGACATAAAAACACACCAATGAATTTTATCACAGAACAAAGAAACAAGCTGGCTAAGCCAGGTAGAGGAGAAGGCAAAGGCTTGGAAGAGTACATGCATGGGGGCACATCTAAGAAATGGCCATTGACCATGGTTTGGGTGCAGGGTACAGAGAGGAATTAATAAGAAACAAGGCAGGAAAGGCACATTTGGGTAGATTCTAGAGGATCTCGAATGCCAGTCTAAGGAACCTGAAATGTATTCTACAAGCAAGGGAAACTATTATAATTTTTTAAGCAGAACAGTGGCATGATTTGACCTATATTTTATTTCCCACCAGGCAGGGAGACAGATGCAGGGCTCGATCCCAGGACCCTGGAATCATGGCCCAAGCTGAAGGCAGATGCTTAATGACTGAACCATCCTGGCGCCCCTGACCTATATTTTAGAAAGATCACTCCAGCAGAAGTGTGAAAGGTAGGAAAAATTAGAAGCAGTAAGACTGTTAGGAAGCTAATATGTTATAATAGCCCAGTTAAACGATGATAAGGGTAGCACAACATAGTGATCAGAGGCCAAGCAGGGTGAGGAGGGTCTACAGTGGGGAGGGGGTGGACGAGAAGCAGGCTGGTAAGGAGAATCAGAGCCCAAGCAAGGCGAGAAGATCATCCATGCATTGGTGAAATGGCTTCTTCCAGGGCTGGGGCAGAGAGAGCACAAGATGAGCCTAGAATATCTTTCTGGACTAGAAAGCAAAGGAGTGGTCAAAGAATGGCCAGGACATGTAAAAAGTAGACGGAAGCCAACTTGATTGGGGCTCCTACTGGCCAAATCAGGGAGAACTGGAGAATCAAAATAAATAATAATAGCAATAGCATATTACCTAACTGAATAAAATAGGAAGGCATGAGTCCATGCAGACACAAATAATTAAATATATTGAAAGTCTGGTACAGAAAAGGGCATTTACAGTTTCATGGTACCTCTTTACAAAATGCTTATTTAAGGAGAAAAGAGTAACTTCTCAATGGAGACGTCTTAAAGATACCATCTTATGAACTCACCAAACTGAACACCAATAGTAATGAGACAACAGCAGCAAAATATAATAGAATATGGACTCTGGAATTAGATCTAGTTTTGATTCCTGACTCTGCCACTTTGACCTGGTTATTTAACCTTTTTGAACTGGAATTTCCTCAGCTAACAAATAGGGATAAAGTTTTTATTATAAATTGTTGGAGAAATAAGGTTAAAGCACCTATCGAAAGTGCCATCAAAAGCAGGTATTTGGGGCACCTGGGTGACTCAGTGGGTTGGGCCGCTGCCTTCGGCTCAGGTCATGATCTCAGAGTCCTGGGATCGAGTCCCGCATCGGGCTCTCTGCTCAGAGGAGAGCCTGCTTCCCTCTCTCTCTCTCTCTGCCTGCCTCTCCATCTACTTGTGATTTCTCTCTGTCAAATAAATAAATAAAATCTTTAAAAAAAAAAAAAAGGTATTTAAAATGTACCCATCTTTTAGCTACATTTTCTATATTATTTGTAACATTTTACTATTATTTGCATTATTATTTATATTTGCATTATTACTTATATCTGCATTATTTGCTACATTATTTACATTCCTTTTTTATTTATATTATTTTTGCTATATTATTTGCAAGTCTATCTTTTGCAAATAACTAATTTGTATACACAATTTTATATGCATCTACAATATAATTTAGTCCCATAAGAGCCTCAGAGATTATGTAATAATAGTGGTATTCTTTTTTCAATTTGACAGATGAGGCAACTAAAACAAGAATAGAATGAGTTCATGTGCCCAATTTTAACAGTGAGTTAAATGTACAGCTGAGCCTGAAACACATGGTCCCAACTCCCTCTCCAGTGGCCTTTCCTCCTCGTGGAGTTTGTGCTGCTAAAGGAAATGGCCCTTCTCACAGATTATTCCCTTTCACCAGAATGTGGAATAATATGAAAAGAAATAATCTCTCTGAAATGGGAATATGATTAAGGCCAACTAAAAAAAAAAAAAAGAAGAAGAAGCAAAGCATCTTTCTTCCACTCAGAACCAAAACAGAAAAAGTCACCTAATACCTAACCACTCAGAACTTATCAAAACAGAAAACTCTTCAGAAGGACCTAAATGAAGGAAGCCCCACAAAAGGTAAGTAATTTTACAACACACTATAACTAGAGGGACTCTTATATACCACTAAGTTCAACTTTCCCATATACATATGGTGACTCTGAGACAAGGAGAAGGGAAAGGACATCTCTGAAGACAAAAAAAGTACTAATATGTCAACCATATAATCACTGAGTGGCCTGAAAATAAGGTCATTGTACAGTTCATTTGGTAACTATTTCTCACACATCAACACAAGATGCTGTCTTTATCATATTCCTGTGTTTTCAACTTTAAACCTGTGTGTTTTGTGTCTCTCAATTACAGTGAATGGTCCCAATATCTTAGTCATGCATGTACTCCCACAGGCTTGGTAAGCAATTGGTGCCCAAAAAGTACTTCTTATGAAACACAATATGATCCATGGTGCAGAAGGTTGGTTTAATGTAAAAAAAAAAAAACAAAAGTCATAAGGTCATCTCTACTGACACACAAAAAACATTTTACAAACACTAACAACACATTTTCATAAGACAGTCAAGAAACCAATAATAGAAGGACACTTCCTCAATGTGATAAAGGGCATCTACAAAAAAAAAAACCCAAAACCCCATCTAATATCATACTTAAAGTGGTAAGTATTGAATGCTTTCCCCCCAAAATCAGGAACATGACAAGAATATCTGCTTTTGCCACCTTGATTTAACATTGTACTGAAGGTTCTAGCCAGAACAATTAAGCAGGGAAAAATAAATAAATAAAAGCAACCTAATTAGAAAAGAAGTACGACTATTTCTATTTGAGATGACATGATCTTGTATAGACAAATCCTGAGGAATCCATACATACACAGACACAAGCACACATAACTATTAGAATTAATAAATGAGTTCAACCAGATTGCAGGATACAAGTAATACAAAAATCAATTATATTTCTGTACATGAGCAATGTACAATCCAAAAGCTGAAATTTTGTTTTAAATTACACTTAAAATAGCATCAAAAAGAATAAAAGAAGTACAAGATTTTGCAACCTTGAAAAAGAAGAACAAAGTTGAAAGACTCAGACTTCCCAATTTCAAAAATTACTACCAAGCTACAGTAATGAACACAGTGTGGTACTAGCATAAAAACAGAGATATAGATCAATGAAGCAGAACCGAAAGTCCACAATAGAGATATAACTCTTATATCTATGGCCAAATGATTCTGACAGAGTGCCAAGACAATTCAATGGGAAAAGAACAGTCTATTCATAAGTGGCACTGAAACAGCTAGACTAAACTGAACCATCTGAGAAAGTACGAAGTTGGACTACTACCTTATATCATATGTAAAAAGTAATTCCAAATGGTACCTACATCTAAATATAAGAGCTGAACTACAAAATACTTACAAGAAAATGTAAGTGTAGATATTCATGACCTGGGACTAGGCAATTGTTTGTCAGATATGACACCAAAACCCCAAACACCAAAAGAAAAACCAAATAAATTGGACTACATCAAAATTAAAAACATTTCCGCTACAAGGAATAGCATCAAGAAAGTGAAAAGAAAATCCACAGAACAGGAGAAAATACTTTAAATGATATATCTGATAAGGAACTGTAAGAATATATAAACAACTCTTCCAATACAAGCATACCTCATTTCACTGCAGCTCACAGACCTTGTGTTTTTTACAAATTGAAGATCTGTGGCAATGCTGCAATGAACAAGTCTTTTTCCAACAGCATTTGCTCACACTTTGTGTCTCTGTGTCACATTTTGATAATTCTCACAATATCTCAAATTTTTTCATTATATTATATTTATTCTGATGATCTATGATCAGTGATCTTTGATGTTACTATTGTCATTGTTTTGAGGTACCACAAACCATACCCATACAAGATGGTGAACTTAATCAATAAGTGCTGTATGTGCTATGACTGTTCCACCAACTAGCTGTTTTCCCATTTGACTTCCTCTCCTTGGGCCTCCCTATTCCTAAAGACACAACAATATTGAAATTAATTCAACTAATAACCCTACAATGGCCTGTAAGTGCTCAAATGGAAGAAAAAGTTCCATGTCTCTCACTCTTAATCAAAAGCTACACATGACTAAGCTTAGTGAGGAAGGCATGTTGAAAGCCAAGATGGGCTGAAAGCTAAGCCTCTTGTGCCAAAGAGCTAGCCAAGGTGTGAATGCAAAAGAAAAGTCCTTGAAGGAAATCAAAAGTGCTGCTCCAGAACATGCAAATGGTAAGAAAGTGAAACAGCCTTATTGCTGATAATGGAGAAAATCTGAGTAGTCTGGATAGAAGATCAAACCAGCCATAGCTATGCTTTAAGCAAAAGTTTAACCCAGAGAACTAACTCTCTTCAATTCTGTGAAGACTGAGAAAGAGTAAGGAAGCTGCAGAAGGAAAGTGTGAAGCTAGGAGATGTTGGTTAATGAGATTTAAGGAGAAAAGCTGCCTCCATAACGTAAAAGTACAAGGCGAAACAGCAAGTGCTGAAGTAGAAGCTGCAGCAAGTTATCCAGGAGATCTAGCTAAGATCATTCATGATGGTGGCTACACTCAGCAAAAGATGTCCAATATAGACATCCAGGGGCACTTGGATGGCTCAGTCAGTGAAGTGTCTGCCTTTGGCTCGGGTCATGATCCCAGAGTCCTGGGATGTAACCCTGCGTTGGGCTCTGCTCAGCAAAGAAATCTGCCTGTGCCTTTCCCCCTGCCCCTGCTCTCAATCATGCTTGTTCTCTCTCTCAAATAAATATAATCTTTAAAATAACTGCTCATTGACAATGCACATCGTCACCCACAAACTCTGATGAAAATGTACAATGAGATGAATGTTTCATGCTCACCAATACAATATCCATTCTGTAGCACGTAAATCAAGGAGTCATTTTGACTTTCAAGTCTTATTATTTAAGAAATACATCTGATAAGGCTGCCATAGATAGTGATTCTTCTGATAAATTTGGACAAAGAAACCTGAAAAGCTGCTGGAAAGGATTCACCATTCTAAATGCCATTAAGAACATTCATGATTCATGGGAAGATGTCAAAATATCAACATTAACAGGAGTTTGGAAGAAGCTGATTCTAATCCTAATAGACTGTGAGGGGTTCAAGACTTGAGTGGAGGGAGTAACTGCAGATGGGGAAATAGCAAGATAACCTGAATGAGAAGTGGAGCCTGAAGACATGACTGAATTGCTGCAACCTCATGATAAAACTAGAATGGATGAGCAAAGAAGGTGTTTCTTGAGATAGAATCTACTCCTGGGGAAGATGCTGTGAAGACTGTTGAAATAATGCAAAGGATTTAGAATACTACATAAACTTAGTTGATAAAGTAGAAGCAGGGTTTGAGAGGATTGATACCAATTTTGAAAGCAGTTCTGCTGAGGGTAAAATGTTGTCAAACAGTATTGAATCCTACAGAGAAATTATTTGTGAAAAAAGAGTCAATCAATACAGCAAAATTCATTGTCTTATTTTGAGAAATTGCCACAGCTACCCCAGCCTTCAGCAATCACCACCCTGATGAGTCAGCAGCCATCAACACTGAGGCAAGACCCTCCGCCAGCACAAAGATTACAACTCACTAAAAGCTCAGATGATAGTTAGCATTTTTAGTAATGTTTATTTTAAGTAGGCTCCATGCCCAGGACAGAGCGCCATGTGATACTTGAACTCGTGACCATAAGAACAAGACCTGAGCAGAACCTGGGTGGCTCAGTTGGTTAAGCATGTGCTTTTGACTCAGATTATGATCCAAGAGTCCTGGGATCAAGCCCCACGTGAGGTTCCCTGCTCAGCAGGGAGTCTGCTTCTCTCTCTCCCTTTGCCCCTCCCCTTCTCCTGCTTTCTCTCTCTATCTCCAGTTTAAAAAATAAAAAAGATCAAGACCTGAGTTGAGATCAAGAGTCAGACACACAACCAACTGAGCCATCCAGGTGCCCTATAATTTTTTTTCACCTTTTTAAATTTTTTTAAGTAATCTCTATACCCAATGTGATGCTCAAACTCACAACCTCAAGATTAAGAGTCACGTACTCTTCTGACTGAGCCAGCCAGATGCCTCTGCAATAAAGTATTTTTTAATTAAGTTATGTACATTGCTTTTTTAGACTTAATGCTACTACACACTTAATAGAATACAGTATAGTATAAACATAACTTTTATATGCACTGGAAAACCAAAAGATTTATTTGACTCACTTTACTGAAAATTTTCTTTATTATAGTGGTCTGGGACCAAACCTACAGTATCTTCAAGGTATACCTATAATAGTGTCGGTCATACAGTAGGAAACATAGCTGCCTTCCAAGATATATCTACAATAGTAAAAAAGACAACCCAATTTAAAAATGGACAAAGTATCTGAATAAACATTTGTCCAAAGATACACAAATGGCCAATAAGTACATGAAAAGTTGCTCTACATCATTAGTCATTAGGGAAATTCAAATCAAAATCACAGATACCATTTCACACCCATTAGGATGCCTGTAAAAAAAAGACAGATAATGAAGTTTTGTTGAGGATGTGGAGAAATTGGAAGGATCATACAATGCTGTAGGAATGTAAAATGGTGATGTTCTTTTGGAAAAATATCGGGCATTTCCTCAAAGTTACCATATGATCCAACAACTCTACTCCTAGATATATATTTAAAATAAATGAAAATATACATCCATATAGAAATTGTACAAAAAAAAAATGTTCATAGCAACATTACTCAGTAGCAGCAAAAAGGTAGAAACAACCTAAATGTCCATCAAAAGTGACAGAATCTATAAAATGTGGTATACCCATACAATGGAATATTATTTGATGAAAAAAATCACCAAATATAGTTTAGCAATAAAGATCAATGATACCAAAAAAAAAGCAATATGACATGGATAAACCTAAAAACAAACTGAGTGAAAGAAACAAGATACAAAAGACCACATATTGTATGATTCCCATTTACATGAAATGTCCAAAATAGGCAAATCAAATCTCTAGAGACAGAAAAATAGATTAGCAGTTTCCTAGGCCGAGAGTGATGAGGCTAGAGATGAATGATACGTAACTGCTAATGGCCACAGGGTTTCTTTTAGGAAGACAAAATGTTCTAAAACTGCACTGGGGTGATAACTACACAACCACGTTTATATACTAAAATACACTGAAATATATACTTTAAGTAGGTGAATTTATGGTATATTAATTATGTATCAATAAAGTTGTTACACACACGCACGTGCACATACACACACACACACACACACACACACACACACACACTTGATAAAATGGCAAGAGCACCCACTGGTCTTAAGAGTCAGACCTAAGTTCAAATCCTGGTTCTACTACTCATTACCTGAATGACCCTGACTTCTCACTGCATCCATTTTTTTATTTGTAAGATTAAGATAATAATAATAATAATTACTACCTTTGCAACATGGCTGGGAAATGAAGTAAGAAAACAGACACAAAAGGACTTTTGCATACAGCTGATTTCCTAAGATACATATTTTCTCTTGGTAAACATCTCTTGTCCCTACCCAAAATAATCTTACTGATCAAAATATTTGAAACAAGGAGAGAAGGACATTTTTCTCATTTAATTTAAGTAGCTCTGTAGCTTTTCCCCACAAGCTAAAAGGAAAAATGAACAGACCCCAAAATTTACAATGGGGAGTAAAAAAGCAAGTCCTGAATAAAGAATGGGTCTAAGTACATACCCCAACTGCCTTCTTCCCCTGCAATTCAAACCTACTTTCTGTTTTACTCAGTATACTCCTACTACGATATCACCACTGAAATAGAAAGTAGCTGTTCAGGAGAAATAATGATTCCTAGTTCTGGGTTGGCAAGGACAATGAGGCTTCCCAGATTTTTAATAGATACTTACACCCTATCGTTGGAGGCCACACCAGGACATCAATGGTGGCAACAAAGATTGAAAGAAGAAAAGAACCGTTATTTAATACCTTTGTTTATAGAAGGGAAAACTGAAGGACTTGCCTATGGCCACACAGCAAGATCATATCCTCCCAGTCATACGGTAGGTATATCGCAAGAAACATGTTTTACAAAGCATTCTAGGCCTGAGGCTAGGAAAAATTGAATCTAGTCCCAAAACTGCTAACAAATTGCTGAATTGTCTGAATAAATCTCTCAGTTCCCTTCCTACATACCTACGGATTCAGAAATTGCACAAATAAAAGTAACTACTGCATGAAAGGCATTGTGCTGAGATATTATGGTGAACAAAGCAGTCTGTTTACACATAAGTCAACATTTCTGGAACTTACAGAACAGAACTCCACAGAAGTCAGATACAAAAAAAATAAACAAGTCAATCATAACCTAATTACTAACTTGTGATATACAGCTAATGTCAATCAGAAGTAAGAAGTGGGTAGAAGAGCACACATGCCAAAGAACACCTCACCAACTTTAGATTACAAATCAGAAGGAGCTCATTTCAGCTCTCTCCATCACAAACAGGGGCTCACTATTATTTCCACATGTCACCTGACAGCCTGCTACTTTCTGTGGCTGGAAGCATCAGGGTCAACCACAAAAACATAAAGCATACATATAACAAAGGCCAGCCAGATCCACCAGTTTCTGTACCTTTCTGTTCCTGAGTCTCAGTATCTTCAGCTTTAAAATATGGAGATAGTATTATCTACTTCACAGTATTGGTCAGGAGATAAAATAGGAAAAAGTTCTCTGGAAGCTAATCTACTCCAGTGTGCCCACAGTGCTCAGCACAGAGTTAGGCACACTCACTATAGCTTCCACATCTGTAAAATTGTGGTAACATCTGAACCCACCTCACAGAATGATTGGGAGAATTAAATGAGATAACATATACATAAGGTACTTAGAGTTCCTGACATATAGCAACTCATAAAAACATTAGCTGCTATTAGTGCCCTTAACATTTTCCCCTCAGTTTCCTTATTTGTAAAACAGGAATAACAGTAGTACCTAATTTTTAGGTTTGACTATGGAAATTAAATGAGCTAATATATTTGAAGACTTATAATAATGCCTGGCATAAAGTAAGTGCTATATAAGAATATGAGAAGCACCTGGGTGGCTCAGGCGGTTGAGCATCCAACTCTTGGTTTCTGTGCATGTTGTTATCTCAGAGTTGTGAGATTAAAAGCCCTGTGTTGGGCTCTGCACTCAGTGGGGAATCTGCTTAAGTTTCTTTCTCCCTCTTGCCCTCTGTCCCCTCTAAAATAAATAAATAAATCTTTTTTTAAAAAGATTTTATTATTATTATTAATTTTATCTTTGATCTTTCTCTACAATTTGCATGTATATAAACCACTGGTTCTCAATCAGGATTGATTTTGTCTCCCAGGGACATTTGGCAATGTCTAGAGACACTGTTGTTTGTCACAACTGGAGGGAGGTGTAGATGCTACTGGCATCCAGTGGGTAAAGGCCAAGAATACTGCTAAATACCTTACAATGCACAGAACAATTCCCCAATCCCAAACATAGATTTCTTTGCTCCAAAATATCAAGTGTCAAGGTAGAGAAACTCTGACATAGACTAAATGAATCACACAGCTCTCTCTTCCTCCTCCTCTGAAATGCTAGAGTACTTTACTCGGATCTCTCTTCTAGAATTTATTAAACAGTTACAAACATTTTAGACTGAAACAGGTTTTAGAGAGCCCCTTTCTTTACCAAGGTCAAAAATGAGCAAGTATTTTACAAAAAACAATTTCAGTAGGAAATCCTGAACTGGAACCCAGGTATCCTGACTCGCAGACTAGTGCTCCTTCCATGGGGCGAACTTAGATAACCCTGCGAGCACTTTCTCTTTCCCTTCCCTAATCCTTCTATAGTTCTTCCTCTTCCTCCCCCATCCCTCCTTCCCAGGCTTAGATCTGTTTCTTTTCTAGTACCAGAAGTGAGAGATAGGGACAACCTTTCTCCCCACCCTCCCAGTTCCCTACCTTCAGAAGGACTTGCCCTTGAGCTGCAGTATGGGCTTTGGCCCAGAAGCCAAGAACTCTTCTTATTAGTCTTTTTTTTCAGGGGCAAGCTGAGCTGCTCTAGCCACCTCTTTCTGCACTCTCCCAAGGTTAGGCAGGCATCCTGCCTGAAAGCATAACTTGGGTCAGACAACCTGGAGTAATTTCCGTTTCCCTGGCTATGGGAATGAACTAGCCTTAGGGAGGGGCCACAGGCAACTTGTAACAGCTTATGTTGGACTTTCTTCCCAGGAACTGGTTTTGAAGAGAAAAAAGACTATGGGTATCTTGGTGAAAGAAAACATGGAAAAAGAATGAGAGGGAAAAGAACTATCAATGGCTTTAAAAGAGTATTCAGCCGCATACAGGACATGTTTCAAACATTCCCACATCTAATTCCTGCCAGTACTTCAAGGACAAATGCCTGTCTCCTCAAAAATAGCCTTCCATGACCACTTCAGCCCAAGAAAATATTAAGCAAGTACTCATTTTGTGTCAGCCACTATGGTAACTTTATCTCATTTAATCTTTACAACCTTAGGTCATATTATCCCCATTTTGGAGACAAAGACAATGATAAGAGAGGTTAAATAACTTGCCCTATTGCCTTAGCCAATAAGTAGCAGAGCAGCAATTTATCCCCAGACATTTCAGACATCAAAACTAAGCTCTCAACTAATTTACCAAACTATTTATCAAGACAATTTCCCCCTTCTTTGAAACTACATTGAATTTACTGTCTATATCACATATTAAGTAATTAATTTCAGGCTGTCTTGTCTTAACTACATGAGCATTAGATTTGTTCCAGACCTTGTGCTAGCTCCTGTGAATAAAAGATATAAATAGCTGGCAAGACTTCTCAAACTGTTTTGACTCCAACCTACAGTAAGAATATGGTTTATATGGACACACAGTATACATGCTCACACACACAATCTATAAATATAAAATTAAAACAAGTGTTCACAAAATAGTCCTTGTTTTTTCTGTACACATGTATTCTGATTTCTTTTTTCTGGAATACTCTGACTTTTTTAAAATGCTGGTCCAATGAACTATGTTAAATCAGCAATCCGTGGGTTATGATTTACATAGCTGGGAAAATAACACTGCCCTTGAGAGCTCCTGGATTAAAGAGGGAAATAAGACATTACTGACAATAAAAATAATTACAGTAACAGTAGCCAACATTTCATTTATTGTGTGTCTAGCACTATAATAAGTACTTTATGTGAATTATTTGGCTCCAAAATTCAACTCAGTTCTGCCTGTCCAATGTCCATATTCTTTTGACTACATCACAGTGCCTATGCAGCATGAGAACCATAATGAAGAACATTTCCATGAGGAAATGGGGGTAGGGGAAGGGAACAGTCAGGAAACTTCACAAAAGTGAAGATTTCTGAGTGTGTCTTAGAGTATAAATTTTAAAGAATTTGGCACAAGAACTCCTATAGGTGCTTTATAAATATCTGTGGATAGAACCTTTTACCTTCTCCTGTGATACTGAAAAATAGTATGTTATTTTTAGACAGAAAACTATGAAATTTTTAACTGAAGCTGTCTCTCCTAATAGAAATCTCATGGTACACCTGCCACATGGCACTTAAAAAAAAAAAAAAAAAAAAGTTTTGTTTGGTAACAGTTTCTCTAGAAGAACTATCTTTGGAATGACATCCAGTACTGGCTACCAGGAGACCAGGGTCTTAAATTTATGTGTGACTTTACCTCTCCAGGACTCAGTTATTAATCTAAAAGATGATAGAAATAGGCCATATGATCACTAAGGTTCTTTCTAGTTCTAATAAACTCTAATAACAAATTCTAGTGATTCTAGTACTAATAAATCCAGCAAGTCCACGAAAAAAAATAAATAATTTTAATAAAATCCACTTACCCACAAAGACCTGAGGATGAATGTGAAACTCTAGAACTGAGCTCCTGGGTCTCTGTCTTGTCTGATCCCCTTAGCTGGATGTGGAATGAAAGATTCACACCAAAAGACTTGACATGCGCTATCTCATCCACCAGAACCTAAGTTTCTTCATGTGAGAGGCTGGTGACTAGAAGATGCTTAGGAGTAGATTTTAGTTTGAAGGGCCAAAAGGTCAAACCATGAAAATGACTGTCTCTAGGAATAGAGAGCTCTCCATCATGGAAGTACGCCATGGATATTGAAAAATATTTGGTAGGAACTTTGTAGAAGAAATTCAAACAAGGGGTAAAAGCTGTGTTAGATGTCCTTACAAGGAACTTCCAGTCCTAAAATTCTACAATTCTCTCTTCACACAACAACAAAAAGAATAGCCTTTAGCACACATTGGAGGGGAAAAACACACAAGAAGTTTCCTGCACTTTTCCATTCTCCTTCCCTCCTACTTTCTGTATTTTGAATCCAGTACACTAAGTCATTCACAGCCAGAGACATCATGGCTATACTTGGTTGCTCTTTTCAGGATTTGTTTTTAATTTATGAGGAGGAAAGAATGGGTTTAATCGTCAAGGAAAGAACCACTAAGTATATTTTGAGGGCCCTGGTCCACACCAGCAAATACCTTTCAGAACAGGATGTTATGAGACTGTTTCTACCCAGCAGTATCCAAACTCAAGTGGCCACTGGTTTCTCGGGGCACACAGATTAATGGCCCTCAAAGCATAAAAGGAGGAACCTACTGTGGATACCTATGCCAGCCCCAGCCACCCAGACGAGTTGAAGACACTCCTGTAACTGGAGAATGAGGTATTATAAACTGAGTCCCTGCTGCCTCTACTGGCTGATCTTGAGCATTCATTGGTTCACTTTGAGCCTGAATAATTCCAATTATAAAATGTACCAATTGTAAAATTAATAAATAAGATGATCCATAAGACTTTTCTGGTACTGATATTGTTACTCTAATATAAAACTGAATTCTTATCATTTAATTAGCATCTACCTTAAATTCTCAAAAACATAAGTACAAAAATAATAGTAAATACTTAATACATAATGAGCGCGTATTATGGCAGATTCAGTACTTGAAATGCTTACTTCCTTTCATCATCACAGCAATCCTATTTTATATATGAAGAAATAAACTGAGAAAGATAAAGAAACTTGCCCAAGGGGTGCCTGGGTGGCCAGTGGGTTAATGACTCTGCCTTGGGCTCAGGTAATGATCTCAGGGTCCTGGCATCGAGAGCTCCGCATCAGGCTCTCTGCTCAGCAGGAAGCCTGCTTCCCCCTCTCTTTCTCTCTCTCTCCGTCTGCCCCTCTCTGCCTACTTGTGATCTCTGTCAAATAAATAAATAAAATCTTTTTTAAAAAGAAAGAAAGAAACAAACAAACAAACTTGCCCAAGTTCACAAAGGTGAGTAGGAGAGCCAGAGCTTCACCTAGACCTACAGATTCTAAGTCCAGTCCTCTTTCCACTAAATTCATGTCCAGGCTTCTACTCCAAAAAGCATATTACCTAGAAAAGTAAGAGAACAGAGAGTAAAGAGGGCTAAAGATTAACTTCAACGAGGTGGCAATGATCTGCTGTCTACAGCCAATAGAGAAATATGCCACCAAAAGCCAAGAACCCTCCTAAGTTGCTAGAAGCAAGATTCATTTGAAATTCCTCCCACCTCTACCTTCTCCATTAGTCTCCAAAAGATAGATGGGCCTGGGGACCAATAATAATCCAAGAAAGTATGTTTCCATCTAAGCAATCCAAATGAGACAGAGGCCAACTTATATGACCAGTCCTTCTCAACTGCTACTGATTTATGAAGTTGCCTCCTCTCCCAGGAAGCCTGTTGCATGACCTCGGCCTCTCCAAGAAAGGCCTTCATTCATTCCTCCAGATCTGGATCCTAATTCCAGAAGAAGCTATGCCACCTTAAGGATGGGAGACATAGCCATCAGCTATGAATGCCTACCTTTCCCTCTGCTGGCTTAAAGGAAAAATCTAAGGAGGAAAGCGTGAGAAAAACACCTAGGCTTAGGAGACATCTCGATCCCCTGCTCTGCTGTTCTATCTGTAGAAATGTAGAAAGGATAGTACACAAGCTATGGCTTGCTCAAAGATATTAGAAAAACCAACCCCTTTCTTTACATGGAGAAGTCCTTTGAAATCACTCAATCCACTGATTTCCAAGCTTTTTAAAAAATCTCTCAAACTCTTTTTGTCCCATCAAATCTTACAGAAACACCAATATTTAAACAGATAAATGTAGTGCTGCTCTGGCTGAAAAGGAGGTGGGGAAGCTCCACTTCCTCAGCCTCTTCCCACTTCCCAGTCTCACCACAACAGACTGTGAAGTTGCACTTCAAAACCCTGAGACTCTATTTAACAACTCCTTATTTTACTTAAGGACACTGGTGTCCAGAGGGAGAACATGACTTTGTCAAGATCACGCAGTTCATGCCAAAGCTGGAATGCAAATTCAGATGTACTGACTTAAATGGCAGTCAATTTCCCATCTTATCACACTATTCCTTTGAGATGATCACATGAAAATGAATGTGAAAGGGGTTTTAAAAGCTCCAAGTGCCAGAGGCTTGTATAGTTCCTTTAGTTAATTTTCTCTATAGGTAAAAGAATCAAAATGCTCAGATTTCCAAGGTTAATTTCACCAGGTAGCACTCAAGAGCAAAGAAATCCTCTCATATTCTCCAACTTCTTAATAAAGTGTCTATTTATAAGAACAGGCATGAATTATGCTACCAACGTAGAAAGACTGATAGCAAATAGATAAGACTCAGGAAGCTTCTGTAGGACTCCCTGCTCCCTGTGTACTGAGAAACCATCTCTTAAAGACATATAGGAATTTTCCTGATATCCACCATGCCTGGAACATGGAATAGAATCTAAACCTGTGTATTACATGAAGTTAACTTCTTAGGGGCGCCTGGATGGCACAGCTGGTTGAGCATCTGACTCTTGGTTTCAGCTCAGGTCGTGATTTCAGAGTCCTGAGATCCAGCCCTGTGTCAGGCTTTGTGTTCAGCACAGAGACTGCTTGGGGTTCTTTCCCTCTGTCCCCCCCAACTCGTGCTTTCTCTCTCTCAAAAATTAATTAATTAATTTAAAATTTTTGAATACAGTTAACTCCTTAATAAATGATGTGAACAGCCTGGACCTCAAAGTTTCTCAAAAACTGTAGTAGCCAGCCTCCAAGACAATATCCAATGGTCCCTGCCTCCTGATATTTGCACCTTTGGGCATCCTTTCCCACCTAGTAGAAGGGTTCTAAAGAACACAGAAGTGCTGGTATGTCATTTCTGTAATTAGATTATAAAAGACACTACAGCTTCTGTTTGGGTTGCTCTTTTCTCTCTCAGATCACTTATTGTGGGGAAGCCAGTAGAGAGGCCATGTGGCAAAGAACTGAAGTCATCAGCCTGCCAACAGCCAGCAAAAAACTGAAGCTGGCCAGTAACCAGATGAGCGGGTGTGGAAGGGGATCCAACTAGACCCAGTTGAGCCTCCATATGATTTTAGCCCTGGGCAACAGCTCCCCTGTAATCTCAGCTGAGACACTCGGCCAGAACCACCCAGCTTGGCCACTCTAAAATTCCTCACCCTCAGAAGCTGTGTAAGATAATAAATGTTCATTTTTTAAGCTGCTAAATTTTGCAGGCAATTTATTTAAGCAAAAGTATGTAACTAATACAACCATGAAACTAAGGCTTCTGGGTTTACATCCGAAAGCCCATTATGAAACCAAAACTCCAGCTGAAACAAAACCTAAGGCATCTAGGGTTGGGGCTTCCCCTTAAACAGTAACTGTCTCCACTGTTTACTCATAAGGTAACCAGCTGAAAGTCACTTCATCTCTCTTAGCTGTGGTTTCCTTAGTGAATATAAAGGGATAGTTCCCTTGCAGATTATGGTGAGGATTAAATGAGAACAGCTTATAAAAGCACCTTTAAAACAGTATAAAACTATACAAATTAAAGTTGTTATAATAAAGACTTTGGAAGGTATCCCACCAAGCACATTCCCAACAGCCATCAAAAAGATGACTCTGTTCGGTGAAGTCAAATGGAATGGTTTCTTTTTTACATTTATCCAAATGTATTAAAGGTATTTCTCTCTATCACTGCCCCTCATAATAACAAAAAGCAACAATTACAATGCTTGTTATTACATACGAAATATAGTGCTAAGCGCTTTCACATTATTTTCTCATTTAATACTCCATTTAACATGCAAGGAAACAGAAACTGAGAGAGGTTAAAGTGATTTGGTTGGTAATGAAGACAGAACTGAAATGCACATCCATGCAGCTCCAAAGATCATGTTCTTTCCACTAAACCAATATGCTGCTTATTATATCTAGGAGCCTGAAAGTATCCAATACAAAAGACATTCAGCTACAACTTAAAAGAACTGAAAAATGAAAGACAAAGAAAGAAAGATCACCTTTCAAGTTAATGGGGAAATAAAAAGATTCAGGAGATGTGGATTTTGGTCTTGTCTATGGCACCAAGCAGTTGTAACACCTTGGGCAAGTTATCTATCAGTGAAAAATTTAAAAACCCTCATATTTGCATAGTACTTTGGAATCTACAAAGCATTCTTAAGTATCTGCAAATATTTGATTGTCACAGCAAACCTTGAAGGTAGTTTTAATTCTCTCCATTCTACAAATGAGAAAGTTGAAACTCAAAAATATATTTTGAGGGGCGCCTGGGTGGCTCAGTGGGTTAAGCCGCTGCCTTCGGCTCAGGTCATGATCTCAGGGTCCTGGGATCGAGCCCCACGTCGGGCTCTCGGCTCGGCGGGGAGCCTGCTTCCCCCCTCTCTCTCTCTGCCTGCCTCTCTGCCTACTTGTGATCCCTGTCTGTCAAATAAATAAATAAAAATCTTTAAAAAAAAAAAAAAAATATATATATATATATATTTTGAGTTATTAAACAGCTGGTACATGCCAGAAATAATACACCTAGATTTATTATCAGAGGTACCTGAGACACAGTAGTTTTATTGAATGTCCAAAGGTCACAGCAAGGACCAGAATCCAGGTTCCTTCTTATTCCTCTAACCCAGTGCCACAACCAGGTATACAAACCTGGAGTGCTTTTTAAAAACACTGATGCCCACACCCCATACCTACCTTTACCCCCCAAATTTAATTTATTTGGTCCTGCCTGGGTGGAATCTAAATATCAACACAATTTTAAGCTTTCTAGGAATGGTCATACTTGAGAATTACTGCCCTAATACCAAGAGTCACAGATTAAGAAATGTTATGATTCACCCTCATTTTCTAATGTCAAATTCCTTGAGGGAAGCCATCTTTTTTTTTTTTTTTTTTTTTTTTTCAAATTCATCACATTTACAAAGAGAAAGATCTTCTATTATTACAAATGACTGTGTAAGTTAAAATAATTTTATTTTTGTTACCTAAGAATAAATTTTTATGCAATATGCAATCAACATCTTACTGGTCAAGACTGGATATGTGGCATTAATAAAATTGCTTATAGAAAAAAAAAAAGTTGCCCATAATAGTATACTGTGAACAAAAATGACTAAGAAGAAAATTGAAATAATCTTATTTCTCTAAATATTCCTGCTTGTCGATCTCAGAACTCCTTGGCTCTACCAAGATGAATTTACCTGGAGTGTCCTCTTAAGAGGGTTTGGATATTATATAGACTTGTCTCATAATATCTCCACTTCTCTCTAATTCAACTCTTATCTGACCAAGTTCTTTCCTTAACCCTCAAGCCTATGGTTATGGATTTGCACTGTGTCTCCCAAAATAAGATATGTCAAAGTCCTAAACCTTAGTATCCTGGAATGCAATTTTATTTGAAAAAAAAAAAAAAAGTCTTTAGAAAGGTAATCAAGTTAAAATAAAGTTATTAGGGTGGGCCTTAATGCAATATGACCTGGCTCCTTATAAGAAAGAAAAATTTGGAAACAAATTTCCAAATTCCAGCTAGGCTATTTCAGCCTGTGCTTACTAAGAAGTTCAGACACACACACACACACACACACACACACACACACACACACACGACTGTGAAAAGACACAGGGAGAAGATGTTCATCTGTAAGTCAAGGAACAGCGGAGGCTACTGGAAGCTAGGAGAAGGGCGTGGAACAGATCCTTCCCTCACAACCTCAAAGGGAGCATGACCCTGCTAATACCTTGATTTTGGACTTGTGGCCTCCAGAACTGTAAGAATATAATTTTCTGTTGTTCTAAATCAACTAGTTTGTGGTACTTTGTTACAGGAGGTCTAGGGAAACTAATCATCTGCCTTTCTCTAAACCTTAAAGTTTGCACCCAATTTATTTGGTAGAACTACTCAATTTTTTAGCATATACAACCTACTGTCCTAATGAAATCAAAGCGTCTCGAGGGCAGGAACACCATTTTATACTTTTTCTTTGTAATCTACTACTCTTAGGGAGAGACTGACCTCAGAAAAAGCATTCAGGAAAGTTGCTCACTTGATCACTTCCTGGAAAATGCTCAACAACCACTACTCTTGTTTTAGAATTTAACACCCAGAAAATCAATCACTTATCCAACTTCCATAATTCTGTTACACTGGATGTAGCTATTTTTTTTTGAAGATTTTATTTATTTATTTGATAGTGAGAGTGAAAGCACAAGCAGGGGAAAGGGGGAGAGGGAGAGGGAGAGTCAGATTTCTTACTAAACAAGGAGCCCAACACGGAGCTTGATCCCAGGAGCCTGGGATCATGACCTGAGCTGAAGTCACAGACTTAACCAACTAAAGCCACCCAGGTGCCCCTGGAATTGGATATTTTTAAATCAACATTCTTCTCCATGAGTTTTTGGTATATATAATACCATTTACTTTCTGGTACCTGTAAGTGAAAAACTCACAGTATCATAGAATCTTAAACTGTTTGGGACTGGGAGAAAGTTTATAGAACATTTAATGCAATCATAACATGGTATTTTCCTCAAATGCATACATACTATTTCTCCTTTGTTGTTGTTGTTGTTGTTTTTAATTTTTTTTAAGATTTTATTTTTAAATAATCTCTCCAGCCAATGTGGGGCTCAAACACACAACCCTGAGATCAAGAGTCACATGCTCCACCAACTGAGACAGCCAGGCGCCCCACTCTCTCTTTTATGATAAATGCCACATTCTCCCTTGTCCATTGTATTAGTTACGGGCTTACAGGGCTCCTTCTCTCCATGCCACCTCTCATTAGGTATACACACATCAGGGGCTGAGAGTCTATCATTCATTCCTATTGCTTATCATGCATGGTTCGGAGTACATTACATGCTCAATCAATATTTCCTAAAGTATTGTTTTCTCTTTCTTTGCCACTAGTCTATGCTTTCCAAGAGAGGAACTGGATCTTACTTATCTTTATATATCTAGAATTTAGCACAGCAAGTAGCATAAAATAAATACAATAATATTTGTTGCTCATGTAATAAAAATGTTTCACTCACTCTTTCTGTGCTAGGCGGTTCTAGCCTATGAATTTACTAAGAAGCTTAGATGCCCAACAATCAACAAGCAAAAAGTAGCAAGTCAAAATAGAGCCAACTTTTAATCCAAAAGGAAAAATATATTGGCAAGATATTTTAAGAGGTTAAATGCTGAGATATTTTAAGAGGTCCCAAAGACCCCACAGTTGCCTGGGAAGACAGAAAGTAGAGATTGCAAACAGTTATATCTCAGAAATCCACTCAGGTAACTCTCAGAAAAGCAGACATAATTTTCTGCTTAACTGACGTAAGTCCAATAACAGTACCCAAACCTCAAACAGACTAAGAACAACAGCCTGGCCAAGCACCTTGTCTCCACTGGTGTGAAGAGAGGTCCAAGCCAGCATCAGAAAAACACTCATTCAGACTTCCAAAAAACTTTTCAGTTCAAAAATAGGCTCTAGTGACTTCCTAAAGGAATTCTCTAGTTTGTGCTGAAGCCCAGAGAAAGGGGAAAGAAACTCCAAAAAGACCTCAACACCTTTTCAAATTGGTGAAGCTCAGTGGAAGCTCAACAGAAGCTCATTCTTGCAATGTGAATGTCACCTCCTCTCCGGAAACTTCACTGCCTCTTCTCCCTTCTCGCTCCTTGCTTAGATAATACTAGGTACATCCCTCTAGTATACATTCATCACTGAATGTTATAATAACTTTAATATTCTTCTCTCCCACTAGAGCAGACACACAATAATTACAGCTCCAAAAAAGCAAAGAGCTGTTCTTTCCCATGCTAAGACCTCAGGTACCCTGGCTAGTCTTAATCCCAGGAAAAAAAGGAAAAAGGGTGAAATGTTTTTAAATGGCTGCCTGTTTACCATGTACTATCTAAGAGCCATGGATTTGTATACTGTGATTCCTCTTTTTTTTTAAATTTAAACTCAATTTTCCAACATATAGTACTCATTAGTTTCAGATATAGTGTTCTATAATTTGTCAGTTGCTTGTAACACCCAGTGCTCTTTACCCATTTACCCCGTTCTTCCACTAACCTCCCCTCCAGCAACCCTCAGTTAGTTCCTATAGTTAAGAGTCTCTCATGGATTTTCTCCCTCTCTGATGTCTTCCCCTTCAGTCTTCCCTCCCTTTCCCCATGATCCTCTGCACTGTGAAACCATATAATTGTCTTTCTCTGACTTTGCTCAACATAACACCCTCCAGTTCCATCCATGTCAATGTAAATGGTAAGTATTCTTTTTTAAAGTATCATGATCTGGTCAGTATGGTAGACAGATACACACAGACTTCAGAACACCCAGCCCTGTTTGTTTGAATCCTAGGCCCTCTTCAGAAATCAGGAAAATTTCATACTCCTTAGAATAGTAAGGAACTTAGAAATCACCATGGCCAAGTTCCTCATTTTATAGAGGGAAACTGAGGCTCAAAAAGGGGAAAGGATTTAGTCAAGATCCCATAGTCTTCCAGAAGCAAACTCTTGTTTTGATTACTAGTTCAGTGCAATTTCTGATGTATCTCCTCTCTTAAAAAAAAAAAAAAAAAAATTCCAGGGGTACCTGGGTGGCTCAGTCACTAAACCTCTGCCTTTGGCTCAGGTCATAATCCCAGAGTCCTGGGATGGAGTCCTGCATCAGGCTCCCTGCTCAGTGAGAAGCCTGATTCTCCCTTTCCCACTCCCCTTGCTTATGTTCCCTCTCTCACTGCACTCTCTCTATCAAATAAATAAATAAAATCTTTTTAATTAATTAATTAATTAACCAATCCATTCATTCATTCCAGGGGCACCTGGATGGTACAGTCGGTTAAGTGTCAAACTCTTGGTTTCAGCTCAGATCATGATCTTGAGATCCAGCCCCCATCAGGCTCCACACTCAGCAGAGGTCTGCTTGAGCATCTTTCTCCCTCTCCCTTCCCTCTTGTGCAATCTTTCTCTTTCCCTAAAAAAATAAATATATGTTTTTTTAAAATTCCAATCTCAAAAATGAGGATTTAGGGAGGTAATTTGTCTAAGGTCCTATACCTAGTAGATGATGAAGTCAAAACCTAAATCTAGGGGTGCTTGGGTGGCTCAGTGAGTTAAGCCTTTGCCTTTGGCTTGGGTGACAATCTCAGGGTCCTGGGATCGAGACCCTCGTCGGGCTCTCTGCTCAGTGGGAGCCTGTTTCCCCCTCTTTCTGCCTGCCTCTGCCTACTTGTGATCTCTCTATCAAATAAATAAAAAAAATGAAATAAAATTTTAAAAACCTAAACCTAAGACATCTCCTGAGAAGGCCTAGCCTCTAACTTCCACTTACTTCCATCATGAAGTTTTGGAACTCCAGATATAAATGCAACTTCATTTTCCTTATCTCCAACTTCTTTGAAGTTTGCTTCTAGTTAAATTTGGCAGATTAAAAACACATTTACCCATGTTCCTACCTAAAATCACACTGAAATGATAATAAAGATAAAAACCTCAACAAGGAAGAGAATGTATAGTAGACATCAAAAGATGACAGATCTCAACAAATTTTTAGAGTATACATAGTGAATGGAGGATTTGTGACCTAAAAAAAAGAAAGGCAAAAGAAGCTGTAATTTACAGCATAGCAAGGTCCCTGGACAGCAGAGATGTGTGGTGCTTGGACTGCATGATCACATCTCCTAGAAAGAATCACTGGAATAAAACATCTAAAAGAATAGGTGTAGGAAGTATAAATCATTTGCCCCAAATCACATAAGGTTAACAAGAGCTTAAATCCAGGTCTTCTCATTTTTGTTACCTTTCTGTAATGGATTTTTTATTAGACAACTTAAGAAAATACAGAATAACTCAATAGCCCATAGTCACAGAACAAGGAGACAGAAATGTTTCCCAAGGTCTACCATTTGACCTCCTTTATCAACTCCATAAAAGTTCTTTGTGTTTAGGCTCTCCCTGGTGAGAACTTAGGCTATTCAAACAGTTGGAGTAAGAACCCCATATTCCAATTCATATTCCAATTGTCTGATTCTGCAGTTCTGAAAAAGTAGGTTAACAGCACCTGACAAAATATGACAAAGCTTGGAAGCCAAAGATTTCAGAAGCACTGTTTCAGGTCAAAGCTGAGCTCATCCACATTACCCATGATAGTGCGAGAGCAGCAGCTTTTTATCCCTTTTTAGAACAGAACATGCCCTAAGGTAGGTGTTGTTACATCTGCTAACCAGTTAAAACAGATCCATTTGTAAGTGTCAAATTATAGGGCTGCCTACAGTACCGATTAAGGCATTAACAACTCCAGACCATTTCTTAATACGCAGCAATTACGTGAGTGCCACCACTATTTGCACCTTACTCTCATTTGAACTCTTATCCATCACTGCATTAAACACACACTCACTTCGTGTTTTTCTGATATGCACAGAAAGAATACTGAATGAGGAGTCAGAAGAATAGTTCTAAACACAGCTCAAGCTTTGAAGTCAGCAAACAGATTTGAAACACAGTCCTTTGAGTTACCAAATCTGAGATCATAAATAGATCACTAATCTCCAGGCCTCAATTACCTCACCTGTAAAATAGGCTTAATACTATACAAGAGTCCTGTTGTGAGGAGTAAGTGAGAATATATGGCAACTTGCACAGCAGTAGGGCACTGAGCAAACTTTTGTTGACCATCTATATGACGGGTACTTTCAACACTGGAAGGGCTGACTGTTTGAGGAACTGTTTAGGGAGAGGAAGGATAGATGAACAAGTAAAATTACAATACAATACAGTATAAACAAGTGCAATACAGTACAAATAAGTGCAATACAATAAATGTTACCATAGCTAAAGTATCACATAAACACTGGAAAAAAGGGTGTTCTGTCTAGAACAGAAGGAACATGTCAGGGAAGGTATCAGAGACAGATATTTTAACTGGGCCTCCAAGGTTGTTGAGCAGAAGTACAACAAGCAAAGATAAACATATTACGAAAAAGAAAAAAACTCTGAGAAACAAGTCAGGGATACATGAAAGAGGTATATATGGCTTATCTGAGCAACAGTGAAAAAACATGAGAGAAGTGAATGAGTTACACAAAACAAGAAAATTAGCATAAAGAGCCTACCCATAGGAATTTTTTGTGGAGAGAAAGTGCTATGAGAGGCAAAGGAGAGGTAGTTGTCTTAGAAACTCATGAAGAAAATATTTACTAAAAAAGAAAAGAAATAAAATCACCACTGACATTATAAAGGATGATAAAATGGAGAAGAGCTTGAATTTACTTTGTCTGACCCAAGGGTCATACATGGTATGAAGGTAGATGGAAACACCTCCATAAAAATGGCCCACAGATATTAATCACATACAGAGTGGAGTGTTGGAATTTAAAAGGAAATACCCCTTCATTAAGTGGTGAAATTAGCCCAGAGAACTCCAAGAAGACAACTCATATCTACTGGTGAAGGAACCCAGGTTCTCTCTTCCTCTTTCGGGGCAGGACTTGACTTTATGGGGCTTTGATGCAACCAGGTTTGAGGAAGGTAGTTCGCACTTCCTGAGGCTTTACACAATTCAATCAACCTCAAAAGGGAACGCTTGCCCACACAAAAACAGCCTAATAAAGAAAAATTAAACTAAAGCAAGCAACTGACTTTAGAGGAAACTAGGGAGGGGGCTTAAAATGAGAGGGATTATAAGGCTGCAGAACAACACAGGCATCAATTATGTGTTACTTCGTTAATGGAGGGGTGCACCTGCTGTGGTGGGCACCAAGTGATGTCCTAACTCAAAGGGCTACTAAGCATTTGGTGAAATAATGTATTCAAAGCATCCAGGAGACTGTCTGATCTATAATATACATGATTAGTTAATGGCTTACATGAGAGTATTCTTTGGGGGGAGGAAGAAGGAGGGAACCTATTAGCATTTCCCATAGCTTTCCCATAATTCTGGAACTTCTGAGGAAATGCTGTTTGCCTGATCATGCAGATTTTATGTTCTCTAGCTCTTGTGCATTAGAACCACAACCCTATCCCAGGATTAAAGACCAAAAAGAGAAACCCAGCAGGTGCCACACAATGACTAGGAATGAAGGAAATCGTTTTCTGGCTTAACCAAGGTAGTAAAGGGAAGTTGGTGGTAGAGCAAAGCTTCAAAAACCCAAGACCTGAAATCTCACAAATCTATCAGGTTAAAGACTATAAAAGCCTGATTTATGATAAATATCTCAGCAAATTAGAGCTTGGATAAGAAATTAGGGACCACCCCATATTTAAGGACCCCTACATGCCACAGTACTTCTCCATTTGAGGTCATCATTCTTTCAATAAAAATACATCACATATCTACTATAGGTCAGGTATTTGGGTCAACAGAGGACTTAGACATACTCCCAACACTTTGCGACATTTATGTCAGAGACTGAGATCACTATGAGAAAAGATTTCATCACAAACGTTCTGACATACAGATACTCGGTGGCCTGCAGGCAGCGGTGGTGAAAAATAGCATTACTTTTCCCATTTCCATTCTCCTTTCTGAGTTTCCCAGCCACCAAATTTCCTCTACCTCTTCTTCAATCAATTCACCACATTCAATGTCTACCGTCTCTACAGGGCCTTCCCTGGACAGAAGAAAGAGCCTAACCATGGGCCACTAGAGTTTAGAACAGAAACCTGACTTAACCGCAAAGCTCATACCTTACCCATCCCACCCACAGCCTCATGAGGCACCATTATGAATGCTTTACATACACTACTGTCCTCAAAAAAGCTCTTTGCAAGGGAGTTAATATTGTCCCAATTTTGCAAAGGAAACGCTGTATTCACAGCAACTGAGTGACCTGCCCAAAAATCACACAGTCAATAGGTGATAAAGCTGAAATCCATAGACAAATTGGCCATGTTCACTTTAATCTTTTTTCCACTGCATCTCACAGTTTATCCTAATGATAACCCTGTAATGCAGGTAAAAGAAAGATCAGTATTATCCCATTTTGTAAATGAGGAAACTCATACTTGAGGAGGTGGTACTACTTTCTCAGGAACAAGTCAGTAAGTGGCAGAGCCATGGTTCATACCCAGATCTTTTTACTCAACACTTCCTCCTACACTGTATCCAGCAGAGGGGTGTGGTGGAAATGTACTTAACAGAGAGTCCGAAGTGCCGAGATATATTCCTAACTCTGTAACTAGCTTATTGTATAACACTGGGTGAGTTGTTTTCCTTTCCAGTCCCAGCCCCATACATAGCAGCTGCTGAGATGTTCATGATCAAGAAGAACCCTCTGTCATTTATGAACTCCTTTTCAAGGAGGGAGTGATAGTGGCCAAAAAGGATGTCCACATGCCTAACACCCTGAGCTGGCAGACAAGAATGTACCCGGTCTTCATGCTGTCAAGGCCATGCTGTCTCTCAGATCATGAGGCTACATAAAGGAATACATTGCCTAGAGACATTTCTACTGGAAACTTACCAACAAGGTTATCCAGTATCTCTGGGATTACCTCCACCTGCCCGCTGAAATTGTGCCTGCCACTCTGCACCACAGCAGTCTTGAGACTGAAAGGCCACAGTCTAAAGGTCTGAGGGGAGAGCCACCTGCAAGACCCACACAGGGGAAGCTAACAGAGACACCTACAGACAAAGTGCTGTGTCTCTTGGTGCTGGCAAGAAAGCTGAGGCTAGGGCAGGGGCAGCAACTGAATTCCAGTTTAGAGGTGAATTTGGTCCTGGACATGGTCAGCCACCTCAGTAAAGCTGGAGGAGACTGTTTTGTGTTGAATAAATCTGTAGTCAGAAAAAAAAAAAGTTTTTAAAAATATTGACTAAGTTATTTTTCTTCTGTTGGCTCCATTTTCTCATCCATAAAATAAAGGTGTCGAAGGTGTCGAGTTGGATAACCCTTACCTAAGTTGCTCTTCAGCTGCTAATCTAGGTTTTAATTAGTACCAACAAGTGTATGAGAAGTTTCTTTGATTGCCTTGCCACCCAGCAGTAACTTTCTAAAAGAAACAAACATTAGGGCGCCTGGGTGGCTCAGTTGGTTGGGTGACTGCCTTTGGCTCAGGTCATGATCCTGCAGTCCCAGGATCGAGTTCCACATCAAGCTCTCAGCTCTATGTGGAGTCTGCTTCTCCCTCTGCCCTTCTCCCACTCTCTCTCACTCTCTCACTCTCATGCTTTCCCTCTCAAATAAATAAATAAAATCTTAAAAAAAAAAAGAAACAAACATTAGCTATTATTTGTAGAATAGATAAGATGAGAAGTGCTCAGCATAAGAGTAAAAATTGTTCATTCAATTTCATTCCTTCCTTCCTTCCTCAAACATCCTAGATGTAAACACAGAAAAGACTACAAGCCACCTAACAATGCAACACTGGTACACCCAATAACTAGCACATCAAATAGAATACCAATTATGTCTAGAAGGGAATAGTAATGTCCATGGTTGGCCCTTCTTTCCACTGCTGGATCCACAACACTTCTACTCACAGAAGGTAATCCTTCTTCCTAGGTTGGGACATCAGCTCTGTTCCGCTTTCAACAGACCAGGCTTATGACTTTAACTAAATCCCATTCGATATAAACAATTGACAAGATATTTTTGACTAATATGTAGGGGGAAAAATGAAATTTAACCCCATATATAAATTCTAACATGCCAAAAAGTAAGAAGAGGGCAAAAAGCAGGCACAGGACTGGACAAATTACTTCCCTTAGTTTCTTATATAAAGTAAAGGAAAGAGTCCAAACCAATTCTGAACACATTTTCCACTGTAACCTAATAGAAATTTATAAAAATCCTATATTTAATAAATGTGAAATGTATAAAAAAAAAAGTGGGAGGACGAGGCCATAGTGTTACAAATTAACCTCACAAAAGAAAATAAAAAGGAATCAGTTATTCTGCCAAAGCAGAACATAAAATATATATGGTCACATCACCCTGAGTACATATTAGTTATAAGAGCAAAAAAGAAATCTCTATATGCCTGTGACAGCTGAAGTAAATAATTCACATAATTCCCCAAGAACAGAGTGCAGAGGCAGAAACCATTGCTCATGAAATTAAATCAGAGCTTAACAGGGCACCTGGGTGGCTCAGTCGGTTAAGTGGCTGCCTTAGGCTCGGGTCATGATCTCGGGGTCCTGGGATCGAGCCCCACATTGGGCTCCCTGCTCAGCAGGAAGCCTGCTTCTCCCTCTTCCTCTGCCTGCTGCTCTGCCTACTTGTACTCTCTATCTCTATGTCAAATAAATAAAACTTTAAAACTTTAAAAAATAATAATAATAAATAAATAAATAAATAAATAAGAGCTTATCTAAATATGATCAAGGACCTGAGACCTGAAATAATTACTAAGAACCAGGGAACTGTCCTAGGAAGAAAGACAGTCCCAAGGGAGCACACTTCCCCTTGTCCTCAGAATAAAGTTCATATTACTTTGACCAAGCATTTTCAGTAAATATTTATTTATTCATATGCTAAATAATGAACCTCCACATATATCCCTTCATTTAATTCTTCCAACCTGTTTTACAGAAGAGGAGTTTGCTGCTCAAAGAAGTACAGAGACCAAAGTAAGTACCCAATCTCTGACTCCAAGTTCAATGTGCTTTCTAACTCATCCCTATTATAATCTATCTCCTTCACTTGCACAGGTCCTTCATACCTATATGATCTAGTTTGATATCTGAACCTTTTGAGGTAGACATTCAAGATTCCTCATTTACAGACCCCTATCCACCTTTACAATTTTGAAATGGACGCTACTGGCTGCCTATCCAGCATTCATTCTCTTCTTCCTCCTTCCTAATAGAGCCCTGATTTTTATCCAGTATTCATCCCTCAGCAGCTTATGTTTCTAAGGCATTTCTCAAATTTTAGCATGTTGTCAGAGTCATGATTACCTGGAGTGCTTGTATAAAAACAGATTCCTGGGCCCCATGTCTAGAGTTTTTATTCAGTGGGTCTGGTATGTGCCCAGGGAATCTGCATTTTCAACAAGTTCCCTAGTGACCACACTTTGGAAACCACTGTCCTAAGATAATGCTGACGCCAAACCTAGCTCCAGAGGTAGGTCTTTTTTTTTCTTTTTCTTTTTCTTAAGATTTTATGTATTCATTTGTCAGAGGAAGAGAAAGAGCACAAGAAGGGGGACCAGCACGCAGAGGGAGAAGGAGGCTCCCCACTGAGCAAGGAGCCTGATGTGGGGCTCCTTCCCAGAACCCGGGGATCATGACCTGGGCCAAAGGCAGACACTTAACTGACTGAGCCACCCAGGCATCCCAGCCAGAGGTAGGTCTTGATTCTACATTTTTTTTTTTTTTTAAAGATTTTATTTGACAGAGACACAGGAAGAGAGGGAACACAAACAGGGGGAGTGGTAGAGGGAGAAGCATGCCTCCCACCAAGCAGGGAGCCCAAAGGAGCCCAATCCCAGGATCCTAGGATCATGACCTGAGCCACAGCGCCTGAGCCACCCAGGCGCCCCTTGATTCTACATTTAAACCATAGTATTCAAACCATTCTCTTTGACAGTCATTAGTTCAAGACTCAGGCTTAACCAATTAGTTTCTGGTAGTCTCTGAAACTCTCATAGTTCAGGGATGGGCAAGTGACCTAAGTTGATCCAACAGGTCTAAAGAATTTTTCCTCCCATTTTAGGAAATGAAGTCAGTGTCCATCTCTTTTTCTCTTCCTATCTCTATCTTTTTGTCTTCTTTTTCCTATCCCTATCTTTTTCTCTTCCTATCTGCCTCTCTTCCTATCTCTCTCCCTCCTTCCCCTTCCCCTTCTCTGTCTCTATCTATATACCTCTCTTATCCATTAGTTAACAAAAAAACTTACCTCCTCAACTATTCCTATCAGCCAATTTATGATCATGATGAAAGCCAGCTTGGGGAATATATATACACATACACATTTCCCAGACTCCCTTCTAATTGTGATTTAGGTTTTGCTAATCAGATGTTCTCACACTAGATACTGACTTGGAATGAAATTAGATGAGTGAAGAGACTGGACACAGAACATCCCTCTTGTTGGAGCAAACTGCGCAGAGACAGCACGATTCTAGATCTAGCGGCTGTGGCAACAGCTTCCCATCTGCAGCTTTAAGACTATGGAAAAGAAAGTGGCTTCTCTGACAGCTCGGTTCTGCAGTGCGCTTTGAGGATTTTGTTCCTGGAAATACAGCCTGGGTCCTTTTCTTCTATTCTCCCAAAGGCTCTTTAATCTCTCTGGCACCCTCTAATAAAGCATTTTTCCTTGAACCTGCTAGAGTGGATTCTGTTACTTGCCCCTGTTAATAAGAAACCTGACCAATAAACTGCCCTACACTAAAGATAACATTTATTATTTACTATCATGTTCTCAAAACAGCTGACCCTTTCCTTCCTTGTCTTTGCAGCAACTCTTTCTGCAGTCTGCAATGCCCTTCCTCAAAATCATTCCATTTGCAAAAGCTATCCACTTCTTCCATAAAGAGATTTACATACAAAGGAGTTAATCACAAAAGAAAAGAAGTAAATAGACGTGACAGAGGAGACTAAGCCTTAAAGAAAGAGCAGTATGGCATCTGGCAGAGACAGGGCAAGGAAGGAGAGGGGTATTTCATGTGTAAAGAACAACATTCACGGGGCGCCTAGGTGGCTTAGTGGGTTAAAGCCTCTGCCTTTGGCTCAGGTTATGATCCCAGGCTCCTGGGATGGAGCCCCTTATCCATCCGGCTCTCTGCTCAGTGGGGATCCTGCTTCCCTCCTCTCTCTGTCTGCTTCTCTGCCTACTTGTGATCTCTCCCTGTCAAATAAATAAAATCTTTAAACTAGGCTATCTTCATTGGTAGTGGGGGGAAATAGATTTACAGTTTAGATATGGCAAGATCGTAGAAGGCCTTGAATGCTAAGGTAAAAGATTTACTCCAGTAAATAGGTTTTAAGAAAGGGACATAAGTTGGGTGCCTGGGTGGCTCAGTGGGTTAAGCCTCTGCCTTCAGCTCGGGCCCTGATCTCAGGGTCCTGGGATCGAGCCCCCCGCATTGGGCTCTCTGCTCAGCAGGGAGCCCGCTTCCCCTCCCACCCCACCTGTCTCTCTGCCTACTTGTGATCTCTGTCTGTCAAATAAATAAATAAATAAATAATAAAATCTAAAAAAAAAAAAAAAAGGAAAGAAAAGAACAACAGTCACAAGGACATTTAAGCACCTCTTGCCACCAAGGACTGACCCTATAAATTCACAACTTCCTAGAGTTGGAATTGGTGCCACAGCATATACTGGTGTTTACTCAATAAATTTGTACTAAATATGAGTGATTTTTAGAGTCAGTTGTCAGGAATTCTAATCCTTAATAACTATTTAAAAAAAAAAGCTGTACTTGGAGCCACAAGGAAATACCCATAGTGAGATCATAGTTTCCTACCCACGAAGATTTATAATGTAGAGAGAAACAGATAACTGAAAAGATCAAGAACACAATACAAACACTATAAAGACAAATGCAAATTCATACAAACAATTATAAAGAAAAAAACATACAAGTCTTTGGAGTATCCAAAAGTAGGTGTTTTGGGGGCCTAGGTGGCTCAGTCAGTTAAGCATCTGCCTTCAGCTCAGGTCATGATCCTAGAGTTCTGGGATTGAGCCCCACATGGCATTGGCCCCCTTCTCAGTGCGGAGTCTGCTTCTCCCTTCCTCATTCCCCCCAACCCCGTTTGTTCACATTCAATCTCTCTCTCATTCTCTCTGTGCCAAATAAATAAAATCTTTAAATTAAAAAAAAAATAAATAAAGTAGGTGTTTTTCAAAGATTTTCTCTAAGAGAATTTATTAATTCACTAAATATTTACTAAGCAACTACTATGTGCTAAAAATTACTCTAGGTACTGAGAATATGTGGAAGCAAGCAGACAAAATCTTTGCTTTCACAAAGTCCAGATCCTTCAAGGAGAAATACGAACAAAGCTTTCGAGAACAGGGCTGTAAATTAAAGCACTGGTCATTAGGCTCATTTTAGCTTCCTTATGCTGTAATAATAATAATAGCCAAAAGTTGCTAAACACTTGTTATATGCCGGAATCTGCTAGGTGCTTTACGATTATTGCCTTGTGTAATCCCAGTAACAAACCTGTGAAGCAGGTACTATTATTAGTACCATTTTAAAAATAAGGAAACTGAAACTACGGAGGTTAAGCAACTCTCCCCAGATCACAGTCAGGAAGGGGCAGGCCACAAGATTCAAAGTCAGGTCCGTGGTAGAGGTTTTAAATGCTGCATAAAATGCAGAAGGGACGAAATTACATTTACAGGAGATACATCTTTGTTAAAATGGGAGGTAAGGAATTATTAATTTGGCATGAGCTTTATCATATCTGAGGGGGGTTTTTTCCCCCTTATCCCATAAAATAAGGGATTACATTCCCTAAACACTTACAGCTTGTTTCCATAGTTTCAAAAACAATGCAAAAATGTATTCAGGTGCCTAGTCCAATTGTTGTTAGAAAAGGTACTTTGAAGGTTGACCCGATGTGGTTTTTATTCACCAGCTGGGACCATGTGCTTCCAATGCTTTCATTAAGGGTCACATTAGCATTATATTAATCAGTATAAACAGCTGTAGCACCTCCAGCAGATAGGAGACTGGAGACACAGAGAACAAAGGGAGAGACAGTAAAGCAATGATTGGCTGACCTGGATCCGTCTAGGTCAGGCATGGCATTTGGTCCCTCTGCATTTCTAAGTTCTCATGAATGTGGATGCCGAGGCAGCAACTCAAAGCCTTCCTCATTTCCATCTCAATCTCCAGGAAGAATTACAATGAGAACAAGAGCTATTGAGGCAGAGAACAGGCTGTGAATATTGAAGTACACACTAGGCAGGAGCCGGCAAAAGAAAGAATAAGAGGTTTTCATTTTGGATCTAACAAAGTGTAAGAGTCAAATCCTATTCACTCACCTGCCATACACACTCTGCACCAAACAGTACCTTTCCAAGGAGCTTTTCCAAACCCTTCAATTATTATTTACTTCTTCCTATCCCCTATGCATTTATTAGATATCTCTTAAGTACCAGAGTCTGAGCTAGGCACATAGTAATATAATGAGTAAAGCACAATCCCAACCTTGGGAAACTAAATCTAATGGAGAAACAAGTACATACAGCAGGATTCTTACTGAGTATAACTAATACCCAAAAAAAAAGTTAACTGATAAGAGAACAAAATTTCCTAGTAAGTTTTTTCAAAACATTATTGATTGAAGCTTCATTTATCAAGATAAATGTAAAACAAAATTTTCTAATTCTTAATATTTAACAAAATTTTAAATTGTAATTGCCTATAAGGTAATTCTTAAACCAAAGAACATCTGTCACTTCACATTTGGCTTTCAAAATACGTTGATAAGTGGATCAATTTTGTAAAAATATTCAAGAGCTTCACCAATCTTTCCCAAGGGTCTATTTTAATCCTTTGTTACTCAAATCATTGTCCTCTGAATCTCATATTATGTCATTACTCACGCTTATTTCCCCTTCAATTTTAAACTGGTCTAGCTGTGCCTAATCTTCATTTGTCAGTGATTTTTGCATGTGTGATTCAAGCCATTCTCTAATACTGCTTTATTTCAGGTTTATAAAAGTCTTCATGTTTTACAGAATTGTGTTTTCTTTTTCTTTCTTTCTTTCTTTCTTTTTTTTTTTTTTTTTTTGTGGTCAGTGTCGATTTTTGAATCTATTTGCACGGTACTGTTCGGTGTTAATTATCCTACCATTAGAAAGGCACTTACTAAGAAAGAGGGTGAAGAGGACAGAGTCCATTGGAGAGCAGGGAGGGATGCTTGAATGGGGATTAACTTTATAAGTGATCAGCTCCTATGGATAACAAATGAACTTCTAATTACAGTGCAAAGGATGGAAAGAATGCTGTGGACATTCCAAAAAACTTAATAAACAATTGAGTAGATAAGTAAACTGCTATTCAGTCATCTAATAAGGATTTGTTGACAGCCTACTACATGCCACATACTGCTCAAGATGCTAAGTATATAGTAAGGAATGTTTTAGTTCATTAAGGGTGCTGTAACAGAATACCATAGACTGGGTGGCACACACACAAAAAAAGAAATTTGTTTCTTACAGTTCTGGAGGCTAGGCAGTTCAAGATCAAAGCACCAGAAGATTCAATGACTGGTGAGAACTCTCTTCCTAGCTCACAGATGCGGTCTTCTCACTGTGTCCTTGTATAGCAAAAGGGGCAAGGGAACTCTCTAGGGTCTCTTTTATGAGAACACTAACCCATTCATAAGGATTCCATCCTCATGACTTAATCTCCTAGAGACACCACCTCCCCAAGTCATCATATTGGGCATTGAGATTTAACATATAAATTTGGGAAAGACATAAACATTCAGTGTGTAGCACACCCTCAAGAATTTGTAATCATGCATAGGTAGATGAGGCCTGGAAGACAACATGGAAGACATGGCATCCAAGTTGGATTTATGAATGAAGAGTTGTTTTTTGGGGTTTTTGTTGTTGTTGTTGTTTAAGATTTAATTTATTTGGGGTGCCTGGGTGGCTCAGTGGGTTAAAGCCTCTGCCTTTGGCTCAGGTCGTGATCCCAGAGTCCTGGGATCAAGCCCCATGTCCAGCTCTCTGCTCCGCGGGGAGCCTGCTTCCTCCTCTCTCTCTGCCTGCCTCTCTGCCTACTTATGATTTCTCTCTCTCTGTCAAATAAATAAAATCTTTAAAAAAAAAAAAGATTTAATTTATTTGTCAGAAAGAGAGAGAGAAAGCATGCACACAAGCAAACAGAGTGGCAAGCAGAGGGGGAGAAAGAAGCAGGCTCCCCGCTGAGCAAGGAGCCCAATGCAGGACTCGATCCCAAGACCCTGGGATCATGACCTGAGCCAAAGGCAGTGGCTTAACCAACTGAGCCACCCAGACGTCCCATTGTTGTTGTTTTTTAAAGATTTTATTTATTTATTTGACAGACAGATATCACAAGTAGGCAGAGAGGCAGGCAGAGAGATGGGGATTGGGGGGGAGCAGGCTCCCTGCCAAGCAGACAGCCCAATATGGGGGCTGGATCCCAGGATGCTGGGATCATGACCTGAGTCAAAGGCAGAGGCATTAACCCACTGAGACACCCAGGTGCCCCATGAATGAAGAGTTTTAATAGCAGAGAGGGAAAAGATATTCTAGATACTAGATATTCTGAAGGAACAGAATGATAGGATATATGAAAGTGAATGAAACGGAAAGTCTTTTTAGAGAGCTGGAGTAGGGTCAGGAGAAATAAGGCTAAAAAAGCAGGTCAGGTCAAATTATAAAGTTTCCTGAAAAACAACTCAGGTTACACATTATCTTACAAGTAATGGAAACATAGCGATTGTTTTGGGGCAGAACAGTAACAGGATCAGAATTATTCTAGGCAGAATAATGAATGAATGAATAAGAGGGCAGAAACTGGTGGCCAGGATACTAGTAATGAAGTAGTTAAAAGCCTAGAGAAAAGATGATTATGGTCAAAACCAAGCAGAGGAGATAGAAAAATAAAAACACATTTGAAAAAATTGCAGGGATAAAACTGCCAAGACTTACTAATCCTTGATAGTGTGAACTCATTCATTCAGCAAATATTGACAACACTTACTATGTTCCACACACTGTACTAGGTGTTGAGGTATGGTGGTAGACAAAAGAGATTTAATCTTCGATTCCATGAAGTTGGAAGTCTAGACATACAATAAACGGGTAAGTACAGAATTACAGATCATTATGAATGCCATTACAGAAAATAACAAAGTACCAGGAGAGGTTAATAATGGCAGCAGGGGGTGGGCCGGGCTCACACTTGTTTTCTAAAAGAAGAAAAAGTGGGGAAAGAGAAACCAGACTTGTTAAGAAGCCAGAATTGGGGAAAAACATACTAGGGGAGAACAGGTATGAAGGCCCTGAGGCAAGAAAGATTTTCTCAAACTTTGCAGAACAGGGGGGGAAAATGGCAATCACACTGAAGCAACAGCCAGTGCAGTAGACAGTGGCACCAGATGAAGTTAGACAAACAAAAACAAGGACCCTCTCAGAAACTTACAAATCACATTAAAGATTTTATATTTTTTCCTAAATAAAACAAAGAGCATTTACAGGTTTTAAGCAGAGTTCAGTTACAAGATTACTGTAGTAGTCCGGGGTAGAGATAGTGGGAGTATGGATTAGAGAGGTGACAATAGACATGGAGAGAGGTAGATGGATTCAAGAAATAAATAGGAAATAAAATTGATAAATTGGGGGTGGAGTACAAATGAAGGATAGGAGATAAGGAGGTGTCAGGAGTGAATTTTAACTTTGTGATCTGAGCAACCAGGGAAACAAAGATGCCACTAAGACAGGGAGGACTGAGTTTGTGGGGAAAGATCAAGAATAAAGTTATAGAGCATATTAAGTAGGAAATGTAAGACCCCAAAGTAGAAATATCAATTGGGTAAGTGGATATATGGCTCTAGACCTAAGGAGAGAGATTTGGCTAGAGACATATGGGAAAATGTGGGCGTTGCCACCATATACATGATATTCAGAGGCAGAACAAGGAATGAGATGAAGTAGAAAGAGTCTGGTATAAGAAGAGGAGAGGATCTCACCCTTGAGGAATCCCAACATTAAAAATAAACTAAATAAAATCAAGATAGAAAAAAGCAGGGCTCCGGGGTGGCTCAGTCAGTTGAGCAGCTGCCTTCGGCCCAGGTCATGATCCCAGAGTCCTGGGATCAAGCCCCACATCGAGCTCCCTGCTCAGTGGAGAGCCTGCTTCTCCCTCTTCCTCTTTCTGCCACTCTGCCTACTTGTACTCTCTCTCTGCCAAGTAAATAAATAAAATCTTTTTTAAAAAGAAAAAGGCAACAAAATAAACTGAGGAATGATCAGGCAGAGGAGGCAAATGAAGAAAATGTTATCCAGAAGGCAAAAGAATATTTTAAAGGAAGTAACCATAAAGGCAAATAGAGAGGTCCAGTAAGATGAGAATGAAAAGAAATCCCATGGCTGCTAACATCACAAAAAGAAAGACATCCAAGCATTAAGAGTCCCTTGATGAAAGAACATACTGATACCTAGAAAGTGGTCATGCAAAACAAACAAACAAACAAAAAAAAAAAAAAAGAAAGAAAAACCTGAATCTGAATTAGCCTTTAGATACTAACTTACGTGTACCAAGGAACTTGTCAAACAAAAATGGAAAATGCAAAAATCCAGGCAGTGGAAAATTCTACAGAACAATGTGGTTTCTTCAACCAAAAAAAAAAGAGGGGCGCCTGGGTGGCTCAGTGGGTTAAGCCGCTGCCTTCGGCTCAGGTCATGATCTCAGGGTCCTGGGATTGAGTCCCGCATCGGGCTCTCGGCTCAGCAGGGAGCCTGCTTCCTTCTCTCTCTCTCTCTGCCTGCCTCTCAGTGTACTTGTAATTTCTCTCTGTCAAAAAAAAAAAAAAAATCTTAAAAAAAAAAAAAAAAAGAAAAAGAAAAAAGAAAGGGGGGAGAAAAAGATTGAGAGGAATTTTCGAGATTAAAAGAAACAAAAAAGACCTATCAACCAATCTTTCTGTGTAGTCCTTATCTGGATTCTGCTTCAGACTGTTAAAGACGAGAAAAAGTATGACATTTGAATCGCAACTGAATATTTTTGTGACCTTAAGGGATTACTGAGTATGTATGTGCCCCTATGGTTTTTGGTTGCTTTGGGGTTTTCTTTGTTTGTTTTATATAGATTTGGCACCATGGAGGTCATTATGGGCCTTAGTAAGAGTGGTTGTGATGAGGTGGTGAGGACAGAAGTAGACTGGAGTAAGCTTTCAGGTAAACAGGAGGTAAGAAACTGGAACCAGAAGTTGTAAACATTATTTAAAGAAGACTGGCTTCGAAGAAGAGCAAAAGAGCAAAGAAAGGATTTAGCTGGAGGCTGACATGGGATCTCAGGAGAGCTTTTATTTGGTAGGGAAGTGAAAAATTTTTTTATTTAAATAGAACATTTGAATGCTGCTTATGATAACTCAGTAGAAAGTAAAATCTAAAAGATGCAGTGAAATGAGGTTTCTGAAATGGGACCATGGGAAGGAATCTAAAAGCATGTGAAGGAGTGGGCCTTCCTTTGAAAGAGAAACAGGCAAAGACAAACACAGGTGCAAATCAAGTAGATTCTTAGATTCATTAGTAGGAATATGAAGTTTCTATTTTACTGTGATATGGAAAGCAGAGTATAGTAGGGCAATTAGGGGTCGGGAGAGGAAGAAATCCAGGGGAAAGCATGACAGAGATGGAAGGGAGAATTGACGATAACCCTGAATTTTTTTTTTTTAAACAGCTATTTCCAGAGCCAAAAAACATGGTGGCGGGGGGTGGGGGGTGGGGTGGGGGCAACAGGCTCTCGGAAATAGAAAATTAGTCAATTGAATAGATTAACTCCTAAAGAAATCACTGCAAGAAAGACTGTAGTCATATTTTCAGTTTGCAAATATCAAATCCTGTCAAGAGCACATTTGGTCTTTATATTCCTTGACAGAGTAATCATACCTATGGAATTTATTCTTAAAAAAAAAAAAAATTTTAAGGGAGAAAGTAGTGTTACAGATAAAATTACAGTCTGATTTATAACAGGAAAAGAAAGCCAAATGACTGTGATGGTTGTGTGTCAGTTTGGCTAGGTTACAGCACCCAGTTACCTAATTAAATCTAGGTACTAATCTAGGTTTTGCTGGGAAGGTATCTTACAGATGTATTTAACATCTACAAGTCAGCTGACATTAAATAAAGGGGATTATTCCTCCTTATCTAATAGTAGGTTTCATCCAATCAGTTGAATGGCCTCAAGAGCAAAACTGAGGTTTCCCCACAAAGAAAGAATTCTATTTCTGTTTCTCTGCTAGAAAACTGACTGATTGATGCAATGGTTTTAGGCAAATTATGAAATATCATCTAAAATTTTAAAAGGAGCACTAAGAAATGTTTATACATCAAGAAAAAAAGGCAAACAACCAATTTAGATCTACATTGTGATTACAACTATGTAAACACGTATGTTTATACATAAGAAAAAAGAAACAATAAAGTGTTTATTCATTAGAGTAATAGAATCTGGCTGACTTTAAAATTTATGAATAGTGTTACAAAATAGTTTGTGAAACAGAGCCCTGTTGTTTTTAACAGAAGTTAGTAACATTGTTAAGCCTTATTGAAATTAGGTAGCACTTTAAAGAAACTCCAAATAATCTAAAAGGAAACTATGAATTTTGAAATGTTGCCTTGAATAGTACTAAAAAGAATGGATCCTCTGGAAGATAAATATGCCTACAAAGACCCCAATCTAATGCCATTTTTCGTAACATAGAATTCTTCAACTTAAATGAAATGAAGAAAGACCCAGAATGGCAAAGTAGCCAGTAACCAACTAGTTCAGCTCAAGAATTTCCCACATCCTTAGCTAGTAGCATCAGGGCATGCATCTAACTTTGACCCAGATCAGCTAATTGTACTGGGTAGCTGAATATGAGAACATTAAGGTTTCTTCTCTCCTTCCCTCTCCCAACATCAGCCAATGGAAGGATTCTTGTATGTTTATTGAACTTGAGAAAAACCAAACAAATGCTCTCAGTAAAGTCATATGGACCTCAGTTTGATGCTGGCTCCACATTCATTTTTGCAAACAAAAAATATTTCTTGAGTGACTATTATATGCTAGGAACTGTGAATACAATTATGAGCAGAAAATGGTAATTTTTATTTTAAGGAAAAGGGTACTATATTAAAACTCATCCTCTTTAGGATCCATGTCTTAAAGGGAAATAATTTTCTAGAGCTTAGGTTCTGGTAGGGTAGATAGACATTAATCAAATAATCCCATAGTGTAATGGGTAAGAGTATGATTCTATGTAGATAAATAATGATACAAATGCTTAAGTGTTTTAGAGTGAAGCGCACTGGTGCCTGCAACTTATTTGGAATGGCTTCAAAACAAGATAGATTAATGAATGGATTAAGGGATGCATAGATATTCAAATACAGCAAAACATTACAGAATCTAAAGAGTGAGTATATGAGTGCTCTCTGTACATACTTCCCTCCTAATACTTTATTATAATTTTTAAACATACGAAAAAGTTGAAATAAGTGTACCATGAAACATTTTCAAGAGGAGTGAACCTACAGGAAGGATTTTGTGTGTGTGTGATGAAAATTTCAATCTTTTACCAAAATTTCTACTTAGATATTATAGATACCAAGATACCATTGATATTATAGATATAATCAGTTTGCCCATCCATATTGGTTTACTTGTCTGTGTCAGCTGACAGTGATAGAGAACATTCTACACTCAAGATACTAAGCTAAAAGTGTGGCACTATACAGGTGGGGAGGGCCCTCAGGCAATAATTGTCTCTGTCTATAAAATCGATTTAATAATCCCTTCTCAGTCTCTCAGAATTAAACAGGATATTGCATAGGGTAACATTTTGAAAAGTTTCTTCCTACCACCCCAACTTTATCAAGTATCATTCACTCTTGTTCCATGTACACCAGCCATAATCACTTTTTTTTTTTTTAGTTCCTATGTTGAGCTAAACCAGAGCTATTTAACAGAAATATAATATGAGCCATTAACATGAGCCATTTATGTAATCTTAAATTTTCTAGTAGCTATATTTTTAAAAGCTAAAAAAAAAAAAAGCAGGTGAAATTAAATTGAAAATCTGTTTTAACTCAATTTATCTAAAATGTTAATATTTCAATATATACTAAACATAAAAATTAGTTGTATTATATTCTTTTTTCAGTACTAAACCTTCAAAATCTAGTATGTATTTTATACTTACAGCTCATCTATATTTGAACCAGCCACATTTCAAGTGTTCAGTAGTATGTCTAGTATTGTCTAGGAGTTACTATCTTGAGTATGATAGCTCTAAACTTTTATCTACTTTCAGGGTCTTTGTGCATTTAAAATGTTCCCTCTGCATGACAGGCTCTACACCCTATTCTCTGAATGACCAATACCTATTCATCTTGCATTTATTAGTTTAAAAACATCATCTCCTCAACGAGGCCTTCCCTTTCATCATTCCAAAATTCTCTATATTAGTCCTTTATCTCCCTTGTAGGACTTAAAACCTGCAACTACTTATTTGTACATTCAATGCTTTTTTTGGTATTCCCCTCTGGAATGTAAGCTATAGACAAGCAAGAAAAAGGATCATTTCTATATTGTTTATGATTGTACCCTGATTATTAATCACAATGCTTGGCACATAGGAAGCAACCAATAAATATTTATAGACTAACCAAGAAATTGATAAACATGCACTGTAGAGATGTACTGAGTTTGTATGCAAATGAAAGTATGTGTATTTTGCCATTCCCATCTAGCCTGGGACCTTTACAAAACAGTCAACTTCAGAGAATGCTCTGGCAAGCAGCAATAGTTAGAAACATGATTTTGGGGGCGCCTGCATGACTCAGTCAGTGAAGCATCCGACTCTTGATTTTGGCTCAGGTCATGATCTCAGGGTCATGATATGGATCCCTGATTCCCAAGTAGATCTGGGCACTGAATGTGCAGCCTGAGTGTGCAGCACTGAGTGAGCACACTGAGTGTGCTTAAGATTCTCTCTCTCCCAGGTCACCTGGGTGGTTCAGTGAGTTAAGCTTCTGCTTTATGGATCCCTACATTGGGCTCTCTGCTCAGCGGGGAGCCTGCTTCTCCCTCCCACTCTGCCTGCCTCTCTGCCTACTTGTGCTCTCTATCAAGTAAATAAATAAAATCTTTAAAAAAAAAAAAAAAAAGATTTTCTCTTTCCCTACCCCCATCCCCACCATGTCCCCCAACCCCTTTGCCCATGCACAGGCATGCATTTTCTCTCTCTATAAAGAACAAAAACAAAAACAAAGCAAAGCAAAAAAAGCCATGATTTTTGGAAAGAGAACAAGCTGTAAATAGCTTTTGCCATGCCCCAAGGAACAAGGAATTTTTTAGAAGTCAAGGAAAATGAAGGAAGTGCTCCTGGTCAAAGCAACATCCAAATGATCAGAAGCCAACTAGATTTGGAGACAGAGGATATGGATTAAAGATGCATTTCCAAACTCGTGGCCTTGTTATTACAGACAAGCTCTTAACATGTTTCCATCTATAAAAATATGCTGCCTTAAGGATAGAATTATATTAAATGAGATTATATATGAAAGTGTTTTGAAAATAGTAAAGCCTATGGGGTGCCTGGGTGGCTCAGTAGGTTAAAGCCTCTGCCTTCGGTTCAGGTCATGATCCCAGTGTCCTGGGATCAAGACCTGCATCGGGCTGTCTGCTCCTCAGAGAGCCTGCTTCCTCCTCTCTCTCTCTCTGCCTGCCTCTCTGCCTACTTGTGATCTGTCTAATAAATAAATAAAATCTTTTAAAAAGAAAGAAAGAAAATAGTAAAGCCTAAATATATATTAACTGTCTCTAAGCTGCTCAGGAAATTGGACTTTCCAAATAGTATCATCATGAATTTTTTCCCTTTGCTCACCTGGTTTCTTGTTTTAAGTTACTTTGCAGATTATATATAGATAACTCCTTAAATTAATCAAGAAAAATCTACCCTGATATTAAATAAAAATCTCGGACACAAGACTGATCAGATAAGTCCAGATAGAAAAATAATCTTAAATGGAAGAAATGTTATAAATATAGTAATTCTCCAACAGGTGATAGGGGACTAAGAGTCCCTCCACTGTTATCAGGTCCCACTGTACTCATTCCCCAACCTCTTGCCCACTGAGAGCTGTTTCCACACTAAAACAGTTACTGATGGACTATGTCCTAGTGTATTACAGAACAAGGGTGAAGGCAGAGAGGAGGAGTATGAAGGTAAAAAAATCACTATCATAAAATATTTGAGCTGGGGAAGTTAGCATTAGATGTAATGCATCTATAAAACAGCTAAGGAAAACTGAGGCTCAGAGTGGTTCAGTGATTTGCCATGGTCACACAGTAATAATCATAAAAATGTCTTCAAATCCCAGCTTGATCTTCCTGCTCCTAAAATTCCTCATCTATAGGGGTGCCTGGGTGGATCAGTGGGTTGGGCCTCTCTGCCTTCAGCTCAGATCATGATCTCAGGGTCCTGGGATCAAGCCCTGCCATAAGCCCTGCAATAAGCCCTGCAATGAGCCCTGCAATGAGCCCTGCATCCAGCTCTCTGCTCGGCAGGGAGCCTGCTTCCCCCTCTCTGCATGCCTCTCTGCCTACTTGTGATTTCTCTCTCTCTCTCTGTCAAATAAATAAATAAATCTTAAAAAAGGAATTTCCTCATCTATAAAATGAGTATAAAACAGAATATCTCTTATAGGATTATTTTGAGGAGGGAAAAATCAAAGTAAAGTACTTGGTGCCATGAAAGTCCTTGGTGAAAGGTCAGTTGTGATGAGGCTGATGATGCTGATTTGTTCCTGATCTCATTTATCCCCAATGAACAATGATGTTGGGGAAAGCAGGTGGCTAGGAAACAGGGAGATCACCAACCCAAATTCATTTTTTAAGAACATTAAAAAATACATGAAATGATATTATTGGCTACATTTCCACAATAAAATTAGCAGGTTTGGGTTTTTTTTTCCTTTATTCTTCTGTATTGTCAAAAGTCTAAAGAACCTCCTACAAATCATAGCTGTGCTGCTATATAGCCTCAGGCAACTCAATTAACCTGTTTCCTATTCTATAATATGGAGATAAAACAATATCTGCCCTAACTAAGCCACAGAATTGTTGAAAGAATAAAGTGAGATAATATTAGTGAAAATATTTTGTACACTAGAGGCCCTTCACCATCTAGGCCTCGTCTTCCTCTCTGCTCTTACCCCTCCCCACTTTGTGTCCTATCCTCTAAGTGTACCAAAATACCCAGAGTTCCCCAAACATGCTCTCAAGCCATACAGTCCTCACCCTGCTCTCTTTCAGGAAGGTTCTTCCACTCTCCTCTCTTCCCACCCCTCCTCAACTGTGCTTGGTTAAACCGTGCTCCCCTTTCAGAACACAGCTTAGCTGTCACTTGTCTTAAGAAAGCTTGCCAGACAACCCCCATTTCAGGTGAAGTAGATGCCTTTCCTCTCTTTACACAGCATGAGCCTGTAACTCCACGTGTCATTTTTGTCTCAGTATAATTGTCTATGGACATGTCTGTTTCTCAACTATAAGCCTAAGAGCAGGGACCAGGTATGATTCATCTATTTCTTCAGAGCCCCTGACAATGCCCCATGTTTAATATGTGTTTAGCAAATGAAACTTAAATGACAATTAAAACATTTCATATGCGGGACACCTGGGTGGCTCAGTGGGTTAAGGCTTCTGCCTTCTGCTCAGATCATGATCTCAGGGTCCTGGAATTGAGCCCCGCATTGGGCTCTCTTCTCAGTGGGGAATCTGCTTCCTTCTCTCTCTCTGCTCGCCTCTCTGCCTACTTGTGATCTCTGTCTGTCAAATAAATAAATAAAATCTTTAAAAAAAAAAAAAAAGACTGTTAAAAGATTTCATATGCTAGGTACCTAAGACTTCTATGCAAAATATTATAATGTAAAGCAATACTGCTCAATCTTGGCTGTATACCAGAATCACCTATAAACCTTCAAAAATAGAAATTCCAAGAGATTTTGATTAAGTAGACTTTAGAGCCCAGGCAACAGTATTTTTTTTTTAATATCTTCACAAGTAGTTCAAATGGATCACTGCTAAAAACAATTGAAGTCATTAAGTTATAACAATTCTACCTAACATCTATATAACTTAACATCCTACAATTCTTTTTCATGTATATTATTTTTTAAATCCAGTACTGTCAACACTCAGCATTATATTGGTTTCAGGTATACAATATTCATTTTCACACGTATTATTAATTGAATCTTCACAACTCTGTAAGTTAGGTGTTATTTCTATTTTCAAACTAAGAAATAGGTATTTAAATAAGTGTCCAAATAGGTCTTTGCCTAACTTCAAACTTAATGGTCTCCCTTCTACATCTGTCTCCTTCCCTAGAAAGCGACAGGCAATATTGCCGCAACATAGAAAGTACGTGGGGACAAGGGTTCAAATGAGAAAGACATGAATCCCAGCTTTGTGAGAATCAAGGAGAGAATAAGGAAAGTGAGGCCTTGAAGATACAGGCTGGCAGAGGAGGGTGGAAGCCACACATATTGTGTCATCATCAAAATATGAGGAGATCACTGGAAGTGGAAAAGTGAAGTAAGAAAGTCCTATACACAAGAGTGAACTTCCCAATACTGCATGCAAATTACCTCACCCTGACTCCATGAATAAGAGCCAGACATAATGGACTTGTTAGAACTAAGACTTAGATCAACTTTAGAGAATTAATACCAAGCAAAATCATATTAATGAGGGATCAATAAACTTCTGGTTCTTTCTAGACTTATTATTACACAATTCTTAGAGAGGGGATAATCTGGAGGATCCTAGCACATAGATCATTTTCCCCATCTCAAAGACTGGAAGGATAGAATGGTGGAGGAAATTACTTATGAAAGATAAAGCTTAACACAATAGTAGAAAAACATGACATAATGATAATAAATTTATGATGGCAAAGGGAAATAAATATTCAGGCAGCAGTGACTCAGAACACTGGATAAATAAAGTCTGATCTTTCAGCTTCAGTGGTAAAGTGTTATCTTGTGAGTCTATAATATGACCATCTGTTGGTGTTTTACCAGCAATTATCTTTTTGTAGTTCGCACTCTGGACTTCTGTCAAGATCTTCTTAGGGGGAAAAGGCCAAAGGGATTAGAAAGCAATCTAAAAGGATACTTCTAGGGCTCCAAAGTTTAGTTTGAAGGTTTAAAAGGCAATATGATACAGTGGCAAAAGTGAAGTACTACATTGAGATTCAAAAAATGTAGTTTTAAACCAATATTTAGTCATTAGCTAGTGATGTGCCTTTGAGCAAACCAAGACTTCTATAATCCAGTCTCCTAATTACTAAAATGGAAATACCTATCTCACAGGGCTGTTGTGAAGACTAAACAAAAAACACCAGGGAGATGTTATTCTTTTCCTGTGTGAAGGATAAATGTACAGGCACGTAAAACTGTCCTCACCAATCTTTCTGTGCACAAAGAAAGAGAGTAGACTAAACGAAGAAAAAATTTATTTTAACTCTCATAGCAATATACTTACAAAACATTCCTATACCCTCGGTACGGAAAAATTAAAGCAGCCTGGTTAATGAACATAACTCATTATTGCTGGTATCAGGTGAATATGAACTGGAATGGGGGTCTACCACTTACTTTCAGCAAAACCTTGAACAAGTTCCCATTGTCAGTGTGAGCTTCAACCTCCTTATCCATTAAACAGAGATACTAGTAATCATCTTACATGCTTATTTTGAAGACTGGAGAAAACAACTCATATAATGTCTGGTACATAACAGATATTCAATAGAGTTTACCACCACCTAACAACTGAAATCAAATTATACTTTCCAAAGTTTCCTTTATATTCAATATTTTATTTAGTTGCTTCATAAACTTGTAAGCCAATCATAGCAACCGTCACTCACCCCATCTTATAGTTGGACAAAAGGCACAGAGATAAAATTATTTCCATAAGATCATACAGTAAAAAGAGACTAAATTAAGTTTCCCTGACCATTCCTCCCACCCCAAATTATATTAGTCCTTAAGAATTAAAATGACAGGGACGCCTGGGTGGCTCAGTTGGTTAAGCGGCTGCCTTCAGCTCAGGTTATGATCCAGTGTCCTGGGATAGAGTCCCACATCGGGCTCCTTGCCCGGCAGGGAGCCTGTTTCTCCCTCTGCCTCTGCCTGCCACTCTGCCTGTGCTCGCTCTCTCACTCTCTCTGACAAATAAATAAATAAAATCTTAAAAAAAAAAAAAAATTAAAATGACATCTATGAAATGATATATATGCTTTTGAAAACTTTAAGATTCTCTCTTTCCAAAAAAAAAGTTTTTTTCGCTACTTTCTAATTACCGTTTAGAAAGATAAAAAAGGTGGAAAGAGAAATTCATTAAAATCAGCAAAAACATAACTGAGAATTGTCTCAAATTAACAATTATTGATTCCACCTTGATTTTTCTTTTAATTTTCCCCATCAAAGCTACTGATCTCTTAACTAAAATTTTTTAAAGGTCTGCTTATCAAAATGATACTTATTTGATAAACTATTCCTAAACTGAGAAAAAAATTAGAAAGACAAATTTCTTCCAGCTTGATGAGTATAGGTCACTTTTGTACCCCTCTCTTTCATCCTTTCATCTCCGCACTTACCATACCATGCTGTAATACCTTTAACACCGTGAGGACTTGAACTGCATCCAATGCACACCTGAACATCCTGTCCCAGCATAGGGCCTTGCACATGGTAGAGAAAGACTCAAGAAGTATTTATAAATAAATGAACAAATGAAGCCAAACTCTCCAAGGGTAGTTAGGAAAGGAAAAAACTGGATATGAAATCTTAGGGCTAATAGGAAAGTGAAAGAAACAAAATATTTTAAGAGCTTCATAAGGAAGAGAAACCTTTGTGTGGAGTCAAACAGGCCCTTGTATGGCTTTAAGTATCACTAGAGAAAGACAAAAACCACAGAAGATCCGGAAGAGACAGTTTCAAGTCAAAAGACTCAAACATTAGGGCACTTATTTAGATTTGCAAAACCAGTTTGCAAATTCCCAAGAAACAATCCTAGTCTAAGATATTTCAACAGCAGTTTTCAGGTTTTGACTCAAAGAACTCTAGCTGAAAAATACTGCAGGCTTTGGTGGAGCAGGACAGATGTAAAACAGGAGAAAACTCAGTCTAAAACAAATCCCCAAAAATGTTAGAATCCACTGGGATTTGCATATTGGAGTGTGGGTCCTCTTCATTCTAAGAACTATTCTTAAATAAAACCCCACTATAAACAGCTAGCTGCAAATAGGACTAAATCCTTTTACACTTTTCATTCAACAAATATTTGAGATCCTGCTATATGCTACTGCTCTAGGCACTGGGAATATGGTAACAAACAAAATAGACACAATGCTCTCAGGCAGCTTTCAATCTACTGGCAAAAGATACATGACAGATAGATGGGATGGACTGACAGGCAGGAAAAGAAGGGAGAGAGAGAGAAAGAAAACACAGAAGGAAAGAGTGGGAGGGAGCTGGCAAGGAGCTGGTCTTATCAAAAACAGATCTTTTAACCCTGTGGTTTTTCAAACCTTAGCAAGTGTCAGAATCACCTGGAGGGCTTGTTAAAGCAGAGGTTTGGGGGCCCCAACCCCACAGTTTTTCATCTATAGGTCCGGGATGGGAAAAGTAATTTGCAATTCTATCAAATTCCCAGATTATGTTCATGCTGTTGGTGTCGGGACTGCACTTGGAGCTAACTATTCTAACCCAACAGAACCTGCCCTCAAGAAATTCACAGGTTAATGGGGGGGGGGGGCAAATAATTGAATAATTGCAATAGAGTACTATAGAGAGCTTTGAGACTGTATGTACCTGAGCCAGAGGACAGAAGAGCAACCAATTCTATGGAAGTAATAGGAGTGACTTAGGGACAGCTTCCCAGAGGTCCAACAAGCACTTCTCCACAGGCAGATGGGGGGGGGGGGGGGGCAGCATTTCAACAGGGAAGAACCGCACCAGACAAAAGCAGAGATGAGAAAGTGTATGGCAGAGGAGTTATATAAAGTGAGGATGCAAAGGTAAGCAGTAATCTGATCTCCGAGAGCTTCTTATTCACGTTAAAATGTTTATTTTTTTTTAAGATTTTATTTACTGATTTGACAGATAGCAACAGTGAGAGAGGGAATACAAGCAGGCAAAGTGGGAAAGAGAAAAGCAGGCTTCCAGCTGAGCAGGGAGCCCGATGCAGGGTTCAATCCCAGGCCCCTGAGATCATGACCCAAACCGAAGGCAGACACTTAACGACTGAGCCACCCAGTGCTCCAAAAAGTTTAAAAATTTATCTTTAGCCAATGACTAGTTGGGAAGTAAAGAGAAATGAAGTGATTGGGTATAATTTTACAAATATCTCTCAGGATACATAGGGCCCTTCTTTCACAAAGCGCTGGTTTCTCCAAGCCTCCGGGGCCTCATAAAGTGTGCTTAATAAATGTATATTTAATTGAACTGAACAAGCTTTCTGTCAAGTGCTATCTTATGGATGAGAGGTAGGTCACCACCTTCCCCACAAGACTCACTTTGGCCTGGACAAGACTTGTAGAACAGGTCCAGCAGCCTCAATTACTGCACACTACTCCTTGTACAACTGGAGTCCCCCCCAGAGATTAGGGGAGGCCTTCATTGTTTACATGTCTACCTCACCCACTAGACTTTGAGCTCTTTGAAAACAGAGAATGTCTTAATAGACTCTGAATCCCTATAGCGCTAGCAGGAGACTCAGAACAGTAGCTCTCCACACTCTGGTAATACTGGGTAAATGAATGACTGAGTAAGCAAATTTACCAATAAACGCATGATCTCATATAGGTAAGGATACAGATAAGCTTCAGGGTTCATGTTCCCAAAACCCTTTTGAGAAGTAGAGTCTCCAGCTGAGGTGAGGTGGATTTCATATGCACCTGATAAAGGATTTCCCAAATAGGAACAAAAATGTTACAAGTGCCATAAAAATCCTGCTAGATTTCTGGGAAATCCATTGAGAAGTAAGTTTTGCCTGAAAGGAGTCTGAAGGTAGATGCCAGCAAAGACCTTGTTGCGAGAGCGGGGGAGGAGATGAGGCGTGTGGCAGGATTACTCAATGGACTCTTTAAAAGCGGAGTACGTGCTAGATACCTGCTGATTTCTAGGACTTAAAAAGTGCTGGAATTTTAAGGCTGGAAATGTCCTGCTCAAGGTCACAAAGTAAGTAAGTGAAGTCACAAGGTAAGACCAATGAGGCATCTATATGCTGTTGATTCCTGTTTTCTCCTGACAAAGACACAGTAGACAAAATGAAAGGTTATTCTCAGGGACAAGTTTTAAAATATGGGCTAGACTAATGAATTTGAATTTTTATTGGTAACCATAGTACAAACCCTTTTCTTCACCTTTCAGTTTTGGGGGAAAATTGTAAGACAGTTACCCAAGCAGTTTAACAAGAAGCACTTTGCTCCCAACACACACAAATACCAAAACTTGTAAAGCATTCTTCCAAAATACCCTCAGCAATGTCTGCTGCTGAAACAGTCAAGACAGTAAAGGCCATAATAATCTGTCTTTCGAAACGGAGTATTAAACATAAAGTAACTGTCATTCTCCTTTCCTAGTCTGTTGCTAACTCCACAAGTTAGGGTATTCCCGGGGTGGGGGAGGGGCTGCATAAGTCAAGCTCCCTCCCCTCGTATTTTTCCAGGAGGTGAACCCTAAAGGTGATTCCCCCCGGCCTGGACAGGAGGGTTTCTTTGTTTTTTGTTTTTTTCTTTTTTTTTTTTTTTCCCCCAGGCTGGATGAATCGGACTCCGCTTTGCTAGGTTTCCTGATGGCCCGCCAGGGTTAGCGCCGAAAGACCGCAAAGTTCGCAAGGGAGGCGGCTCCCAGCCCCAGACCTGTCGGGTCTCCCGGCCCCTCCCCCGCTCCGGTCCTCCCCCGGGTTCCCCCCGGGTCCCCAGCTTCTGAGACCGCCGGCCTCTCTGGGCAGTGCACAGGGAGCCTTTGTTGGTCCGCCAAGAGCGGCCAGCCGCGCCCGGCGGCGCCCCGCCTCACCTTACCTGGTGCCCCCTCCCTCCCACCCTGCCCAGCAGCTGGGAATGAATGGGCCCAGGCCCCCCCACCCGCGCCGCCCTCACCCCCGCGCCCCAGCCCCGCAGTCTGCGACGCCAGGGGGGCCGCGCGGGAGGCCGCCTCTCACCTTCCGCGCTCGCTCGGCTAGACTCCGCTCCTCCTCCTCCTCCACCCCGGTGGCGGCGGTCGAGCCGGGGAGTGAGCGCTCGAGTGTGCGCGAGGGGCCGCTTCACTTTCTCCCTCCCGCCGCCGCCGCCGCCGCGTACTCGGCGCCTCCCCCACCCTGCTAGTGCCGGGGAGTCCCCTTAGGACGGGGTGGGGGACGGGGGTCAGCCACGGCAAGGGGGCCGGAGGCAATTACGCGACGCGGGAGAAAGGGGTGCTGTGAGGGGCAAGAATGTGAAAGGGCCTCTGGGGAACGAGGAGGGGAGACAGAATGCTTTGAGGAGATCTTGAGAGCGCGAGGCCCCTTGAAAGAGGGGTAGGCGTCTGAGGGGAAAGCGTTTGGGAAGTCCGACCGCAAAGCCGGTGAGGGAGACAGCGGGAAGGCGCGAGGGACGAGCACCGCGGGAGGGAGCGTTGTGGAGGAAGCCGAGAGGGGGTGTCTACTGTGCCGCCGGCACCTAGGGCTCCAGCTGCAGCCGCGGCCAGGCCGCCTACTCCACCCGCCCTCCCCCGAGCTATTGTACGCTGCCGGACCAGGCCCGACCGCCTCTCCCACCGGCTCCCGCCCCCTCCCCCGCGAGGCAGCGGCGCCGGCAGAGCCCGGCCCGCCCCGCCTCCGCAGGTGGGAGGGGGTGGGGAAGGCTGCCTGACCCACGTGAGGAGGCCTACCCAGGCGTGGGGGAGGGCGAGTGCCTCGGATGACGTCATCGGCGCATGACGCCAAAGGCTGGGGAATCACCCGGCTGCCTCATGAGGTCACTGAGCCCGCGTCTCTTCTCCCCCTGCACCCTCTTCGGCTGCAGACACCTTTGCGCGGCATTTCTCTGGGGAAGGTTTTGGGACAATTTCTGGGAGGTGTTAGTCGTGTGTGTAGTCTAGGGTCCTAAAAGACCTCTAACCCATTGGACTTGGGGTCCTCTTCAGATTGAAAAGCACCACTGCATCTACTAGCTTTCATTGCCAAGAGCTGAATTTGAAAACTACCCCATTTCCTGTGACCTCAAAGCCAGACAGTTATACTCTGATTTCTTTGTGGAGAGAGGCACAAGGCGGGAGACCCAGAAATGATAATGGATGTTTGAACTATTGTGAACTGATAGAATCGGTTTCCTTTCTCATTTTTCTCCTACCACGAAGACTACCGAGACTACGTTCAACCCAAACCTTTCCCCTGAGCTCAGACTATTTCCTAATACCTCCTGGACAGCATCACTTGCATACCCCACTCTGTATCTCAAATTCCATATGTCCAGAACTGAAACAACATTAGTGACAAAGGGTCTGTTATCAGATTGCTTTGCTTCAGTCCCCAGGCGCGCTAACTTTAGTGAGAGCACCTTAACATTTCTAAGCCACAATTTCTTCATAATCAGTAGTATCTGTGTATTCTTAACTCCATCTCTCTATGCCTATTTTACCATAATATAAACTACAACCTATTAACCATTTCCCCCAAATTTACTACTCATGTTACTTCCTGGTCTCAGTGAATGGCCCCCCATCACCCAATCCGCTATGCCGGAAACCGGAACATAGCCCCCATTCTTGCTCCCCCAACACCCTTATCAAGTCGGTCACCAACTTTAGGGAATTGTATAGAGTTTCCTAATTATTTCTCAAGCCCTTGCCCTACTGTTCACTAACCGTCACCTGGATGATTGGGGCAGCTTTTAGTCTCCAAATTCAATCCATTCTTGCTGGTAACCAGAGAAGCCTTTTAAAACCACAAATCTGATGATGCTTTCCCCTGTTTAAACACTCTGAAAGGCTTTTGTTGCTTTCAGGATGAAGTCCAAACTCGTTAACTTGGCACCGTACAACCTTGGTGCTTACATCGGCCTTTCTAGCTTCCTCTCACGCAGAATATCTTTTCTTCCAGCTACACTGAAATGCTACTTAATGTTCTTTGAAAGCACATTTCTTCATGTCTCTGAGCCCTTATATCTTTATCTCATTGGCCAACACCTTCTGCATTCTGCAAAGCCCAGCTCAGATGTCATGTTCGTTTATTCATTCAACTAGTATTTCTTAAATTTCCTTGAGCTTTCACAGTGTTGTAATCCTACAATGCTTTCATGCCTTTTGTGGCATGTAGAACATTCTAGTAATTTTATTTGTTTATCTAACTTCCTGAGCTCCTTGAGAGCAAGTCACATTCCTATCAATACTATCCTTATTCCCAGTATCTAGAACAGTGCCTGATACATAGTAAGAATAAATATTATGAAGATGTATTTAATAAATGCTTACATGTGCTTACTGTGTGCCAGACACTGTTCTAAGCACTGCCTCCTTTAAACCTCCAATAACTTTGTGAGATAGACTACTGGTATCGCCCCTATTTTATTGATGAGGAAACTGAGGTGGTTAATTTAACCCAAGGTCATAATCCTGCAAATTAATTCTAATTTAAACTGTTTTTCTTAGTCTCTGGTGGGTGAAATAATGGCTCCCTAAGGATGTTCATACTCGAATCCCAAGAATTTATAAATATATTACCTTCCATGACAAAAGGGATTTTTGTGGTTAAGGGTCTTGAGATGAGGCTATTCTGGACTATCTGGGGGAAATTCAGTGTAATCACAAGGATACTTAAAAGTGAAAGGGGGAAGGGATGTGGGAAAAGGAGACAGAAGACAGAGGAAGAGGTAGATTCAACTACAGAAGAGGTCAGATATGAGATGTAATTCAATGTGAGAAGCACTCTACTCGCCCCTTGAATACAAAGGAAGAGAGCTATCAGCTAAAGAATAAAACTCCACAAGTGGGACAAGGCAAGAAAATAGATTGTTCCTCAGAGCCTCCAGAAAGGAACAGAGCCCTGCTGACACCTTGATTTTAGACCAGTGACATCTATTTCAGACTTCTGAACCACAGAACTGTAAAATAATGAGTGTGTATTGTTTTAAAGCACAACATTTGTGATAGTTTGTTATAGCAGCAATAGGAAAACACAGTGTCAAATCAAGGGTGACTGGGTGTGCCTGGGTGGCTGGCTCAGTCAGTTAAGCATCTGACTTATTATCTCTCTCAAGTAAATAAATAAAATTTAAAAAATAAATAATATAAAAATCTTCCATGGAGGTCTTCTGGAGTTCATACCATGTCATGAATTGATAGGTGGATGACCTGACCCTGAAATTCCCTCTTCAAGGCTTTTTTCCTCCTTGGTTTTATGTATGTATGTATTTATTTACTTATTTATTTATTTAAGTAGGGGAGGGACAGAGAAAGAGGGAGAGAGAATCTTAAGCTGGCCACACACCCAGCACAGAGCCCAGTGGGGGGCTTGATCTCACAACCCTGACACCATGACCTGAGCCAAAATCAAGAGTTAGGCACTTAACCAACTGAGCCACCCAGGTACTCCAAAGCTTTTTTTTAAATGAACTTTTTTTTTTAAGTAAACTATGCCCAACATGGTGCTTGAACTCAACAACCCTGAGATTAAGAGTTGCATGCTCTCCCAACTGAGCAACTCTGGTGCCCCTAGGAAATAGGAAATAGGAATAGGAAATAGGAATGAAATAAGGGAAAGCAAAAGCCAATGTAGAGTGTGTTACTGAGGGTCTCACTTCTGCCAGAACCTCACAGAAGCATTCAGAATGCCTCCCAGAATAAACCACCTGAAAGACAGTTCCATCTCTTTTGGTTGATAGTTGTCCCCAGGGCTGCTGACTGCCCTGGACTCTGTGGCTGTGCTTGCAAGTCTAGCAAGTACAGATACTGGAGAAGATTCTGAGGCAGAATAAGGAAAGATGTGAGGTATACACTTGCGGTGTCATATGAGCAGCAAGAGGAGAGTTGGAACCATCTACCACAGTTGTGGCTGGAATCAGAGGTGGGCTAAGGAAATGTGTCAAGTCCCAGAGATGTCTATTGACAAGCTAAGCAGGTTTCATCTATAGGTTCACATTATCAAATCAACTTTAGAAGACAATGCCAAATCTATTTTCCAAAATGATTGAATCAATTTCCATTCCCACCAGCAGTGCATGAATGTTCCAATTATCCTGCATCCCCACCAATACTTGATGCTATCAATCTTTGTTATTTTAGTCATTCGAATGGGTGTGTAGTGATGTTGCAGTGTTATTTTAATTTGTATTCTTTTGATTACTAATGAGGCTGAAACCTGTTGATAAGTTTGTTGATCATTTGGATATCTTTTTTTGTGAAGTAACAGTTCAGATCTTTTGCTTATTTTTTTAAGGTTACTTATTTATTTTTTAGTAATCTAAACCACTGTGGGGCTCAAACTCACCACTCCAAGATCAAGAGTGACACGTTCTTCCCACTGAGTCAGCCAGGCACCCCGTTTTGCTCAATTTAAAAAAAAAAAAAAAAAATTGGGACGCCTGGGTGGCTCAGTTGGTTGGACGACTGCCTTCGGCTCAGGTCATGATCCCGGAGTCCCGGGATCGAGTCCCGCATCAGGCTCCCAGCTCCATGGGAAGTCTGCTTCACTCTCTGACCTTCTCCTAGCTCATGCTCTCTCTCACTGTTTCTCTCTCAAATAAATAAATAAAATCTTTAAAAAAAAAATTTTTATTTATCTTTTGGCTCCTGATCATGATCCTGGAGTCCTGGGATCAAGCCCCACATTGGGCTCCCTGGGTAGAGGGGTGGGTGCTTGCTTCTCCCTCTCCCTTTGCCTGCCACTCCCCCTGCTTGTGCTCTCCCTCTCTGTCAAATAAATAAATAAATTCTTGGAAAATAAATAAATAGAATCTTGGAAAATAAAGATTTTATTTGTTTTGAGAGAGAGAGAGAGAGAGACAAAGAGCACACAAGTGGAGAGAGAGGTAGATGGAGAGCAAGAGAATCCCAAGCCGACTCCCTGCTGAGAGCAGAGCCTGACATAGGACCATAGGATTCAATCTCACAGCCCCAAGATCATGACCTGAGCTGATATGTAAGTCAGATACTTAACTGACTGAGTCACCCAGACACCCCACCTTTTGCTCAATTTTAAAATCAACTTTATCAAGGTATAAGTTACATGTAATAAAAATACACTTATTTTCAGTGTTTACCTTGATGAGTTATGACAAATGTATATCCCTTATTACCACCACCACACCCTTTCTGACCCAGGAAATTTCCTTGTGCCCCATTTTAGTCAATCCTTATACTCATGACAATCAATGTTCTGCTTACTATTACTATAAATTAATTTTTGCTTATTCTAGAATTTCATATAAACGGAATCAAGTACTTCTGTACATGCTTGTACAAAAGTACAAGTATGTACTTTTTTGTGCTGGTTTTTAATTCAGCATAATGTTTTTGAGATCATCCATACTGTTTCATGTATCAACCAGTATTTTCTTTTTATTGCTGAGTATGGATATACTATGATCTGTTTATCCATTCAGCTGTTGATGGACATTTCAAGTCTGGGGCTATCATAAATAAAGCTACTAGGATCATTCATATACAAATTTTTGTGTGGATATGTGTTTTCATATCTCTCGGGTGTGAAATGGATGGGTTGCAAGGTAAGCATATATTTAACTCTATAAGACTTGTTAAACTGTTGCATGCTTGGCTGGCTCAGTCGGAAGAACATTCAACTCTTAATCTTGGGGTCATGAGTTTAAGCCTGAAGTTGGGTGTAGAGATTACTTAGATGTAAATAAATGAAGAATTGCTTGACTGTTCTCCAAAACAGTTGTATCATTCAGTGTCCATTTGACATGTCCCCATCATTCTCTGAGCACTTCTTTGCTTTTTGGTCCAAGATGTTCTAGGTTCTTCTTGTACTGTCTTTGACCCCCAAACCTTCAAATCAGGCTTTTCTCCAAAGAGTTCTGATTCCTTTCATTGAAAAATTGTATTTAGAAACCAGGATCTAAGCACTAGATGAGGTCATTACTATGGTCATTACCCAGCACTGTTCCTTGATGCTCTGAGTGTATATAAGACACCAAGCAGGAGTGTCTGGTTGGCTCCACCAGCAGAGCATGCGACTCTTGATCCTGGGGTTTTGAGTTCAAGCCCCATGTTAGGTGTAGTAATTACTTAAAAATAAAATGTTTTTTACAAAAAGACTCCAAGGAGACTCACTCTCACTCTCCTTCTGGCCTTTAAAAAGCATACCACATGTGTTCTACAGTAAAAGGAAAGGAATTCTGCCAACACCTTGAGGGGACTTGGAAGCCTCTGATAATAAGGGAACCCACCAACACAATGTGAGACCCTGAGCAAAGGAACTATCTAAGTCATTTTCAGTCAGTGCGTGAGAGGTGCCAGCTCCACCCACAAGTCCGTTTGGCAGTGTTGTTCTGGTAGTGATTCCAGCCTACAACTCAATTCTCCTAACTTTGCAACAACCTCATGTCTCTTTAAATCTTCTTCTACTTAGAAGAGCTAGAGTTCATTTGTTTCCTTCACCTAAAGCTTAACAGATATACCCGCCTTTGCTTGAGCTAGCTTAAAAGGCTTCCTCTTTCTTGTGGCACAGTGATTCTGGTCTAAGATAACAATGGAGACGTGAAGGGTTGACCGTTACCACAAAGGGTGGGAAACTGAGGAGTTCAGTGAGGCAGAATGAGGGACAATTAATTCAACCAATATATTCTTCTCATCCTCTGCCCTGGGTCAGGCCCTAGAAATAGAGATAGGTCATGAACACCCTTGCCCTCAAAGAGCTCCAAAGCTAGTTGGGAAGACAAATATATTTATGAGCAAATCACAATACAACACTTTATGACCCATAAAAGGATTTAATTAAATATAATGGGACCCAGAGAAGACAGCAATAATTCTGCCTCCCCAGGGGTATTAGGAGATTACATTTGAGGTGGGTCTTCAAGGATGATTTAGCTTAAAAAGAAGGAAGAGAAAAGGATCCATTACCCACAAGTCTTGTTGGACGCAGAGTGAGTCAGTCACTGAAAGGCATCGTTCCGTCTAACCCTCAGGACATCGCCAGAGCTAGGTATTGTTATGTCCTTTTTTCAAATCAGGAAGCTGGGCTCAGTGAGGTTAATAATTTGACCATGTCCAACAATCAGATGTAAAGGAAACAGGCTCATAGGATCCATCCTAGATGGTATAAGCATAAAAACACTTATCTTAGAGTGTGAAAATGCTTGAGGAATCATTGGGAGTGCTCGAAGTGAAGACTCCAGGCTGGGCTTTCAGGAGTGACTCCCCAAGTCCTACTGGTGGGAACAGCAGGGTAGCTGTGACCCAAGCACACTAGGAAAGCCTCTCTTGAGGCTGCTAGCTCCAGAACGCTGCCCTCTCCGCGGCAGTTCACACCAGCATAAACGGGTATCTTGTTCCTCTCCTCGCTTGACTCGGTCCCAAACTCAGGTCCTGCAAGGGTACATCTGATTTGTGGACACTAGCTGGAAACAAGTCTGGAACAAGGGATTTGTTTTTCCCACCTCCAGTCTGGGGAGACATACGAGAACACAGCTGGACTGGCTACTGAGTGAGCCAATTCACAATTTCTGCCACATTCAGTTTGATGGGCTTACGAATATTCACTCAACAAACACTAAAATGATGGATTAAGCCTATCATGTGTGGAAGTGGACACTCTCATACACTACTAGTGGAAGAGTAAGGTACTTTGGCAGCATCTAATAATATTAAAAGCATGTATCCACTCAGAGCCAGCAATACTACTTTTAAGAATACTACTAAGAGGGGCACCTGGGTGGCTCAGTGGGTTAAAACCTTTGCCTTCAGCTCAGGTCATGGTCCTGGGGTCCTGGGATCGAGCCCCGTTTAAACCCAGAATGAGTCTCAGTGGCCGCTGAGCAGGCTCTCCAATAGGCAGGGTAGAAATGTTCATGCTCAGACCCAGCTCAGACCTTGCTCTTCCACCTCCAGGACAGAGTCAAGCTTGACCCTGTTTGACTCTGTCCTGGGGGTAGAAGAGCAAGCCATGGGGTGGGAACTGTGTGAATATCTGCAAGTCCAGGGAGGGGAAGGTATGCCCAGACTCTTATCTCTTCATATAGTGAGTCTGCCTTGAGGGCCTACTGTGGACCAGGCATAGTGTTAGGCACTAAAATTATGAAAATAAATTATATAATCATTGTTCTCAAAATGTTTATTGTCCAATGAACAATAACATCAATGAAAATTCATATCTTCAGTCATAACTTTTTTGTAGTTCTAGGGAGCCCTGAAAAATTGAAACACTTCTCTTCCCACTTGATTCTCTCAACAGCTCCATGAGGGAGCCAGGGCACAAGTCATGTCCCCATTTTACAAAAGAGGAAACCGAGGTTCAGAGGGAAAGTGACTCAGTCCAAGTGCATATGCCAATTGCATTTTACCAATTATTTTCACGACCATTAATTCATTCACTGGGGGCACAGCTGGGCCTAGGGGAGGGGCTGGAGGAGAGCAGTGGTAGGCTCAGGTCCTGTGTGTGCTGCATTTTATCCTGTGATACATTCCATTCAGCTGCTTGATTCAAGAATTCCATCCAACTCAGCAACATGTCGGGGCCAGTACTGTTCTGTTCCAAAGGATGAGGTTGTTCAGTATATCAGTATGGGGAGAACAAAAGGATCTCTACCTTGCTCTGTCCTCTGATTCTTAGATCTACTGTCCTGTGTTATTTTGCATCATCTGATTTTGCTCTAGAGTTCACAATCTTGTATGCAAATGATTTTTTTTCACTAGAATATTAATTTCCATAATGGCAAGAATGCATAATTCTTAGATATCTTCTAAGAGTATGTCTCTACTATTTTTTAACTGCTACCTTTAATGAGGAATACAACTAACATATTAATAGAAACAGGTTTCATGCAGCAGTATATATCTTTAGCCTGTGCAATGTACCCGATATTTTCCATTATATTCTATGTAATTTCACTTTTTACTAGTCTCTTAAATGCAATATAGTATCCTGGATTGGATCCTGGATTAGAAAAAGCACATGAGTAGAAAACAGGTACAATCTAAGTAAAAGCTGTAGTTTAGTTAATATTGTACCGATGTTAATCTCTAAGTTTTGACTCATGTACAATGGCTATGTGTAAGGTGAACATCACGGAAGCTTGAATGAAAAATATGCAGGAAATCCCCAAAGTATTTTTGCAGTTTATCTGTAAATCTGAAATTATTCAAAGGAAAATGTTTACTAAAAAAAACCCACATGCAGGGGAAATAAGGTGGCAAAATGGGTGAAGGGGGTCAAAGGTAGAAACTTCCAGTTATAAAATAAAGAAGTCAGAGGGATGTAATATGCATATAAGGATTATACTGTTATACTATTTAATAACTATATTATATAATTAATAATACTATATTATATATTTGAAAGTTGCTAAGACAGTAAATCTTAAAAGTCCTCATCACATGAAAAAAAGAAATTTTTGTAACTATGTATGGTGATGGGTGTTAACTAGACTTATTGTGGTGATCATTGCACAATATACACAAATATTGAATCATTATGTTGTACACCTGAAACTAATACAATGTTATATACATCAACTATACCTCAGTGAAAAACAAATAACTAAAACTTCATAAACACGGAGGGGAAAGGCCCCAAATCTTCTAGTCTTAACCACTGAAACTGATTTCATGACCTGCTAGTGGGCTGCAATTCGTATTTTGAGTGTTGTAGTGTTTGCTGTCTTTTGAATAATGAGGATAAGAGTGGCTGTGGGAATCCATGAAAGCCCCTTATCCCTCCCTCTCTGACTCCCACCTCCCCAGAAGGGCTGCAGCTAACCTCTCTCCCTGCCCTTGGCCTTCTCTGCCTTGTCTTAATCTCCGTTGTCTGTATTGCCTGTGTTTAAAGGGATCTCCTTACCTGAATCATCTGTGGACCTTCAAAGAGATACATGGTACATTATTTGTTAAATGGATGTCTCAAGGAATAGCTGTGTTTCAGAACACTTGCTCCTGAACTTTTCTGCCTGTTCAAATTATAGGAGATATTTATTTATGTATAGAAATCTAATAGAAAGTCTTTTCTGAAAGCCTTTTGTGAAATAAAGTTTCAGAAAGTCTTTCTTAACAAAAACCTTCATTACTAGCTTGGAGAATTCCAAGTCACAAAGGAAGAACAGTTTCTATGAAAAAGGTTTAAAATTTTTATACTCATTCACTACTTTAGAAAAAAAAAAAAAATGGGGCACCTGGGTGGCTCAGTGGGTTAAGCTTCTGCCTTTGGCTCAGGTCATGATCTCAAGGTCTTGGGATCGAGCCCCGCATCGGGCTCTCTGCTCAGCAGGGAGCCTGCTTCCCCCCACCCCACCTGCCTCTCTGGCTACTTGTGATCTCTGTCTGCCAAATAAATAAATAAAATCTTTAAAAAAAAAAAAAGATAATAAAAATGGAGGAAAATAAAAAGTGAAATTCCAAAAGATCACTTCTAAACCCACCATAAGTAACCACTGTACATTGTAATACATAACCCCTTTTATAGCTATACACATGTAAGTACACATAATGTTTTTTAAATAAATGGTCATATTATTCATAGCATTTTAGAGCTATCTTTCCACGGGCTGTTCCCTCATACTGGCACGCATTTTCTCTTTTTTGTTCCCCCCCTCAATATTTCCTGCTCATCTGCCTAGATTCAACACATAATCCCACCCCTGGAAAGCATTTTCTGCCCTCTCGGCCTTCCTCCACCCTAGATGGATTAGGTTTTAGTTATCTCTTTACTACAGTTTGTATCTGAATGAGCTTTTTACATGTCTGTCTGTCCTAACAATCAGGGAGCTCCTTGATGTCAGGGAACATTCCCAAAGCAAGTTTTGCCGAATGGCTGTAAGGAGGGATGGAGGGATGGAGGAATGGACCGCAAAATGACTGATGCAGGGAAAGAGACAGTCTCCTGACTTAGAGAGCATCCTTAGCCTTTTGGCCCTGCAGCTTCAGCCTCAACTATGTTGCCACGGAAGAGTCACTGGTAGAGAGCATATGGATGATGTCAGGCACCCATCACTGGGGCTACAAAAAGAACTCAAATGCCTGTTATCTCCATGGGGAAACACCCTAAATCCCATGGATATTTGTGCATAGTCCTGGATTCTGGCCCCTTGTTCACTGGAGAGGCAGCAGATCTACTCAGGCATCTTGAAAACCCAGGTCATAGTCTCAGTTCTGCATCAGGAGACCCAGATTTCAATCTCAGTCCTGTGACACACTTGCTATGCATGGCCTGGGACAAGCTATTCCCCTGCCGCAGGTCTCCGTTTTCTCATTGTGCAACATAGGGATTCCATTAGATGGTTTCTAATTCTCCTTTCAGCACTCACCCTTGGTGGCCTCATGATGTACTTACTCTTCATCTCACTCAGAGAAGAGGCAGGATAGTGGCAGTGAACACTGCCCACCTTTCCTGAACTGTGCTCACTGCTATTAACTCACCAAGTGCCCTTGGACTAATCTGTTTACTTCCCAGGACCTCAGCGTCCTCGTCTGGAGAGTGAAGATTGGCCACCTCTTACACGCTGCGAATTTATGTCCACAATGCACCCCTTGGAGGCCGTCTAATCCAAACAGAGTATTTTGCTTAAAGATGAGTATTTGGAATATCTGAGAATATAATAAGATTGCATTAGCTGATGTGCTCTGTGTTCTCAGAGACCACCATCTTAACACTGAGATAGATGTTTCAGCTTTTACCCAAATCACTCTGATTTGAGGCATAGCCGTTCCCAAACTCACTGCAAAGTTTACCACCACATCACACTGATTTACAGAGCTGCCAAAAAATAAGGAAATGGCAAACATCAATGTTGCAATTCTAAATTCTCAGACGCTTGAGAGCTTTTCACCTTTTATTCACAAAATGACACAATTTAGAGTTCTCTAAAGGCTGTAACTCACTGTCAATATTACTCTAACACCAAGTTTGAAGCTTTTTTTCTGTTAGAAAAACCATAGTTATTACCCTAAGTGTAATGGATATTATTAGCCACTGATAGGAAATTTCAGTAAAGAGCAAAAATTTGGGAAAGCATTTTTTCTCATATAGCAAAGGGGAAATATATCTATATCTGTATCTATATATACATGTCTCTCTCAGGAAAGAGGCAAGAATGAAACACACTAAGATGTTCAAAGTACATGAAAATATGTTAACTATCTTTAGCAATATAGAAATGCAAGTTAAAACCATGATGAAATATACTATATACTTTTTAGAATGTAAAATACTAAAAAGACTGAACATACCAAGTGTTGACAAGAATTTTGAAGAGATGGGACTCATACACTAATGAATGGTAATGTAAAATGTATGCTAAACTGGAAAACAGTTTCTTATAAAACAGTTTGTAAGAGTCTTTAAAAGTTAAATATATACAAGGTATCTTGGTGGCTCAGTCAGTTAAGCATCTGCCTTCAGCTCAGATCATGAACTCAGGGTGCTGAGATCAAACCCTGCATCAGGGAGCAGTCTGCTGCTCTCTCTGCCCCTCCCCCCAACTCGTGTGCGTTCTCTCTCTCTCTCTCGCATAAATAATCTTTGAAAAAAAAGTTAAATATATAAACCTACCTCCAAATGAGCTTATCATCTAACCTAGACACTTACTAGAGAGCATATATGAAATATGAGAGCATATATCCATAGAAAGTCTTCTACATAAATATTCATAGCAGCTTTACTTGAAATAGTCAAAACTGGAGACAAATTTTGGGGACTGAAGGGTATCTTGTTTAGGGAAATTACTCCACAGTTATATACATATGTCAAAACTTATCAAATTGTTCATCAACAAGTGAATGGATAGACAAACTGAGGTGTATCCAGCCAATGGAATACTACTCAGCAATAAAAAATGAATGAACAATTAATGATTATCAGCATAATTACGCTGACTGAAAGAAGTCAGACAAAAAAAAATACACAATATATGATTCCATTGATAGAAAATTCTAGAAAATGAGAACTAATCTATAATGACAGAGAGGTGGTTGCCTAAGATGGGAAAAAGAATGGGAAGGAGCAATTACAAAGGGCATGGAAAATTTAGGGGGTGATGGATATGTTTATGATTCTGATTGTGACAATGGCTATATATAGCCGTTATGTGGTGTATATATACATACATGAAGTCTAAAACCTGCAGAAAAAGGGAAATAATAAAGATTAGGGCAGAAATAAATAATACAGAAACTAAAAACAAAAAACAAAAAACCCAATAGAACAGATCAATGAATCTAGGAGTTGGTTCTTTGAAAAAAATTGATAAAATCAATAAACCCCTAGCCAGACTTATCAAAAGAAAAAAAGAGAGAAAGCACCCAAATAAATAAAATCACAAATGTGAGAGGAGAAATAACCACCAACACCACAGAAATACAGTTATGAGGATATATTATGAAAAATTATATGCCAAAAAATTAGACAAACTGGAAGAAATGAATAAAATCCTAGAAACATATAAACTACCAAAACCAAAACAGAAAGAAATAGAAAACTTGAGCAGACTGATAACCAGCAAAGAAATGGAATCAGTAATCAAAAATCTCCCAACAAACAAAAGTCTAGGGCCATATGGCTTCCCAGGAGAATTTTCCCAAACATTTAAAGAAGAGTTAATACCTATTCTTTTTTTGTCTTCCAAGATTGTATTTAAATTCAAGTTAGGTAACATATACTGTAGTATTGGTTTCAGGAGTAGAATTCAGTGATTCATCACTTGTATACAACACCCAGTACTCTTCACAAGTGCCCTCCCTAATGCCCATCCCCCATTTATCCCATCCCCCCCATTCACCTCCTCTCCTATTCTTCTTAAACTATTCCAAATAATAGAAATGAAAGGAAAACTTCCAAATTAATTCTGAGAGGCCAACATTACCCCGATATCAAAACTAGAAGAAGACTCCACTAAAAAAGAACAATGGTGCCTGGGTGGCTTAGTTGGTCATGATCTCAGGGTCTTGGGATCCTGAGTCCAGGATCAGGCTCAGCAGGGAGTCTGCCTCTCCCTCTCCCTGTGCCCCTCCCCTACTCCTGCTCTCTCGCTCTCTCTCTCTTTCTCTTGCTTGCTCTCACTCTCAAATAAATAAAATCTTTTTAAACGAGAGAGTTGATCACAGCTTTATAATAAAGCTTGAAGCCAGGCATTGTGATGCCCCCAGCTTTGGTTTTCTTTCTCAACATTCCCCTGGTGATTCAGAGTCTTTTCTGGCTCCATACAAATTTTAAAATTGTTTGTTCCAGCTCTGTGAAAAATGTTGATGGTATTTTGATAAAGATTGCATTGAATGTATAGATTGCTTTTACTCATAGTGGAACATAAGGAATAGTGCAGAGGACAATAGGGGTCAGCAGTGGGGAGGGGGGTGGGGAAGAACTGAATGGGAAGAAATCAGGGAGGGAGACAAACCATATGAGACTCTTAACTCCAGGAAGCAAACTGAGGGTTGTGGAAACAGAGGTGGTAGGGAGATGGGGTAACTAAGTGATGGGTATTAAGGAGGGCATGTGATGTGATGAGCACTAAGTGTTGTACTGAACTGATGAATCATTGAACATTATATCAAAAGCCAATAAGGTACTATATCTTGGCTAATTGAATTTAAATAAAGTATATAAATAAAGCACAAAATAAATAAAATAAAAAATAAAAATAAAAAAGAGAGAGAATGACAAACCAATATCTCTGATGAACTTGGATGCAAAAAATCTCAGTAAAATACTAGCAAACGAATCCAATACCACATGAAAAGAATCACTCACCACAATCAAGTGGGATTTATTCCTGGGCTATAAACAAAGTACAACATCCATTCATGACAAAAATCCTCAACAAAGTAGGGTTAGAGGGAACATATCTCAACATAATAAAAGATACATACAAAAAACCTATAGCTAATACTATCCTCAATGTGGACAAACTGAGAGCTTTTCCTCTAAAGTCAAGAATAGGACTGGGATGTCCATTCTCAACACTGTTATTTAACATAGTTTTGGAAGTCCTAGCTTCAGCAATCAGACAACAAAAAGAAAGAAAAGTCATCTAAATTGGCAAGGAAGAAGTCAAACTTTCGTTATTTGCAGATGACATGATAGAAAACCCAAAAGACTTGACCAAAACATAGCTAAAACTGAAACACATTTCAGTAAAGTTTCAGGGTACAAAATTAATGTACATTTCTATTGCATTTCTATACACCAATAATGAAACAGCAGAAGGAGAAATCGAGGAATCAATCCCATTTACAACTGCACCAAAATTCATAAGATACCTAAGAATAATCTAAACAAAGAGGTAAACTGTCTGTGCTTTGAAAACTATAGAACACTTCTGAAAGAAATTGAAGAAGACACAAAGAAATGGAAAAACATTCCATACTCATAGATTGGAAGAACAAATGCTTTTAAAATGTCTATATTACCTAAAGCAATCTACATATTTAATGCAATCCTTATTAAACTACTACCAGCATTTTTCACAGAGCTAGAACAAACAATCTTAAAATTTGTATGGAACCACTAAAGTCCCTGAAAAGCCAAAGCAATCCTGAAAAAGAAAACCAAACCTGGAGGCACCACAGCTCTAGACTTCAAGTTGTATTACAAGCAGTATTGACCAAGACAGTGTAATACTGGCACAAAAACAGACATACAGATCAATGGAACAGAATAGAATACCCCAAAATGGACCCACAACTATATGGTAAACTAATCTTTTTTAAAGATTTTTAAGATTTATTTACTTATTTTAGAAAGAGAGAGAGAGAGAGCATGAGTGGGGGGGCAGGGCAAAAAGAGGAGGAGAGAGAGAATCTCAAGCAGACTCTCCACAGAGCATAGAGCCCGACTCAGGGCTCAATCCCAAGACTCTGAGATCATGACCTGAGCCAAAATCAAAAGCCAGCTACTTAACTGACTGAACCACACAGGTGCCCCAAGTTAACTAATCTTTGACAAAGCAGGAAAGGATATCCAATGGAAAAAAGACAATCTCTTCAACAAATGTTGGGAAAACTGGACAAAAACATGCAGAAGAATGAAACTGGACCTCTTCCTTACACCAAACACAAAAACAAATTCAAAATGAATTAAAGAATTGAAAAATGTGGGGCACTTGGGTGGCTCAGTTAGATTTTGGCTTAAGTCATAATCTCAGGGGCCTGGGATCGAGACCACATTGAGCTCCACACTCTCTCCCTCTCTTTCTGTCCCCACCTCCTCTCTCTCTCTCAAATAAATAAATATTTTGTTAAAAAAAATGAAAGGAAGGAAGGAAGAATTAATTTTAAAATGTTGGACCTGAAATCATAAAAACTTTAGAGGAGAACAGAGGCAGTAACCTATTTGACGTCAGCCACAGAAAACTTACCAGACATGTCTCCTGAAGCAAGGGAAACAAAAACAAAAATATACTATTGGACCTCATCAAAATAAAAAACGTCTTCACAGTGAAGGAAACAATCAACAAAACTAAAAACTTACAGAATAGGAGAAGTATTTGCAAATGACATATCTGATAAAGGATTAATATCCAAAATAAATAAAGAGTTTAAAAAACTGAACACCCCCTAAATGAATAATCCAAGAAAACGATGGGCAGAAGACATGAATAGACATTTTTCCAAAGAAGACATACAGATGGACAAAAGACAGATGAAAAGATACCCAGTATCATTGATCATCAGGGAAATACAAATCAAAACTACAATGAGATATCACCTCTCATCAGTCAGAATGGGAAAAATTAACAACATAGGAAACAACAGATGTTGGCAAGGATATGGAGAAAGAGGAACCCTCTTACACTGTTGGTGGGAATGCAAACTGGTGCAGTCACTCTAGGAAACAGTATGGAGGTTCCTCAAAAAGTTAAAAGTAGAGCTGCCCTATGGATCTACCAACTGCATTACTAGGTATTCACCCAAAGCATACAAAACTACAGATTTGAAAGGATATATGTACCCCATATTTATTTTTTTTTAATATTTTATTCATTTATTTGACAGAGAGAAATCACAAGTAGGCAGAGAGAGAGAGAGGAGGAAGCAGGCTCCCCACTGAGCATAGAGCCCGATGCGGGGGCTCGATCCCAGGAACCTGAGATCAGGGCCCGAGCCGAAGGCAGAGGCTTACTTAACCCACTGAGCCACCCAGGCGCCCCACACCCCACATTTATAGCAACATTATCTATAATAGCCAAATTATGGAAACAGCCTAAAAGTTCATTGGCTGATAAATGGATAAAGAAGAGGTGATATATAGATATGGATAAAGAAGGGGTGATATATAGATATACAGAGATAGCAATATAAAGGAATATTACTCAGTCATCAAAAAAGGTGAAATCTTGCCATATCCAAGGACATGGATGGAACTCGAGGGTATTATGCTAACTGAAATAAGTCAGTCAAAGAAAGGCAAATACCATATGATTTCACTCATATGTGGAATTTAAGAAGCAAAACAATGAATGACGTGGGGGTGGGAGATGGGAAGAAAGGTAAACCAGGAAACAGACTCTTAACTATAGAGAACAAACTGAGGGTTCCTGGAGGGAAGGTGGGCAGGGGGATGGGCTAGATGGGTGATGTGAGTTAAGAAGGGCAGTTGTTATGATAAGCACTGAGTGGTGTATATAAGTGTTAAATCACTGATTTCTACTCCTGAAACTAACATTGCACTGTATGCTAACTAGCTAGACTTTAAATAAAAGCTTGGGGAGGGAAATAAATAAATAAGTTCACTTCAAGTAATAAACTATAAATAAAATTATAAACTATTAAATATAATTGTTAATATAATATACATATATTTTATTTATTATTATATATTTATACTGCAGAAATATCAAGATCAATAAATATATAAATAAAACAGGATACACATAATAAATACTAAGTTTAAAGTAAACTGAGTTTATTATTAACTTTGATTTTAAAACAAAAAAGACAAAGGAAATAAAAACTCAACCATTTTCAGTGCTAATCAGTGAGGAAAACACAATAGTTTATTTTATATATTTTTGTGGAGGGGGCCACTCTACAGGGCAACTGGTCCTGGGTCCATACTCCTTGCTCAAACATTGAGTTTTACACACACACACACACACACACACACACACACACACACACGGCACTGGACCTTCTGGCATTTTTGGATTCTACAGAAAGAATGGTCGCATTCTAGTTTGTCTTGCCGTCTTGACTTTCTCTTGCACTCACCTGGCAAACCCACCATCCCACATCAGCCAACATATCCAGCCTCTGCTTCTACATCTGGCAGTGTCTGGAAGGTGTCTGGAAGGACTCTGGAGGACAAGTATGTGAAAGAGAGCAAGCTCTGCCCTGAATGTGGGTAAGAAATCTGCTCCCTTGGAAAAACTAGTTGTAACCACTTAATGAAATTGAAAACCTTTGAACACAGGTTCCTATAATAAAGGTGACTCAGATTCAGCTATAATAAATGTAACTCAGATTCATCTCGGGACCCTTCTCCTCCAAAGGACTGAGATAAAATTGACTTGGACTCCTCTTGTCTCCAATTCCGTATCTTATAGAAATCCAAAGCCCTCCTCAAGATGTCAGTTATTTTCCAAAGATGTTCTGTTTTCATAGCCACCTGGCCTCCAGACGGCTGGCTTTATACTCCTTCCTCTGTTCGGTAGTGTATGGATTAGGTTGCAAACCTCTTCCATTTCAACCCCAACTGTCTGGCATCATCTGGTATACTGCAACTCAGTTCTAACCAGAAGCACCCAGATCATTGGTGGACCCCACAGGATTAAGGACCCAATCCCCACCAACACTGTACCAAGTGTGGTCCCAGGCCACCTATACTTTTGACCAACCCCAGCTACAAATCTATAGGGTTTTCACAAACCCTTTCAGGTTCTATAATTCATGAGAATGACTCACAGAACTGAGGGTAGCACTATTCTTAAAATTATAGTTTTGTTTCGGGCGCCTGGGTGGCTCAGTGGGTTAAGCCGCTGCCTTCGGCTCAGGTCATGATCTCAGGGTCCTGGGATCGAGTCCCGCATCGGGCTCTCTGCTCAGCAGGGAGCCTGCTTCCTCCTCTCTCTCTCTGCCTGCCTCTCTGCCTGCTTGTGATTTCTCTCTGTCAAATAAATAAAATCTTTAAAAAAAAAAATTATAGTTTTGTTTTGTTTTATAATTATAGTTTTATTATAGGGCAACAAATCAGACCAGCCAAATAAAGAGATACACAAGGTGAGGTCTGGGAACCTGAACACACAGCTTCTGTACCTTCTCCCCATGGAATGAAAGCACCTCATCTTCCCAAACAAATGTGTTCACCAACGAGGAACCTCTGCTGAGCTTTGGTGTCCAAAATTGTATTGGAGTTTCATTGTTTAGGCATGACTGGTTAAATCAGAACCATGTGACTGAACTCAGTCTCCAACCCCGCTCCCTTCCCTGGAGGCTGGGCTGGCTCACAGTCCCAACCTTCTAATCAGAGGATGGTCTGGCTGGTGACCAGTCTTCATCCTCCATCCAGCATCCCACCTTAAGTCGCTTCTCTAGCATAAACTCAGGAGTGATCCAAGGGACTTATGAATAATAAAGACACTTTTATCACTCAGGAAATTCCAAGGGTTTTAGAAGCTTCATGCCAGGAACCTGGAAATTACTTTTCAGAACTTCCAAATGACACGAGCAGGGGGGGACCCCACCCTATTCCAGTGATTCATCAAGTGACCAAGCCCAAATAATCCGCACATTCCATCTCCCTGGCCAGACAGCCATTCAGCAACAGACTTATGGGAATTCTTGGTGAGCGAAGGACTCTTGCCCTTTGGGATCACTGAGCCAGTAGAAAGAGAGGTCAGCCTAGCAATGATGGTGCCCACCTTTGCCACCACATGAGCCTGCTTGAGAATGAATCACAACAGAAGAAAACAAAATTAAGAGATGGAGAAAGAATTGAAATATAGATGACAAAGTTTGAGCCCCTGAATCCAACCATGTCTAAAAAGATACCTGGGTTTTCTCTTAAGCCATACAGAGTTAAATTTCTCAGCTGAGTCAATTTGCAATTGCAAGGGTGCTGAGCAATACCTTGTTTCTTCCTCACCCTTTTCACAAACAATAAAATAAATCCCTCTCTTTGCTTCATGTAAAGCAGTTTCCCCTCTTGGAGCCCGGCATCTGCTGATATCTGTGTCTGCTGGGCCTCTCCAGGTGTTTCCACAAAGACAGCTTCCTCCATATGAGCTATATCGGTGCTAACCATGAAGATAAACATTTCTTTCACTTTGTTATAAAAATATTTACGTAATCACAACTGTACTGTATGTGCAGTGTTTTATTATGCTTTTTAAAATTTTCAATGAATAGATAATTACTTTAAAAGTATATGCTAGTCATAGACTAGGTACTTAATATTCTGGAGATTTTTCCTGTGTTATTAAAAAAACACTTTGGGGCACCGGGGTGGCTCAGTGGGTTAAGCCTCTGCCTTTGGCTTGGGTCATGACCTCAGGGTCCTGGGATCGAGCCCGGCATCGTATAGGGCTCTCTGCTCAGCAGGGAGCCTGCTTCCCCCCCCTCTGTCTGCCTGCTGCTCTGCCTACTTGTGATCTCTCTCTCTGTGTCAAATAAATAAATAAAATAAAAAGACTTTGTGGGGGCGCCTGGGTGGCTCAGTGGGTTAAAGCCTCTCCCTTCAGCTCAGGTCATAATCCCAGGGTCCTGGGATCGAGCCCCACATCGGGCTCTTTGCTTAGCAGGGAGCCTGCTTCCTCTGTCTCTGCCTGCCTCTGCCTACTTGTAATCTCTGTCTGTCAAATAAATAAATAAATAGTCTTAAAAAAAAAAAAAAAAAGACTTTGCAAGTGTCATTTATTTTTAACCAGCACAGAATATACAGTCATACAGATAGGGATTTTTTTTTTTTTTTAAAGGCTTCTTTTTTTTCTTCTTAGCAGTCTCAGCTTCACAGCAAGATTGAGGGAAAGATACAGAGGTTTCCCATACACTCCCAGCCCCCTTAGAGATAGTTTTAAAACTAAGCCTTTATTGTAAAACATTTATCTTGTTTCCAAATTTTATGAATGATGGTAGACACATAATGCCACCTAAACCTGTCATCATTTCCTTAGGATAGATTCTCAGAAGTAACGTTTCCGGAAGAACTTCATATTTTACTACCCCCACCCCCCAAAAAAAGCAGAAAAGAATTTACCAGTCCCTGCTGTAGTACTCTGTCCCTCCTGATCCCACATAGCCTGGAGAGATGTGGTCTAAAATGCATCCAGATACCAAAAGAATCACCCTCCTTTCAGGGGAAGGGGGGTTGCTTCATGCTCCCTCTGAGTGTCCCTCCTCAGCTGTCCTTCCAGGCCACTCACTGACCAGCAGCTGCCCCGTCCACCATGCGGCAAGCAGCCTGTCAACCCCAGAGATCTCTGGAGGCGCAATACACATATTATTTGCAGGGACTGTTTGAAAAAGAATGGCCTTGAAGGCAAGCCTGAAAGAGAGATACCAGCACAAGACAACCCTAACCCAATTTTCATTTCTTAAGGCTATTTTTTTCCCTACTTTTCCAAGTTTTCTTTAATGAGCATGTGTGATTTATAATGGAAAATGAATTAATTTATTGAGAAAAACAGCAACAAAGAGAGTTTCTCCAATGTGGTGTGGGGCTGGAGATAATCTTCTGGTTCCTGGAAAAGCAGCTGTAGTTATCTGGTTTGGCAACGCCTCCCACAAATCCCTGGCTGACTCAGAAAAACACATATGCGAGTTAGTCACCCAAAGGACCAGCTGATTCCTGTGGAGGCCACCACAAAGGGCAGTTGGTGAATGTCTTCAGACCTGGAAGAGGGTTCTACACTGTGACGTGTGAAACTACGGGGTGGGTCTAAAGCCGGTCTGTGCAAGCTTTTTTGACTCACTGCCAGAACTCTCTAGCTGTCAGAGTTGTCCCAAGATAAAACCAGCTGTCCAAGAGGTGGTGACCTCTCCATCCCATGAAGTGTTAGAGCACACGCTGGAAGCCAGCTGTCCTAGGTGGGATGGTGCAGAGCCAAGTGCAAGGCTGGACAGTGGTCCTCAAACTTTTGGTCCTTTACACTCTTAAAAATTATTGAGAACCCTAAAGAACAGTGTCTATACAGATTCTATCTATCAGTATTTATCATATTAGAAATTAAAACTGAGAAATTTTAAAAATTTTATTTATTTTAAAATAATCTTTGCTCAGTATCCTCGAGTATATTTTTATTAAAAAATATTTTCTCAAAAACATTTAGTGAAAAGAACAGCATTGCTTATATTTTTATTATCTCTTTACTCTCTAGAGTAATAGAACACAGACTCCTATCTGCTTCTATATTTTAACCTGTTGCAGTATGTTCTGGCTGAAGAATAAATGAAGAAAACCCGTCCTCCTCTATGTAGTTGAGAAAGGGAGGAGTATTTTAATTGCTTTTTTTCAGATAAATGGATATTTTTCTTCGATACTACACCAAAACTTGACTGGTGGGAATATCTTAAAGGTTAGTCGCAGTGTGGAATCTGAAACCACATCAATGAACTTTTCATACTCCCTACACTCATGTGAAGATGATACTGATGGAGGTAAATAAAACCTTAGTGTCATTATGAAACTAGTTTTGACTTCACAGACACCCTGCTGGGTCTTGGGAACCACCACAGCTCTCAGATCACACTTAAGAATTGCTGAAGAAGGGGCTTGAAGTAGGAGACCGTTGCCATTCATTCAAGTCACACACATGTCCTGGGCAACCGCCATGGTAAGCACCTGGGCTAAAATTGTGACAGAGACACAGGCCCTACACCCAAAGAGATCACAGTTAAATAATAATAAGAGAAAACTGCTTACCCTTATCCAGGTTCTGCTTCAAGTAGTCTACTACATTATTTCCAACAACTTTATGAAAGGAAAATATTTATTTCTACAGATGTAGAAACCAAAGCTCAAAGAAGTTACTTACTTTACACCGGCTCATATAGCCTGGTGAAGCCAGGATTTACAGCCAAAATTAGAACAGCGAGGCTAACTTACTTCTCTATCCATTAAAAAAAACAAACAAACAAACAAACAATTTTTTCGTGGTAGAAGATACAGAACATAGACTGTACCATTTTAAACATTTTTAAGTGTACAATTCAGGCATTAAGTACATTCATGATGTTGTACAAACGTCACTGTCCTCCATCTCCAGGACTTTTTCATCATCTCAAACAGAAACTCCAAATCCATTCTCCCCGTCCTCGGCTCCTGCAACCTGTATTTGACTTTCTGTCACTATGAATTTGTCTACTCCAGGTACTTCATAGGCTCAGAATCACAATATTTGTCCTTTTTTGTCTGGCTTATTTTACTTAGCATAATGTTTTCAAGGTTCATCCATGATGCAGCAATAGCTGTCCTTCATTACATTTTTTTTTTTTTTAAGATTTCATCTATTTATTTGAGAGCGAGAGCATGAGCCGGGGGAGAGGCAGAAGGAGAAGGAGAAGCAGACTTCCTGCTGAGCAGAGAGCCAGATGTGTGGCTCCATCCCAGGGTCCTGGGATCATGACCTGATCTGAAGGCAGACATTTAACCAACTCAGCCAGCCAGGCGCCCCTGTCCTTCATTCCTTTTTAAGGCTGGATAATATTCCATTGTATGTATAGACCACATTTTGCTTATCTATTCGTCTGTTGATGGATGCTTCTCAGTACATTTTAAATAAACAATTACAATGAGCTGTGATAGAAGTATACACAGGTCCTACGAGGGAGAAGCAGAGGAGGAGGAACCAATCTAGCTCAGGTAGGGCGGCCAGAAACTGGTGCCAGTGCAAAGGTATGAAGGATTGATTGAAGACGGCCAGCAAAAAGATAGGCAGGGAGGAATTCCTGTACCAAGGCCCAGAGGCGTGGGAGAGATATAACCTGCAGGACTAAGGCAGGTTTGTGTAAAGAGGGGCAAGAGGCGAGGCTACAGAGAGCCCAGCAATGACATTACAAGCATTTAAGACAGATGGGTGCTGTGCAGAGCCTCATAGCTATTTTAATTTATTTAAACATACAACAACCCTATGAGAAAACCAGCTCTTCTTGAGTATAGAGGGTCAGATGCTGTTCTCACTGCTTTGTATGCAATAACAGATTTAATCCCCTCAGCAATGGTGAGACTCGCACTGTTACCATTCCCATTTTATAGAAAGGAAAGTAAGGCATGGAGAAGATAAAAAAAAAATATTGTCCAATGTCATGCTAGGAAGCTGGAATTTTAACCCAGGTTTTAGCAGGCTTGCTCATCACCTGACAGTTGAGGACATGAGGACAAGGTAAGGAATTTAGACTTTCACCTGTCAGGGCCACTGGGCAGGTTTAGGCAGAAAGCAACTGGTTCTGATATGCATTTTATAATCATTCTAGCTGCTATCTGGAAAATGGTAAGCAGGAATAAGACTGGAGGCAGAGAGACCACTAGGAAGCCAGATGAAGAAGGACGAGATAAAGGCAGGGCAATGGAATTACAGACAAATGGGAGATTTCAAGAGATATTCAGGACACAGAGTAGTCAGCCAAGGGTAATTTATGGTGAGGGGTCAGGGATTTCCTGCCAGGTTCCTGAGACGATGAGAGTGGAGTCATGAAGATGCGGGAAACATGCAAGGAACAGGTTTGGGGATGGAGATAATCAGGGGGTGAAGATAATGAGATAATCTGGGACAGACTGAGTATCAGGTACATCTGGGGAGATGTCTAGCCATGTAAGCTGCATGAAGCCCAGACCTTTGTCTGTTCCATTCACTGATGTGTCCCAGAAAAGTACCTGGCACAAGAAGACAGCAGTACCTAGTTGTTGAGTGAAAGGGTATGGGTCTAGAGGAGGAAAGAACTGTGGTCTAGAGAGGTCAGGAAATCCTGATGGGAGCTGGAACTACAGAGATGGTCAGCAGCCTATAGAGCAGGGAGAGTTACAAGGACAAACTCTGGGGACACTAACACTTAAAAGTTGGGCAAAGAGGGACGCCTGGGTGGCTCAGTGGTTTGGGCTGCTGCCTTCGGCTCAGGTCATGATCTCAGGGTCCTGGGATCGAGCCCCGCATCGGGTTCTCTGCTCTGCAGGAAACCTGCTTCTCTCTCTCTCTCTCTCTGCCTGCCTCTCTGCCTACTTGTGATCTCTGTCTGTCAAATAAATACATAAAATCTTAAAAAAAAAAAAAAAAAAAAAAAAGTTGGGCAAAGAAAAGGCAACTGATCCCTAGAGGGACTAAGGAGTGGCCAGATAGGGGGAGAAACTAGGAAAAGAGGGGGATGTCAACCGCCATCTCAGACTTTGCAGCTCGGTGTTTTTTAAGCTTGGTGGATAATGAGAGCAACCAACATTGGAACGCTGCTCTCCAGTTCATAAAATAGACTTTCTCAAATTCTTCTTTTCCTTTTTAATTACACTCCAACATACCTTTTACTAAATTTTTATTAAGCTCAGAAGTACTTTGCTATAAGGTTGTGATCGTCTTAAGTGTATTTCAGGATGAATGTTGGCATCTGTGTGACCCCGTCTGAATCACAAGAGAGAAATGCTCCAACACTCACTCAAATGTCTCCTTCACACAGCTTCTCACCACTCCCCTCCCCACCGGAGACAAGCATTCTGGTTTCTATAACCTTCCATCAGTTCATGCACTCCTTTCAGTTTTTAAATTTCATATAAATGAATAATACAATATGCATTATTTTGTGTCTGGCTTCTTTCACTCAATGTAATACCTGTAAGATTTGTCCATATTTTGAGTTTCAGTATTTTGTTCTTATGTGTTTCCAAAAATGTAATTATCCTTGAGGATAATAATTTCTATCTCTAAGGGCTACTATGGAAATTAAACATGATTGTGCCTGATAGCCACCCTACAAAATGAATGTCTACTGATCACCTGGCTTTTGTTCAACACCAAAACTATTTAATCGCCATAGAGGAATCACTATTTCCTTTTCACACAATTTGGTCACATTTTGGAAGGGAGTAAGGAAACAGTGGTGTGCTGGTAAACCAGTTTTCTGGCAGGGGAGGTTGGGGAGGGGGAGAAATCCCCGATTTGTAGCCTTTGCCAATTTTTATGGTATAATACTCCCACTGCGGCTGATATCAAGCCATCCGTGGTTTAACAACTGGCTGGCAACATTCCTGGACATTTCATATTCAGCTAACACTGCCATGACCAATGAATGATTCACAGACGCTGAAGCTCAGACCAGCTCAGAATCCTGTTTAAATTCTCATACCTCGAATATGGGGATTTAAGACCAGCCTTTTCTGGCTCTGTCTATGCTTTCCACCCCCTGTGTAAGGTATTCTTTTAAAATGAGCTAACATCAACCGATGGGCCTCAAACTGACCCCCAAACTCATAATTTTATAAACTTTGATTTTCATTAGTAATCTACTAAGTGAATCAACCAATACTAAAATGGGATATTCATAAACTAAATTTGGGCTGTTACCAGGGTTTATTAAAGACTCTAAATTCAGGGTGCCTGGGTCACTCAGTTGGTTCAGTATGTGCCTTCAGCTCAGATTATGAACCCAAGGTCTTGGGGTCGAGCCCACATCAGGGTCCCTGCTCAGTGAGGAGCCTGCTTCTCCCTCTCCCTCTGCCTGCTGCTCTCCCTGCTTGTGCTCTCTCTCTCTTTCTGTGTCAAATAAATGAATAAAACCATTTTTTAAAAAAAGACTCTAAATTCAGTATTCCACTAAGAAGTCTAGCTGCCAGGCCAATCTTTGCAACCCTGATTACCTCCAGCTGCTCATTCCCTCACCCAGATGGCTGGAATGCTCTTAATTTGGGTAACGGACTTCTGTTATCATAATATCCAATCTTTATAGTGTTGTCTTGAATTTGTTGTGATTTCGAGTGACCAATATTCTTACTCTGTAAAGTTACTATTATTTCCTTCTCCTTTTTTGTTTGTCAAGGTTAAGTGTTGTAGAACATGTAGTAACACGTATTTGCCCCAGCAGCATTTTTGTCCTAACATTTTCTAACAACTAGACTGTAAGACATGTGTACATCATGATTCAATCATGACTCATCCATACTCTTATTGCCAAAGCTGTTGTAAGTATCATCTCTCTAAATGTTGTGTTTGCACTGATGCTTCTGTGGGGTGGCTGGCTGCCTGCGAAGTGGCGCTGTTCGAACAATTTGCAACACGCTCTCATATAAATGCAATTAAATCACTGAATTATTGTCAATATTACAAGGCATTGTTTATAACACAAAGTTATATGAACATACACGTTCTGACATATGGAAATAATAAATGCAAATCCAATTATACGTACACCTGTGTTCTTATATGTGTCAACAGGTGAGAACAAAAGAAATGGGGAAGTTTATTGAGGCTTTGGAACAAGTTCCACACACCACACCAGGAGGTAATATGCTAGAGCTGAAGGCACAGATTTTGGAATCAAAATGATTCAAATACACCCTAGCTGTGTGATATTGTGCAAGATACTTCTATCTCAATTTTCTTGTGTCTAAATGAAGCAAATGGCAACTACTACAAAAGATATTTTAAATATTAAATATATAAAAACAGACACATCGACCAATGGAATAAGATCAAGAGTCCCAAAATTTAAAAAAAACAACAACTCATGACTATACAGTAAATTAATATTTGGCAAGAAAGCCCAGAATACTCAATAGGGAAAGAGTAGTCTTTTTAATAAATGGAGTTGAGAAAACTGAATATACACTTATAAAACAAGGAGACTGGACCCCTATCTTTGCAACACTCACAAAAAATCAACATGAAATGGACTTAAAGACTTAAATGTTAAGACCTGAAACCATAAAACTCCCAGAGAAAAACATGTGGAGACTGCCTCTTGGACTAGTCTTGGCAACAGTTTACAGATATGATATCAAAAGCACAAGCAATACAAGCAAGAACAAAGTGAAGCTACATCAAATTTAAGAAGTTTCTGCCGCAGAAGAAATGATCAACAAAATGAGAAAGCAACCTATGGGATAGGAGAAAATATTTGCAAGCCATATGTCAGATAAGGGGTTAATATCTAAAATATATAAGGAACTCAAACCATTCAATAGCAAAAAAGGCTAAAAATCCAATTTAAAAATGGGCAGAGAATCTGGACAGACATGTTTTTAAAGAAGATGTACAAATGCCCAACAGGTACATGAAAAGATGCTCAACATCAGGAAAATGCAAATCAAAACCACAATGAGATCTCATCATACATCTATTAAATTGGTCTTTTATCAAAAACACAAGAGGCGGTGGGTATTAGAGAGGGCATGGATTGCATGGAGCACTGGGTGTGGTGCAAAAACAATGAATACTGTTACGCTGAAAAGAAATAAAAAATTAAAAAATAAATAAATAAATAAATTCTTTAAAATTAATAATTAATTAATTAATTGATTGATTAAATAAAAAAACACAAGAGGTAACCAGTGTCATCAAAGATGTGGAGAGGGGTGCCTACGTGACTCATTCGGTTAAGCATCCAACTCTTGATTTCGGTACAGGTCATGATCTTGGGGTGATGAAATTGATCCCTAACATTGGGCTCTGCATTCAGGGCAGAGTCCACTTGAGATTCTCTCTCTTCCTCTCCCTTTGCCCCTCCCCCTCCTCACACTCTTTCTAAATAAATAAATAAAATCTTTATTTTAAAAAAAAGATGTGGAGGGGCGCCTGGGTGGCTCAGTGGGTTAAGCCACTGCCTTCAGCTCAGGTCATGATCTCAGGGTCCTGGGATCGAGTCCCACATCGGGCTCTCTGCTCAGCGGGGAGCCTGCTTCCTCCTCTCTCTCTCTGCCTGCCTCTCTGCCTGCTTGTGATCTCTCTCTGTCAAATAAATAAATAAAATCTTTAAAAAAAAAAAAAGATGTGGAGAAAAGGGAACCCTTGGGGCACTGTTGATGGGAATATAAATTTGTAGAGCTACAATAGAAAACAGAATGAAGGTTCCTCATAAAATTAAAAATAGAACTATCATATGATCCAACAAGCCTACTTTTGATGAAGGAAATAAAATCACTGTCTTAAAGAGATATCCTCACCCCTGATCACAATAGCCAAGATATAGAAATAACCTAAGTGTCTGTCAATAGATGAATAGAAAAGAAAACATGATACATATATAATGTATATGATTTATTTTATATATATATACATATATATTTATATATATATTATTTTATATATACACACACACACACATAATTCAGCCATAAAAAGGAAGAAATCCTGCATTTGCAACATGGATGGACCTTGAGGGTATTACACGAAGTGAAAAAAATCAGACAGAGAAAGAAATACTGCACGATCTCACTTATGTGTGGAATTTAATAAAAGCTGAACTCAGAAACAGAGAGTAAAATGATGGCTGCCAGGGGCTTAGGCTGAGGGAAATGGGGGAAATATTGATCAAAGGGTAAAAAAAAAATTTTTTTTAATTAAATGAGATAATGCTATGCCTGGAACAAAGTAAATAGTATGTATCGTTATTTCTTCCTATGTGGTCTCCTCTCAAGGACTTCCCTTTCCTATTGCTTCTCCAATATTTCACCAGATACACAAATACTGTTTGGCAGATTGACTATACAATCTGTCATGCAACCAAGATATACCTTTTCTAGAAAATCTGAGGAGAATTTATTCTACTTTAATAACTGGACACTCTTGTGGACTTTGTTATTCCCTCATCCCAAATCCAAAACTTAAACTTCCTTCCTACTCTTTTTTAGTGGGAAGACACACTATACACTAGAAATAGTTGATAAATGGTTAACTCTCCAAATAAGCATGTTTTAAAAGAAAGGTATAGCTTCAGGAAAGAAAAAAAGTGGGTAGTATTGGATCTGAGAAATGATATTGAATGAGAAGGGAGTAACTTTGCTGAACTCCATAAAGGCTCTGTAATAGAGGGATTAAGAATGGGGGTCATGCGGGGTATAGTGGTGATTCCCAGGAGTTGGGGGATGGGGAAAGAGGGAAGGTATTGCTCAAAGGGTACAAACTCTTTGTATACATACTATATCATATACTTGAATGTTACTAAGAGATTAGATCTCCAATGTTTTCACCACATAAAAGAAAGAGTAACTATGTGACTGGAAGGATGAAGGTGGTAGCTAATACTATGGTGATGATCATTTTACAATTTATAGATGTATACCTTAAGCTTACACAATGTGATATGCCCCTTATATCTCAATAAAGCTGAGGGAAACTTTAAAAAAAAAAAAAGAGTGAAGGTCACGGAGCAAAGTACATGGGTTGGAGTCTAGATCTGTAAAACCCATTGAAATGCCCCGGATATAAGAACCCAGTTAGTGAATGCTAGTTATTACTAGGTCTGTTCTTGGTGCTAGGTCACAGTGAGGAATAAGATAAACAAGATTCTTGCATTAAAGAGCATAACTTGGGGCGGCTGGGTGGCTTGGTTGGTCAAACATTTGCCTTTGGCTCAGGTCATGATCCTGGGGTCCTGGAATGGAGGCTGGCATCAAGCTCCTTGCTCAGTGGGGAGCCTACTTCTCCCTCTGCTTCTGCCCCTGCTCATGCTTTCTCTCTCTCTCTCTCTCTCTCTCTCTCTCTCCAATAAATCTCAAATCTCAAATCTTTTTTAAAAACTTCGGAAAAAAAAAAGAGCATAACTTCTAGGTAAGGGGTGTACCAGATTTCTTGCTTCCTCTCCAGATCCCCTCCCCACACTTCTCCACCCTGGTCTGCATCTACAGAGGTGAGTGCATGATTACATCAGTAGATTCCCATTCTGGTTGCTGTTTCTCTCCATGGCAGGTGTTATCTAAATCTCTCTGGCAAAGACCACAACTTCTGTCAGGAGACCATCCCAGGTTCAGACAATGGATTTCTCTCTCTCCTTTTCAAGCTTGTTACTGGTCATGATCTCACAGTTGTGGGATCAAGCCCTTCATTGGGCTCCAAGCTCAGCGTGGAGTCTGCTTCAGATTCTCTCTCCCTCTTACTCTCTGTCCTTCCCCCTGCTTGTACTCTCTCTCTCTCTCAAATAAATAAAATATTTTTTAAAAATACTGAATTGCATATTTAGGAATTGCTAAAAGAGTAGTCTTAAAAGTCATTGCAAGAAAAAAATTGACTTTTGTAACAATGGATGGTGACAGATGTTAACTAGACTTGTTTGTGGCAATCATCTCACAACATTTACAAATATCAAATCATTGTTGTACACCTGAAACTAATAAAATGGTATATGTCAATTATACTCCAACAACAACAAAAAAGGTAGTAAAGGATAAATAAGAGACATTATTATCCATTTCTTAAAGATCCTTCAGAGGTAGACCAGGCCGAGACGCACATTTTCAGTTTTAGCATATAGGCAGTATTCAAAACCACGAGACTGACTTCCCACACTCCCCACACCCCCACCAAGAAGACAGAGTGAATGAAGTGCTCACTCTGTGAGGCACTCTTCTGAGTGCCTTACAAATATTACCTCCTGCCCTCCTTACAATAGCCCCCATGACATCGTTATTATCTTAACCCCCATTTTCCAGTAACTTACCTCAGGTCCCCCAGGCAATGAGTACTGGAGCTGTGCTTGGAACCAGAGCAATCTGACTCTAACGCCTGCATTTTCTTTCCTGTAACACTCCCGGAGCTGAAGCTCACTGGCCCTTCACTTGCACGGGCCTCTTCCTTCCTAGAGGAAGAGGAGAGCTGTGGCTGTGTGGTTGCTTCACCATAAGTTTTTGAAATTTTGCAAAGGCAAAATCATTTCACCACAAGCAGTTAAGACCACTTTTTCTTTCCACTGCAACTACTCCTCATAGCGGGTGGTGGGTGGTGATGGAATGGCCACAGGCATTTTTCAGACCCTGGAAAAGGCAAGGTGAGTTGGGGATAACTTTAGTTTTGGTTTAGTTGGATACATTTATCCAACTAATTGGCTCCCAATCACTTTCACATATAGGTATCATTACTCGTTGTGGTGCAGGAACAGGTTCCAGGAGTATTCTTACTGCCTGCTCTAGCAGCATACCAGCATTATGACAATAGTGCAGAGACAGCAGGATCCACATTCAATATGAATGCATCCCGTGGTGCCCAGCACATGTATGTGGGCAGTGGAGGAGAAACAACAATGGATCCTGCACTTAGTCTGTGGACAATTCTTCCCATTATCAGATGTGTGTGATTATAAGGGGGTGGATGTGGTTCTCACTGGCAGCTAATCAAAATAGAAGTTCTCTCTTCTCAGAAGTATACACAATATGTATTTCCTTTTTCTTTTTTGATGGATGTTATATAAAATAGAATTTATTTTGAAAGATTTTATTTATTTATTTGAGCAAGAGCACAAACAGAGGAAGAGGCAGTGGGAGAAGCAGATGCCCCACTGAACAGGGAGCCCGGCTTGGGGATCAATTGCAGGACCTGAGACCATGACCAGAGCCAAAGGCAGATGCTTAACCAACTGAGCTACTCAGGCATGTTCACCAACTCAGAAGTTCTCTGACTCTTGTAGTTCAAGGGCTTTTATAATCCAATCTCCAGTCCCCCTCATTTTGCTGGAAGTCAGAAGGTGGAGATGAATGTTCCCAACTTCTAATCTTCCATTTGGTCTTTTTGGTGATGCCCCCACTCTCAAGCTATTAAGGAGCCTCATTCTGAATCATCTTATTAGCATAAACAAAGTGTGGTTGAAAGGGGCTCAGAGAGAAAAACAAGAGGCATTCCTCTCACTCAGGAAATTCCAACAGTTTTAGGAGCTCTGTACTGGGAACTAGACAAAGACCAAACATATGTCATAACACTGTTTGTATGAAGTTGCATACACATCCAAATCAGGACTCTAATTTCTCACTTATTTTACCAAAACCTTTAGAAACATCTTCCCAAATTTCAGTTGAAAATAATGTATTAGAGTTTTTTGGTTTTGGTTTTGTTTTTAAGATTTTATTTATTTGACAGAGAGAGATCACAAGTAGGCAGAGAGGCAGGCAGAGAGAGAGGAGGAAACAGGCTCCCCACTGAGCAGAGAGCCTGATGCGGGCCTCCACCCCAGGACCCTGGGATCATGACCTGAACCAAAGGCAGAAGCTTTAACCCACTGAGCCACCCAGGTGCCCCTGTATTAGAGTTTTATCAACATTTGAATAGACTTTTTCTACTTGGTTTGTGTTCAGGCTTCTCTTCCAAGTTTTTGAAAATAAATTTTAGAATCCTGAAATGTTTTTGTATCTATATTGCAAGATTTGGACAACTTTATGATAGGTAAACTCTCTCATTACATTTTGACTCTTTACAGAAAAATCCACAATGGGGGTGCCTAGGTGGCTCAGACTCTTAAGCATCCAACTCCTGATTTCAGTTCAGGTCATGATCTCAGGGTTGTGAGACTGAGCCCCACTTGGGGCTCCTCACTCAGCGCAGGGTCTGCTTGGGGAGTCTCTCTCTCAAATATTTAAGAAATAGAAAAATCCACATTGGCATATGAGTTTAAACTACTCCAACCACTAACAACACAAAAATGAAACAACTGTTATAATTAAAACCATTTTATTAATATCTTCATAGATGACCAGGATGTTATGAAGGAGTAAAAAGAAAATCTTAAAGTTAAAAATATAATTGCCAAAAATTCAATGAAGGGTTATGAGACGGTAAAAGAAATCTTCCATAAAATAGGGGGGGAAACCTGTGTAACATGTGAGACAAAAATAGGACGTCTACCATCTGACTAACATGAGATCCAGAAAACGAACAGAAATGGCAAGAATAAAATTGATGGAGGACTAATAGACTTGAAGTACTTGGAGCTAAAGAATGGGAGTCCTCAGCTTGGAAAGTTCACAAAAGCCTAACATGATGAGGGTCAGTTTCTGTAAGCAGACAGGTTGTTGTGAAGTAGGAGGACCACAGGGATAAAGAGAGGAAAAGCAGGTCACCTGCATGCCACCTGAACAACAAAATTTGTGATGACAAACACTAGATTCCGGAAGATTCTTGACATTCCCTCCAAATTCAGAGGGAATTTGACTTTACAACTCTACAATTTGAATAGAAATGAGAAAATCACTGAGAATAATGTCACATCCATGTATCCATCACTCAGATACAGTAACATTTTTTCATTTTTCCTTCAGAAAATCAGTAAGAGGGGCACCTGGGTGGCTCAGTGGGTTAAGCTACTGCTTTCAGCTCGGGTCATGAACTCAGGGTCCTGGGATCGAGCCCCACATCGGCCTCTCCGCTCAGCAGGGAGCCTGCTTCCCTCTCTCTCTCTCTGCTTCTCTGCCTACTTGTGATCTCTCTCTCTCTGTCAAATAAACAAATAAATAAAAAATTTAAAAGAAAAAAAAGAAAATCAGTAAGAAATAGAACACCCTATACCCCAAGGCCACTATCCTCACAAATCAGATGAGTATCTTTCAGCATATGTCTTCACTCTTTTACTACTGGTATGTGCAGCTATAAACATTAAATAGTGTGACTCATGTGTTTGAAAGTTACCTGAATTGAATTTTTATAGCATATATCCTTCTGCGGTTTGCTGCCTTCCGGGTTCTATCCATAAGCAATGTAGTCCACCACTAGGGGCACATGCAGGTTTTGTGGGGCCTGAAAAGAGAATATGGTACTTATGTTGGCAACACATACACTAAGAAAAAGGACATTAAGTTATGAATGCAAAATTATACATAACAGTAAATTTTTATTTAGAGTGAGAAAAGAAACTACAATTTTTAAAAAGCAGGAAGTTCCTCAAAAAGTTAAAAATAGAACTATCCTACAAGCCAGCAATTGCACTACTAGCTATTTACCCAAAGGATACAAAAATACAGATTCAAAGGGGTACATGCACCCTGATGTTTATAACAATGTTACCAACAATAGCCAAATTATGGAGAGAGCCCAAGTGTCCATCAGCAGATGAATGGATAAAGAGAACGTAGTATAGATAGATAGATAGATAGATAGATCAATACATAGATAATAGCATATTACTCAGCCATCAAAATGAATGAAATCTTGCCATTTGCAAAGACATAGATGGAGCTAGAGGGTATTATGCTAAGTGAAATAAGTCAGGGAAAGACAAATACCATATGATTTCACTCGTATGTGGAATTTAAGAAAGAAAACAGATAACATATGGGAAGAGGGAAAAGGGAAAAAGGAGAGAGAGAAACAAGCCATAAGTGAATCTTAATGATAAGAGAACAAACTGAAGGTTGTTGGAGGGAGGTGGGAGGGGGATGGGCTAGATGGTGATAGGTATTGAGAAGAGCACCTGTTGTGATGAACACTGGGTGTTGTATGTAAATCAGGAATCACTGAAATCTACTCCAGAAACCAACATCACACTCTATGTTAACTAACGAAATTTAAATTAAAAAATAAAAGCTGACAGGTAGAGAAATGCAAAACTTTGATTAATTCACTGAGTTAATCACCTCGATATACTTTTTTCCTATGACTTTAGTTGCTTATTTTTTGATAGCCTCTTCATAGGATAATGATTTTGTAATATCATCTGCAAAAGAGAGAAGAGAGATAATTCAGTTCCCATGGTTGATCAGAACTTGTTCTTTATAGCTGATAATTTAGAAAAGTTCCTTTTTGCTTAACAGATCATTTTAGGTGATGTCATACAAACTGCTAGGATTTTTGTCAACTTTAGGAGCTCCTCTATTTTGCACGCTGAGTTTTTCTTTTTCATAGCAACCTGTTCTCATTTTATGGATGCAACATATTTTATGAGCATACTAATTAGATGGTCCTTTTAAATGTGTTTATTCAGTTTTTTGGTTTGTTTTCCCCCTAAGTTATCTCAGCTTCCTCTCATGTTATTACCTTTTTCTGTTAGTTTATCTTGTCCTTTATGTTTTACTTAAATGTCTGGCCATTACTTTTTTTCATTTAAATTCAATTTAGTCGACATATAGTGTATTATTAGTTTCAGGGGTAGAACTTATTGATTCTTCAGCTGCATATATCATCCAGTGCTCATTCCATCACATGCCCTCCGTAATGCCCATCACCCGGTTACCCCATCCCCCCACCCACCTCCTCTTTCTGGCCACCTTCGATGGTGCACACATGCCTGAGAATGAGAGGACAGGAGAGCTGCCTGAGACTCCCGTGTAGGAAGGCTGAGAACTGCACTTTACGACAAGCAGGGGAGAAAGAGCCATTCTGTTTGGAAATCCTAAACATCAGACACAGAGGAATAGTCCTCATTCATTCCATTTCTCCGAGGTAAGGAGAAGAGGGAGAGAGAGAAGCAGACTCCCCGCTGAGCAGGGAGCCAGGCGTGAAGCTCAATCTCAGGACCCTGGGATTACAACCTGAGACAAAGGCAGACACTTAACCAAGTCACCCAGGGATCCCTAAGCCATCAACAGTCTTGCACGGCTTTGGGGAGGATCCTAGCATCCAGGCCCTTTGCACGCAGGGATGGGATGGGAGAGTTGAGTGAGGGTTCAGCTCAGCAGCTCACTGCTATCATGAGGGCAGTGGTGGCAAAAACATTGAGAACACCAGCGTAAACAACTCCGTGATTATTTTGGTTCTTCTGGCTTTCACGGTTACCCTCCGGAAAGGACTATTTTGCCAAGAAATCTTCCTTTCAGCAAGGAAAGGTAAATCTCAGCAAGAGCTATAATCTCTGGAATTTTGCTTTAGGGCTGGTCAATGTCCTAAGGCACAAGGCCCTTTGTCTTCCATAAACTCACAGCTCAGAAAACACTTCTCAATGCTCATCTTAGGAATGTGAGCAAGGGTGGGGCTGGGGGGGGGGGCGGGGGGGGGGGGGAGGAATGTGAGCAAGGCACAAAGATGTGATGAATACCAATGCCACATTTTTAATTTTTGAAAACTGGGTCAGTCACAGATCTGAATAGCTGAAACACAGCTGCTTTCAATTTTTTTTTCTGACAACACGGTCTAATTATAAACCACAAGAACAAGTAAATCAGAAGTCTGTGCTTGATTACAATACGAGCAGGTGAATTTTGTGTTAACTGCATGGTTCCAGTTCAGAGTGGAGGTCGTCTCCAGTTTGACTTAGAAACACAGAGCCCTAAATCCCCAGTTTGCGATTTGCAATCTGCATAACATGGTGGCGTGTTGCGCCACCATCCCAGCATGGAGGCAAGGTCAGACTGGGTCTGCTTGTCTCACTGACAAGGGGACAACGGTTTCCCTCCAGGATGCCACATCCCTTCACCCCATTTTCTGGGCCTTACGGCAGTCAATGCTGCCAACATGTGAAGGGGCAGATGGAGAAAGAGATCTTGCCAAAGCCTCCAAAGTAAGGCACTCACTCCAAACCAGATGCTCGGGGGCCACCCCGATTCTGCAGGTGGTGGCTAGTGTACTCCAGGCGGCAGCACGAGGGACAGTGGTCCCTGCTTCAGCTCCCGCCTCACGGTTCCTCCTCCTTCCAGTTGTCCCCAGCCATTTCCCTCCATCTTCCCCCATTTTCCCCACATCTTCCTCTTCTGTGGTGACAGTGAGTGCCGCCCCCGCCCTCTTCTCCTCCGACTTCAGCTTGTGGCCATGGATGTGGTCTCTGTGAGCAGGAAAACCTGCAAGGCTGCAGACCAAACTTTCTGTCTGGAGCAGTGTTTATAGCATGGGGAGGTGGGTGACTCATGTTGACCATAAAGCCCAGGAGCGGGGATGGGAGCTACCGTGATGGATGATATGAACAGGTTTGACGATCTTAGTGGTACTGTAGGACATGGGGAGGGATTTTGCTTTGAGAATTCCTGCCTGAGTCAACTTTTTGGATCAATTGGACCATTTCTAGCTCAGAAAGAGGGACTCCTGCTATGTCTGCTATTGCTATTTCCTTGGGCACCTGTGAGTGTCCACACTACCCCAAATGCATGTCTTTAGTTCTGTTCCTTTCATCACTGCTACAAGGTAGGCACTTGTATCTGCATGCTGTAAAAAAAGAAACTGAGGCTCCCAGAGGCTGATTACCTCACTCAAGACAGCCCTGAAAGCTAAGTAATAGAATAAGAATTTGATTATTAGTCATGTCTATTGGTAAACTAGGAAGAGACCACGTGGAAGGTCAGACCAATAGGCTGTCCAGATTAGAGTCTTTGTGACAATGGCACAAAAAAAGTATTGAAGAAGATCTGCTTGCACTTCCTTAGCCCACATGTTAGATGTGTGCCCACTACGTTCCTACCTATTACACTTACCTACTAGGAAACTAACGTGGATTAGGTTTTGACTCTATGCCAAGTACTCTGCAGGACACCTGACAGTTCATCTCATTTGCTTCTTATTGCCCTCTTATGAAATAAGAAATGTTTCTCCCACTTTTCTGATGATGAAGAAATTGACACCAGAGTCATCACGTAACTGTTCTGAGGTCTGGCAAATGGTAGAGCCATGACTTGAACTCATCGTAACAAAATTCCAGAGCCTGCTCCATGTGGCTTCTGGGAACTGAAGCTATTCCAATGGCCCTTTTAGGGATCAGGATGAATCATTTTGTGACAAAGTATAAGAAAGTTCCATCTGGGAAGGTTCAGTGCAGATGCCCACTGGGCCTTCAGGATGACCTATTCAAATCCAAACTGAGAACTTGGATGATGTAATGGTGTCAGGGTCTAAAAACATTGAGAAAAGTTTCCATTTGCGTTTGTGAAAACCTGCGTCAGCTCATTACAGGGCAAGTGAAGCCAAAAGCAGGCAGACAGTGCAGTTTCTTGTGGTGGGGCTCTCTCACCCACCTTCTGTAGCCCCAGCACAGGACCAAGCACATCACAATTATTTCCATTTGTTGAGTACCTGTTAGGGCCAGGTAACGTTACAAGCTTCATCCCACTTAATCTCCACGACAGACCTGCAAAGTTGGGTAATCATTTCACCGATCCAGACTCTTAAGGCTCAGAGAAGTTAAGCAACTTGCCACTAACGAGTAGCCCACTGATCCAATTAGGCTATCAGAGAAGGCTTCTTAGAAGGTCATCCAGGAGGATGCACTGGAGGGAGGGAAAGATGGGAAAGACCTAATTAGCAGTAATAGGCAGTCATAGAGACAGTAAAGAGCATGGTCTTACTCACACCTAATTCAATAGCAATTTGGTGAGGGGGTGGGGGGGGCGCGGAGAAAGGGTTCTCAAGTCTTAGTTTCCATAGAAATAGTAGTTCAACTTTTTACACTCATATTTCACAGGCTTATACTTCATTTTATTAAATTATACCATGCGTGCCTAGAAAAAATTGAGTTCATTAACAAACATCATTGATTCCTGATCAACAGATCTAACTCTGTTGATGCAGTTAGCTTCCTCGTACCATATTTCTCTTGCTTGTAAGTGGTGTTGATCTATCTAAAAAGCTTGGTAAGTACTCAAATGTTTGAGTGCGGAAGTACACATGTGTGCCTTAGTTGACAACTTTTTCAGAAGTTAATCCTCTGAGTTGGTTCCATGAAAGTACATGAGAACTTCTCCTATACTGGGGTGGGGAGGTTTACTAGACAAAGACGCCTGCTATGGATCATAGTAAATCTCCCCCCTGAATACAGCTTTCTATTGCCTGGTCTTCCAATCAAAGGGGCCCTTGATCCTGGGGTACCTGACACAGATCTTATCCAAGAGCCTTATTCACATGTTTGGCCTGAGGGCAGGAAGCCAAGCAAAATCAAGTTCCTTCTCCTTCAACATTTGAACGGCTGCCACAAAAACAAATAAATAACATCCTTTTTATTCTCCTAAAAGAACACTTACCATGAGCTTTTTAATCTCTCCCCCACCACCACAGATACATTCTCAGGAGTGTCAGGTTGCAAGGTATACACAAATTGCAAGAGTATTGCTGGGAGCAAAATGGCATGCTCTCTGATGTTAGAGGACTCCCAGCATTGATTTCCTTTCCCAGTCACTGACAGCCAGTCACAAGCCTCCTAGATACTCTCCACCTCTAGTGGAAAAGCTGGAAGGTAAGGTCCTCGAGAGAAATAAGACAGAAAGAGCAAAGTCTTTGGAGGTAGAGATGAATGGACCAAATTCACACTTTGCCACTTAGCTGTGTGATCTGGGCAAGTCACTTAACTTCTCTGAGCCTCAGTTCCCTCAACTATACAATAAATAATCTTTGCTGCATCAAATCCTTCAAAAGACTTCATATGTTAAGGCCAAAATGCACCTAACATGTGGCTGGGCACATAGGAAGCATTTAATGAATGGTAGTCATAAGTACTGACTATTCTCAAAATAGCTCTGGCACTGACCCTTAGGGATAATGAGGCTCTAGAATGTAGTGGCTAAAAGCTAGGCTACCCTGGTTTAAATCCCAGATCTTTTGTTCCTAAACTGGATAAACTTGGGCAATTTCCTTAACTTCTCCGTACCTCATTTTCCCTATCTCAAAAATGAAAAAAGTAACAGGACCTATCTCAAAGAGCTGTTGTAAGAATTAAATAAGTTGGTATACGCAACATGTTTAAAACAGTGCTAGGTCATCTACTACATTATTATTGTACCATAACTGTCTCTTTAACTACAAACACTTTGAAACAAAGGTTGTCTTTCCTTTCTGTAACTCCAGGATGTCAGAATGACTGCAACATCTTAATACATGTTAATGTATTGAGCTGAAGCATCTCATATGCCATGCTAATAAAGACTTTCCCTGGAAATTATATTAAAACCATCCGAAACAAGGGGCAGGAATGGGGGGTGGGAGGAAGGCTATTTACTATGGCTCATATTTATTTACTTCTTAAGATTCTATTTTTAAGTAACAGCTACACCCAACATGGGGCTTGAACTTACAACCCCAAGATCAAGAGTTGCATACTCTACTGACTGAGCCAGCCAGGCACCCCTGTTGCTCATATTTAAGTTCTCCAAGACTGAATCTTGCTTCAGGCACAGTTAAAACCAAATGTTGAAGGGAAAGCAGCCCTACCCAAACATAGATTTCTCCAAAGGAAAGAATTTTCTATTACAAGGAGGAGGGGAAAGAGTTGCTGGGCAGGCAAAAATGCTAGATGCCCTGACATGGGCCAAAAATGGTTGTCAGCATCACTAGTTCTTGACCATTCCAGACAATAAGAATCAGTCCAGGTTTTTTTTTTTTTAATATTTTATTTATTTATTTGACAGAGAGAGAGAGATCACAAGCAGGTAGAGAGACAGAGAGAAGGGGACGCAGGGTCCCAGCTGAGCAGAGAGCCCGATGTAGGGCTCAATCCCAGGACCCTGGGATCATGACCCGAACCAAAGGCAGAGGCTTTAACCCACTGAGCCACCCAGGCGCCCCGAATCAGTCCAGTTTTAATAGATCTTTTAGGGGGATTATCATAATCTTTCTAAGTAGCATAATTGTTCCAGATTTCAACTTCCTCACATGAAGTTCTTCCTTGAATCTAATCTAATCCAAATTCCTTGAGCTTCTTATTCAAGATGTTTTTCTTCTTGTTCTACCGTAGAAATTAAAAAGCAGCGAGGCAAATGCTTTACTCTACAATTCAGTCTGAAGACATTTGGAGTAAGAATGACTTTATCGATATGGTGCTACTGGAGTGGTGTGGCAAGAAGCCGAGTCCAGTGGGAAAGAAAACTGATCCATTTGATACTTTCTACCAGCCCCGGGTTCTGGAATGGAGAGTGGTCACAGACTTGGCTATTATTGCATCCTTAATTCTTACAATCCTTCATCTTAAAAAAGGAAATTTCTTCTTTCTGCACCTAGCACCTTTACTCAAACAGGACAAACACAGAGGAAGTGTCAGAAGAGGGGGGATGAGGGGTAAGCTGTACAGAATCAACAACTTGTTAAGTTCTTCCAAGTTTCACTTCAATCTTGAGATGTACTTACGGGACCAAAAATTATTCCTCAGTGAATCAGCAAAGAGATCAAGTGTGATTCACTTTTTTTTTTTTTTGGATGCAAAAGAACATTGCAAACTGCTCCGTACTCTGCTCAGCTTTGCTGAGGTGCCACCTCAGGTGTTCGCAAAAAGGAGATGTGAGAAAGAACTGTCACACCACCAGCAGCCCTTCCTTCCACCAAGGTCACATCATGCAAGGTGTGATCGCTGATGTCAGATGTGCCGGCGCTGCCCAGTGCACAATGACAAGCACAGCAAGTCAGTCTGTTTTGCAATAACTTTTTCCTCGTCTTTCCATCTACAAGAATGGGGCTGAATTGATTTCTATTTTGCCTGTCTCCATTGATTCTTTGTACTCTGGAAAATTTCCAAAAACACAAAAAACAAAATTAGAAAGAGTAGTATAAAAAGTACCCATTATCCAAATTCAGCAGCATTAGGATTTGACCACATCGCCTTTATCTATCCCTCTCCTTCTCCTGCGCAGTATTGAAAAGCAAATACCAGACCTCGTGTTATTTTGTCTCTAGGTATTTCATTTTGCATTTCTTAATATATACAAATATTTTCTTACATAACTATGCTGCCAGGAACATACTTAGCTACAGTAAATGCTCCTTGATATTACCTAATTCTCAGACCATTTTTAAAAGATTTTCTTTATTTATTTGACAGAGAGAGACACAGCAAAAGAGAGAACATGAGCAGGGGGAGTGGGAGAGGGAGACGTCTCCCACTGAGCAGGCAGCCTGATGTGGGGCTCTATCCCAGGACTCTGGGATCATGATCTGAGCAGAAGGCAGACACTTCACGATTGAGCCACCCAGGCACTCCTAATTCTTAGACCATTTTCATAGTTCCCTGATACCTAAGAAATCTCTTCATTTTCATTGGTTTGTTAGAATCAGGATCCAGATGAGATCCATGCATTGCATTTGACGGTTATGTCTTTCGAGTGTTTTAAAACACTCCCAACCTCTCCTCACTTCTCCCAACCTCTTACTTCTTCATGCCATAGACTTGTTGATTATGCTAGTTCAGTGGTGCTAGAGAATATCTCATATTCTGGATTTATCCATTTACGTTCTGGTGGTCTCACTTAAACCTGAGCCTCTACCTCCTTTATTTCATGTGAAATGTAGGTTAGTTCTAAAAGCTTTATTGGCTTCAGGTTCTTCTTTTCCTAAAGGAGCACCTCAAGAAGCACATGTTGTCCGGCTGTCTCACTCTTACTGAATACTGATCTGTGGATTCAGGTGATGTCAGCCAGATCTCTCCACTGCAACTGTAAGCTTTTTTCATCTAATGTTTCATCTGTTACTAGCCTCTGCCTAATCAGTTATATCATCAGGATGGTAAAATGGTGATTTTTCTAATTCTGTCATTCCTTCCACTGTTACTAGCTGGGAAATCTCTGTGAAGAACTCTTCCTCATCAATAGCCCCAGGAGAGTTGTTTGGTCACCCTGAAATAGCCCCAGAAGAGTTGTTTGGTCACCCCAGGAGAGTTGTTTGATTGAATTGGAAGGGCAGCATAATGTTTACTCATTTAATTTAAATTGCCATTTTTCAGAGTAAGATTGAGACCTAGTTACCACCAATGGCATCCAATGAGTTTGTTAATTTGTTTTGGCACGCCTCCTCCTCCTCCTCCTCTTCCTTCTCCTTGGTAAGCTTTTATATATTCTATGTATCTCAATCAATAAATATCCCATGCTTGGTCAATTGGAACCCCATCATTGGGCTCTTGAGTCCTACTGATGCAACCCACCTGTCTTGGATCACATCATAGTTTTTGGCTCAGCAGGATGTTCCAGCCTCATCTTGTATAGGTACTGTCCCAGACTTGAACTCAGCCGTCCAAGAAATCCTGGATCCTTCAAATGGGAAATGTCATTTAAGGACCACAATCGAGGCACTAGTGGTTGCTCATTGCCCATGGTTTTTAATACTTCTAGGCCCTTCTGAAAAGTCCAGAAACAGGAGATATTTTTGAAAAAAATAAAAACCATATTTCTAATATCAAATTCTAATATTTCTATTATTATTTCTACTATTATATTTATGATTCAAATTTCATGTTAATATTTACATTAATGCCTTTGATTTCACATTTCTTCTCTCTTACACTGAAAATCTTGGCTCCTAACATTAACATAATTACTTATTACTATATGCAACACTATATAAAAAATAGTTTCAAAATACTAACACAAAGATTTCTACTAGCAATGTAACTAGTGAATAAAGTGTTAGATTTCTTTGCCCTTAAAATACTTAACCACAATGTACATGGGACAAATATATTATATTGTAATATCACTTAAAATCACTTGAAGTAATTGTCTTCTCTGTGGAGCTACATCATTAATTTGATATACAGTTAGGTTCATTGTTTTCAGTTTGCTTTAAAATTGTAGGAATTGTCATTTTAAATTAATTTAATATTTTTGTTTCATTTTGTTTTGTTTGAAAGATTTTATTTATTTATTTGAGAGAGAGAGCAGGAGAGGGGAGAAGGTCAGAGGGAGAAGCAGGCTCTCCGTGGAGCTGGGAGCCCAATGTGGGACTCAATCCCAGGACTCTGGGATCATGACCTGAGCCGAAGGTGGTTGGTTAACCAACTGAGCCACCCAGACACCCTAAATTTAATGTTTTAAATGTGTAGAACACATTTATATGATTCCAGCATAAAAAATACATAACAATTGTATTTGCAGAATCTCTTTTCCAATCTTGTCTCCTCCACTCTGTATTATGTTGAATTGTATGAAATTGCCAATAATTAACCATTTTACCGGCAAAAATGGTAATTTCTATGAAGAGTCATATGTAAATGGATATATATATATATATATATATATATATCTTACAGAAAAGATAGCTACTATATGTATTAACTGCTGTATATATTATTCTCCATTTTGTTTTTTTCACTTACTTATATTCTAGAGATCATTCCTCCACCTTCATTTTCAGTTGCATTATTTTCCATGTATGTAGGGATATACCATGAGTTTTCTTCAATCAAACTTCTATTACTGGACACCTGAATAGTTATAATCTTTTGTTACTAAAAATAATGGCTCCATGAATAACTTTGTATTTTTAATATTTTTAATATTTAATATTTTAACTCAGTCCATATTTTTTCATAATTAGATTTTATTTTTTAAATTTGTCCAAATATGGTGCAAGTGTTCTTTTCTTAGGGGGACCATAGGCAGGCTCCACACACAGCACAAAGCTCGACCTGGGTTTCTATCTCACAACCCTGAGATCATGACCTAAGTAGAAATCAAGAGTCAGACATTTAACTGACTGACCCACCCAGGAGCCCCCTACCCAGTTCATATTTTAATCAGTAGGTGTAAGACTACCCTATCTCAAAGAGACCACCCCTGTCATACCTAGCCTAAATCATTCATTCTGGTAGACATTTGTCCTGGTCTTTGGTATCCAGCACCTTTGGAATACCCTCTTGACGTTAGCAGGATTTCCCCCTTTGTGTTCCGCCAAGTCAAAAGGAAGAATCATCATTCTCCTCCCATTCCTCAGCAAGGACATAGGTATGTGCCTTGTGCTCCTCCAGTCAGATGCACTGGTGTGGGACTCCTGTGAAAAAAGGGGTGGGACGGGGACAAGACTGAAGAGTGCACTCCTCGGGGCACCTGGGTGGCTCAGTGGGTTAAGGCCTCTGCCTTCAGCTCAGGTCATGATCCTGGGGTCCTGGGATCGAGCCCCACATCGGGCTCTCTGCTGGGCAGGGAGCCTGCTTCCCTTCCTCTCTCTGCCACTCTCTGCCTACTTGTGATCTCTCTCTCTCTGTCAAATAAATAAATAAAATCTTTAAAAAAAAAAAAAAAAAAGAGTGCACTCCTCTTGCTGGTGTGGGTGACAGCAGAGTCATGTGCTTGGGGGGCCTGCTGGTCTTTAAGGTTGAGGTCCTGATGGAGAAGAGGCTTGATGCCTTTGGCAGCGGTGGTGGCAGTCACACTGCTGGTAGTTGCTGACTGGTGATGGGCCAGAGCTAGAGTTTCCTAGTCAGGTCAGGTATGCTGCAGAGTTCTGGGTGATTTTCTTGGAAGCATAACCCCAAGATTGTTTCCTCCAGTCTTCTCCACAATTCTACAAGCTACCCAATATTCTTGAATAAGCCCTTCTCTGCTCGATCTATCAGATCAACTTCTGCCACTTGTAGCCAGGAAATAATTCATTCAGCAGATGCTGGGAGTCAGGGTGTAAGTTATAGGTACCACAGGGGCCTGACCATCCTCTCACCTGCCCTTTTACTTCTCTGCCTTCATCCTAAGAGTGCTTGTAAATTCTGGGAGACAAGGGACTGTGGCATAATCAAAAGAACTAGGTTGGTAGGGGCTCAGGAGCTGTTCCACGGGAATCCCTTTGAAAATCATCATTCATAAATAGAGGGGGTTTTCCTAATCGATGGAGAAGAAGAGGTGGTAGGGATGAGTTCGGCAGAGATGCAGTATAGCTCCGGGGTCCACAGGACAGAAGGACGTTGAGACCAACAGATAGAACAGAGGGTCTGAATGTAAAAATCTCACCCTCACCCTTAATGCTTCTCAAGTGAGTAATTGCAGCAGGAGATCCTGAGGGAAAAACATAACTTTCAGATAATCTAGAAGATGGGATCTAGAGAATCAGAACTTCGGGTAATCTTGTGAGTGGACCCATCTGGACCCAGGGGCAGGCTAGACCAGGTCACATGTATTAAGGCTACAAACTTGTTATCTCTCATATATGACAACTATCCCCCCTCCATCACCACCCCTTATCATTCTATGTTGTGTTTGTGGACCAAAAAATTCTAACTTAGCATATATTTAATTCTATTGATATTTTTCTTGTTGATATCTTCCACTGTTTTTCTGTTTAGATAACATTTTCCCTGGGGCACGGGGGTGGTTCAGTTGCTTGAGCAACTGCCTTCTCCTCAGGTCATGATCCTGGAGTTCAGGGATTGAGCCCTGGCATCGGGCTCCCTGCTCAGCAGGGGGTCTGTTTTCTCCCTCTGCTCTTCCCCCTCTCATGCTCTCTCTCTCTCTCTCTCATTCTGTCTCTCAAATAAAAAAAATCTTTAAAAAAAAATAGATAACATTTTTTTCCCTTTCCAAAAATACATTTAACATTATATTTTCTTAAATTCAGTTGGGTGTAAGATCACCTACATTCAATGCTTGGATAAAGCTGGCAGGCTAAAAACAACTAAGCAATATTAGACATATTTCACAAATTCAAAGAATGTTTTGTGGTAATAGGATACAACTCTTTACCTCAAAAATTGTCAGGCTAGAAGAAAAAACAATGAAGGTGAATATGAAGCATGACACCTTTAAAGTGTTGTTTTCCAACTTTCCATTCTGTTAAGAGCCTAAAGTTAAATAAATAACAAGCAAGGTGAAAGAAAGAGAGAAATGGAAAGAACGAGAAAGAGAGAGGAAGGAAGGAAGAGAAAGGAAAGGAGGGAAGGAGGAAGAAAGGAAAAGAGGAACCCGTTGATTGAGAGAGACTTAGGAAACACCACTGATTACAAATGTGGACCTTATGCAGATGATGATTCCAATAAGCCAACTTAAAAGAGAGAGATTAGAATTTGAACACCGTAAATTTGATGATAATAATTATCGGGGGGGCACCTGGGTGCCTTAGTCATTTAAGTGTCTGACTCTTGATTTCAGCTCAAGTAATGATCTCAGAGTTGTGGGATGGAGCCCCAAGGGCTCTGTGCTCAGCATGCAGTCTGCCTGAGACCCTCTTCCTCTCCTTCTGCCCCTTCTATGCCCCCAAATAAATATTTTTTTAAAAAAGAATAATTATTTTGTTAGTTGTAATAATTGTGGATTTATTTTTAAGATTTTGTTTATTTATTTGACAGAGATCACAAGTAGGCAGAGAGGCAGGCAGAGAGAGAGGAAGGGAAGCAGGCTTCCTGCGGAGCAGAAAGTCCGATGCGGGGCTCGATCCCAGAACCCTGTGATCATGACCTGAGCCAAAGGTGGAGGCTTTAACCCACTGAGCCACCCAAGCGCCCTGTGGATATGTTTTTAAACAAGTTCTTAACTTTTAGAGACACATGAAATGATATGATGTTTGGGATTTACTTCAAAACAATGCAATGGTGTGGGAGAGACGAGTATAAATGAGACGATTATGAGTTGTTATTGTTGACATTGGGTGATGGGTACAGGAGGGTGTATTATACTATCCTTTCTACTCTTCCATACATTAATATTTGAACTTTCCAATGGTAAAAAATTTTAAAAGAAGATTAAAAAAATATATAGTGACAATGACATGACAGTAGGAATTGGTAAATATTCCCAGATGGGTGGTGAAGCTCCAGTTTCCCAGGGAGGCACACTGGGGACAGATCATGGCCTCACCTAAGTTGGCTGCACCCTGCCTACATGCCTGGGATTTCACAGCAGCAAATCTTAACAGAGCCTTCTGTGTGTCAAACCCAAGGAGAGAGAAAGGTTCTTCTGCTGGGATGCAGAAAGAGATGTGCAGGGTACCAGTTACAGAAATAGTATCATGAAATCATCACTCACAGAAAAAGTCCCTAAAGATTCATCTAATATAAACATTTCTCATTTTTGTAGTTTTAAAGAACACTCTTTTATTAAAAAAAGAATGAAACAATCTGACCATGTCACATTGCTGTATAATGGGGCGCCTGGGTGGCTCAGTGGGTTAAGCCGCTGCCTTCGGCTCAGGTCATGATCTCAGGGTCCTGGGATCGAGTCCCGCATCGGGCTCTCTGCTCAAGGGGAGCCTGCTTCCCTTCCTCTCTCTCTGCCTGCCTCTCGGCCTACTTGTGATCTCTCTCTCTCTCTCTCTCTCTCTCTGTAAAATAAATAAATAAATAGATAAATCTTTTTAAAAATAAATAAATAAAAATAAATAAAATGATCCACAAATTTTTTTTTCTAAGATTTTGTCAGAGAGAGAGAAAGCACAAGGTGGGGGGGAGCGGCAGGCAGGGGGAGAAGCAGGCTCCCCACTGAACAGGGAGCCCGATGCAGTGCTAGATCCCAAGACCCCAGGATCACCACCTGAGCCAAAGGCATACACTCAACTGAGTCACCCAGGCATCCCAATCCATGAATTTTTTTAAAAATATTTTATTTATTTATTTGACAGACAGAAATCACAAGTAGGCAGAGAGGCAGGCAGAGAGAGAGGGGGAAGCAGGCTCCCTGCTGAGCAGAGAGCCCGATGTGGGGCTTCATCCCAGCACCCTGGGATCATGACCTGAGAGGAAGGCACAGGCTTTAACACACTGAGCCACCAGGCGCCCTGCCAATCCATGAATTTTTTAATTGTCATCAGGAAAAATCTCCTTAGCCAGCCTACCTCACATCCAGACCCTGCCTCCTTCCCCAAGCCTCATCTCCTGCCCCTCAAGCCCACACATGTTCAACTCCAGCCACAAGAAAGGACTTACAGTTCCCAGAACATGCTTCTCAGAGTTGATGTTCTCTTGGGTGAGTTTCAGTCATTCACTCAACAGCATTCATTGATCTATTCATCTGTCTCATCACTACCTGAACAGTCTTTTCCCCTCATGAGCTCATTCTTCTAGCCTCCTCTTACTTGTCGTGTTCTCTGAGAAATCATCTTCAAACCACTCAGACTGAAAGAGGTGCCCCTCTTCTATATTCTTTGTATACAGGAAGCAGCAAGGAAAGCATGGGAACAGGTCTTATTTCTCCCACTATGCCCTGAGGGCAGAGATGGAATCCTTTTTAAGCATAGTATGTGGCTTAAGGCTTGAGTCGTATTAGAAAATCAATCAACACTTGTTGAATAAATGAGCAAATGAACGACTGAAGCTTGCCCACTAGATGTAAACCCACAAAGGCAAGAAATTTTGTTATTTTGTTCTTTTTTGTTCTACTTTATCCTTAGCAACCAGGACAGTACCTCGCACATTAAATACTTGTTGAAATAATTAAAGGTGTTTGTCAAAGAAAAATCAAGGTGATGTCAATGTTAAAACTCATGTACAAAGTGGCTATTTCCCATGGTCAGCCTGTCTGTGATGGGCAGCACACTCTGACTCAGGGCTGAAAAAGAAATTAAATACAAAAAGTACTTTGGAGGCTAAATACAAATCCATATTTTTTAAATTAATAACATGGATCTTCAAACTCTCTCTAAGCCCAAGAGAGCTTATTTATTTGTTTATTTGTTTGTTTTTACATGCACTGTTTTAGAAATCACTATACTAAATATTGATATGACTTCACTTAAAAAAAAAAGTTACGATTTTTGGAACTGAAGTAGATTCCCATCTGACACAGGTTTGCCAGTGTTGCCTGTGGGTCTAGAGAAACATGTGCAGCAATGGGGCAGCACATGATTTCCTACACCAGGAACAGCCAGAACCCTAGGAAATCATGAATGACATCACCCGTATTGATCTAATTTCTAAAAGACAATGGAATAATTTCTTCTTGCCCAAACCTTACTACAGCGGTTTGGACCAGCAATTCCATAGTGGGGTGAGGGGAGGGCTGCTCAGACAAAGGACAATTGTTGACCTCCCCAGAGCAGCAGGGTGGTTGACAAAGTGATCTTTCTTAGGAGTTCTGCCTGGGACTATTGTACACATCACAGGTGCTCTTACATAAGTAAGACTGAGTTGGATTTCATTTGGATTTCTTTTCTTCTTAAAACCATCTTTCTCTAGACTTGTCCTCCCTAAGTCACTAGAACAACAGAAGGGAAAAGTGAGAACTTGAACTTCCTGGGGAATTGAGCAGGATTTCCTTCCTCTTTCTTTACCCGTCCACCTTTTCATGGCTGCCATCCACTGGGACCTCTTTTGAGAGGAGCTTTTATTCCCTGCTTTCTTTCAGGCTCCTGCCTCACATAATCTTCACTGGCTTTTCACAAAGAAAACTAGGACTCCCATTTATTTTATCCAATCCACCGCTGCATTCAGCCTTGAAAACAGCATGCAGCGCATTATCCTCTCACAGAAACAAATAACAGAATGGAGCCCAACTATTTTCCATGAGGCTGGTTTTTGCTAATCAAACACATTTATTCTCTGAAACATTTTCTGTGCCTGTTGAGAAATAAGTGGTACCAGAAAGGACAGTATCTCTCAGCATACAACTTAGAAATATATAGATAATTGGTCCTAATGTGAAAATAAGTCAATAACTCGTGGAGGGACAATAGGACCATTTTGTATATGATCAAGATGGGTACAGTATCGGTACCCTTGACCTAAAGGTTCTGTTATAGGAGTCTAACGCACAGGAATGCTCACAGGGAGCAAAAGCATATGAATGGCATTACTTATTGAATCCCATGTATACACAGAGCCATATGAACTGACAAAAAGAGACATACTGTATATTGAAAAGTGGAAAAAGATCATTGTGGAACAATATGTAATATGTGATAATCCACACCATAGGTATATGAATGCATGTTCTTTTACATATTTTCAGATAAAAAGGAAAAGCGTAGAAAGATAACCAACAACAAACTGTTAATGGTGGTTCCTTCCTCTGGAGAGTGAAATTGGAGAGTTCATTTTTTACTTCATCAGTTTTGGTATTATTCTTATAAAGTGCTTATTCTGAGCTGGGCAAGTGCTGGACACTTTATATATCATCTTACTTATTCCTCCAACTTTGCAAAGTTGGTCATATTATGCCTTGTTTACAGAAAACAGATTCTGAGAAGTGAGTAACTCGCTCTAGGTAACAAAGCTACTAAGTAGCAGAGCTGGGATTCAAACCCAGGGCTTTCTGACTTCAAGACCCAAAATATTCCCATTGGTCCAACAATGCCATTTTTGTGATATAGTCCCGGTTCAGAAGATGGGCTTATTAACAACTGCCACATGGCTACTGTCACATGGCTGCTGAATGTTAAATTTTTTCTTTAATACATGAAAGGTGAAGGAATAGTATAAAGAATCCATGTGCTCATTATCATCCAGAGGCACAAATTACTAATACTGTGTGTCATTGTTTCATCTATTCCCAACATATACTTTTTACTTTTTAGGAAGCCTTTTAATGCCAATTCAAGACATCGTATCATCTCCCCATAAATACTTCAATCTCTAAAAATAAGAACTTAAAAAAAAAAAAAAGCCACAGTGATGTGATATCATTTTCACACAAAAACGTAACAATCGGGTGCCTGGGTGGCTCAGTGGGTTAAGCTTCTGCCTTTGGCTCAGGTCATGATCTCGGGGTCGAGGGATCGAGTCCTGCATTGGGCTCTCTGCTTGGCAGGGAGCCTGCTTCCTCCTCTCTCTGCCTGCTTCTCTGCCTACTTGTGATCTCTCTCTGTCAAATAAATAAATGAAATCTTTAAAAAAGAAAGGGGGGGTAACAATCATTCCTTAATATTATTAAAACCTAATCTGTGTAAATTTTCCCAGATTGTCTCAGATGTATCTTTTTGTGGTTATGCAAATTCATGTCTCTTAAATCTTTGTTTCCTTGAATCTATAATTTCTCCCTTCCTTTTTCTTCATACAACTGGTATATTGCAGAAATGGAATAATTTGTCTTGTAGAATTTCCTATCTTCTTGACGTGACTTCTTACATTTTTATGGTATCATTTAACATGCTTCTCTATCCTTTCTATTTCTCACAAACTGGTGATTAGAGATATTAAATTCAGGTTCAATTCTTTTGGCAAGAATTTTTCTTAAGTGGTGATGTGTACTTCCTACTGCACTTTATCAGGAGGCAATAGTGTCTGGCTGGCCCATTTTTCATAATGCTAAGGCTAAACTCTGAGTTCCAGGGTGCCAGCCTCATACATAGATTATTAAATTCCTCATTGACCTTCCACCTAATAGTGTTAGCAGCCATCAGTGGTTTTTTCCTAGATCCGTTATTTCATTAGGGGCTTAAGGTCACTTAAAATTCTGTAAGACTTAGGGATTTTTTTCTAAAATTTATTTTAAATAAAATAAATAAATAAGATTTATTTATTTATTTTTATTTTAGAGAGAGAGAGCATGAGTAGGAGGGGTAGAGGAAGAGGATGAGAAAGAATCTCAAGCCAACTCCACACTCAGTGCGGAGCCAACATGGAATTTGATCTCATGACCCTAAGATTGTGACCTGAGTGGAAACCAAGAGTCAGATGCTTAACCAACTGTGCCACCCAGGTGCCCCTAAGACTTAGGTTGTTGTTGTTTTTTTTTTTAAGATTTTATTTATCTATTTGACAGACAGAAATCACAAGTAGGCAGAGAGGCAGAGAGAGAGAGGAGGAAGCCGAGCAGAGAGCCTGATGTGGGGCTCTATCCCAGGACCCCGGGACCATGACCCACGCCAAAGGCAGAGGCTTTAACCCACTGAGCCACCCAGGCACCCCGAGACTTAGGTATTTTTTTAACAAAAATCCTAAGATAGCAATCCTATGTCTTAGTTTTGGGGCAAGTTATTTTTAAAAAGTCTTCTTTTATCTACTACCCATCACGGATTTTTTGTTTGTTTGTTTCTGTTTCTACAAAAGTAATTGAGTTTTTACTGTGTTTTATTTGAGATTTTATGAGTAACTGAGTTTTGTTTTCCTGAGACTTCCGAAAACTACTAAGCCTCATGTGGGACCATTTTGTTACTTAGATTGACATTTTTATTAACCTGTTATTTAAGATTTTTATCTATGCTTCAATTCCTAGATAATTCATAAAAAGTAAAAAGAAAAAGATCTCCCATTCCTCTGTGACAAATATCACATTAAGCCATCTAACCACCTGGAGTCATTTTCAATTTCACGCCGAGGATAAAGGTGGTTTCTGTCAGTGATCCCAAGTCCACTCTTACTCATTTCACATTTATTGTAGCTTCTGTCCTGCGCCAGGTTCTGAGGCTAAAGAGAGGAAAGGACCAGGTACTCTCCTCCAAGGGTTCACAATCTCCTACACCAATAAAATAGAGAAATGTCCCAAAGGTTCTTGGGGTACAGGGAAAGGCACCCCAACTATGGAATCAGGGAAAGCTTCTTAAAGGAGATGTTGAGTTTTAGAGGATGAGTGGAAAGTACTAGGGGAAGGACATTCCAGGGAAAGAAAACCCACACAAAGGCATGGAAGCAGGAAAGAATAGGACCCAGAGCACTGCACAGGGTTTTGTATGGCTGGAGAGTGAGGTTTATAGGGAGGGGAGGCTGTGGTGGGGCAAGAGCAGGGCATGAAGTGCCTCGTCTGCCCTATGAGAAGAGTTAGGATGTCTCTGAAGGATTTTAAGCAGAAGAGTGACAGGATCTAATTTATGTTGTATATTTTTCCTCAAAATATTTTTTTCAGGGGCGCCTGAGTGGCTCAGTTGGTTAAGTGACTCCCTTCAGCTTAGGTTATGATCCTGGAGTCCCAGGATTGAGTCCTGCATGGGGCTCCCTGCTTAGCAGGGATTTGCTTCTTCCTCCGACCCTCCCCCCCTCATGCTCTCTCTCTCCCTCTCTCATTCTGTCTCTCAAATAAATAAAATCTTTTTTAAAAAAAAGAAGAAAAATATCAATTTTTTTTGATAATTTGAAGTCAAATTCACATAATATTAATCATTTTAAAATGAACAATGCGGTGGCATTTGGCACATTCACGTTATACAACCATTACTTTGGTCTTGCTCTAAAACATTTTCATTGCCCCAAAAAGGAAACCCATACCCATTAAGTGGACACTCCTGATTTCCCCCTCTCCTCAGCCCTGGCAACCACCAGTCAGCTTTCTACTTCTGTGGATTTACCTATCCCCTCAGTACATATTTATTTCTAAAAATTACACAAGTAATATGGTTTCATTACAGAAGAATCAGAATGTAGATGAGCAAAAGAGGAAAGTAAATATCACTCATAATCTTAGCATAAGATTATGCTTTTGTATTTTGTATTTTGTGATTCTTCTAAGCAGTTTTGTATTAACATTTGTATTTTGTGACCCTTCTAAGCAACTTTTTTTTTTTTCTGCGTTTCCACACTCCTATCCTCCCCGTCTTTTACAGGGTCCTCCAACCTTCTGGAGTAGCCCCAACTCTTGAGATATAAAAGAATTCTGCTCAAACCCCTATCTTAGGAATGGCATGAAACTCAAGTCCCGACCAACGTCTCTGAAGGTTCTGGGGTGTTTGAGAGACAGAGGCAGGGGTGTCCTCCTCCCTTTAGCCACCTCTAGCTCTAATTTTCTGCCTAGATCCCTACCCTTCATTTCACCTCCTGGGCACATTGTCTCTTCTACACTTCCCCAACCCCCTCATCCCCAAAATATGGCCTAAACAAGGTGGTATGTTAGCAAATACTTTAAAGAAGATTTGGTGGCAACAGAGGATGGCTTACATTGACACACAACTCAGAGAACAACTTGAAACTGAGTTTCAGAGCGTTCTGAGTCCATTCGTTCTTCTCCTCATAGGCTGTCTCTTCACCTGGAGCTACAACAGCGTTAGTTTCAGGCTTCCCTCCCTCCCTATCTTTTTCGCTTCTCCCATTCAATCTCCTCTAATTCATTTCCAATTCCTATTCCCTTTTACACAAGGCAATCCAAGGCTCCTTTTGCATTGTTCCAAGCTGCAAAACTATTCTAAGCTATTCTGCTAAATCAAAATTGTCCCTACCTATCAGAACTGTAGTGGCAGGTTGTCCAACTCATAACTTGCCCCCTACTGTCTGCATTTCCATCATTCTGTCTTATTTTCAACATCTTTACTTAAATATTTTTTGTTTCCATTCTGCTACATCTTTTTTTTAAAAGATTTATCTATTTATTTGTGTGAGAGAGTGTGCACAAGCAGGAGGAGGGGCAGAGGGAGAAAGAGAGGGAGAGAAGCAGACTCTGCAGTCAAAATCAGGGGTCACACGACTCTGAGAACATGACCTGAGATCACAACCTGAGCTGAAATCAAGAGTCCAACACTTAACTGACTGAGCCACTCAGTTCTACATCTTTTGAATTGGCTGCACACATGCCCTATTTTTGAACACTTAGGTTGTTTCGAATGCTTTATTATTATAGATAGTTCCATGTTATATAGTAAAGATTATTAAGGGAATATATATCCTTATTATACATATGGATATATGTCCTCAATTACTTCTTTGCTATACATTCCCAGTAGTAGCATTGCTAAACTAAAGAGTAAGTCATATCTAGTGGCTTTTGTATATATCCTCTAGAAGAACTCTGAGAATTGATATACCCAGTAATGTTTGAAAGTGCCTGAATCTATTAACCTTTGTAAATAACACATATATTTATTCTTATTTTTTCTTTGTGATTTTAATTCACATTTCTTTGACTCATAGTGGAGTTAAACTTTTTTATGTTTATTAGCCATTTAAGTGTGTGTGTGTGTGTGTGTGTGTGTGTGTGTAAAATACCTTTTCTGGTCAACTGTATAGTTTCATTTTTCACTTATTGATTTGGATGGTCTTTGAATGTTAAGAATATATGCCTTTGCTTAAGGATATTTCCCACAATATCATTTGCCTTTTAACTTAGTTTATGATGAATTTTGCAGTATAGAAGATTCACCTTTTTATACAAACACATCTATTATCCTTTATGAGCTCTGTTCTTAGTTTCATGTTTAGAAAGTCATTTCTTACTTCAAAGTTTTGTTGATATTCAGCTGTATTTTCTTCTTCTTACTTTACAATTCTTAATCCTTCTGGAATTTATCTTTGTGCACTATGTGAGTTTGGGTTTGTTTTTCATGGTGATATACTTAACACTTCCCACTGATAGGAAGCACAGGCTTTTTTATGTATTCAATTTTTCTATGTCCTTAAGATATATTCCTGAACTGTGCTTTTTACCTACTAATGTTTTAATTATTCTGTCTTGGTGGTTTGTCTTGATATTTAGTGGGAAAAGGCTTTTGGGGTAATATTCTTTCTAAAAATGTGCTTGACTTTCTTACTTTTTTCTTGTTTTCTTTTGTTTTTGGTTTGTTTTTTTAAAGATTTTATTTATTTCTTTGACAGACAGAGATCACAAGTAGGCAGAGAGACAGGCAGAGAGAGAGGAGGAAGCAGCCTCCCCGCCGAGCAGAGAACCCAAGACGGAGATCCATCCCAGGACCCCGAGACCACTACCTGAGCTGAAGGCAAAATCCCAACCCACTGATCCACCCAGACACCCCCTCTTCTTTTGTTTTTGTTCAAAACATTTACTTTGCATCTTACACAAGACACCCTGAAGTTTGCATCAAGACTTGAGAGTTACCCCTTGGATCTACAGCCGGTATGTCCATCTCAACAGCATGATTCTGTGAGTTGGGGAGTCATGCAAACACAGGCAGGACTTTCTGAGGGAGAAAGGATGCACAGCAGGGGTGTATGTCAATCCTTTTTTAAGGAAAAGGCAGAGCATTTTGAGTCACTGAAAACTGGTGCAAAAGTTTTGCAAACTAAATTAGTCACATTCTTTAAAAAAAAAAATTCCAGATATTTTTATTGGGGTTTTGTTATATTTAGAGCCTTGGTCTGAGGAAAATTAATATCCTTATGATATTAAATCTTCCAACACAGTAATGTAGAATGTCTCACCTTTTATCCAAATATCCTAATAGATTCTGTGGTAAGGTTTGTATATATGCATATTTATCATTATATTTATTACTAGGCACTTTGATTTTTTTTATTACTTTTCTATATGGGTTCTTCATTTCTATTTTCTTTCTTAACTAATTATTGCTGATATATATTAATTTTTAAATATTTTTGTCATAATTGCCAAACTTTCTAAATGCTCTTGTTAGTTCTAACAGTTTTTCAAGCAACCATAGATTCTTCAGATAATAATTTTGTCTGTTCCTATCAAATATTTATACCTCCCTCATCTCTTTTTCTCATTATTGCATTGATTGGCATTTCCAGAACAAACTCAAATTAATGCTAATGATAGTCAAATTATTTTTTTAAAAGATTTTATTTATTTAGTTGACAGAGAAAGCTCACAAGTAGACAGAGAGAGAGAGGAGGGAAGCAGGCTCCCTGCTGAGCAGAGAGCCCAATGTGGGACTTGATCCCAGGACCCTGGGATCATGACCTGAACTGAAAGCAGAGGCTTCAACCCACTGAGCGACCCAGGCGCCCAATAGTCAAATTATTAACTTTATTGGAAATGCTTCTAATGTTTTATTGGTAAGTATAATATTAGCAGTTGGTTTGAGAGCAATATTCCTTAGCATATTAACATGTTAAGATTTTCTTTAATCAAAAATATATGTTGATTTTTATAAAATTTTTAACATTCTGTTAAGATAATCATATGTTTTTTCTCCTTGACACCACTGATCAATACATATATTCTACACTGATGCCATGAAGTATGTAAATAGGTACTTTTACCATTGAATTTTTCTTTTACCATTGAACTTTCTAAGCCCTTTTTGGTCATGGTGATTTGCCTGTTAAAATTATAACTGCAGGTTTAGTTTGGGAAATGGATTGGAAGGAGGCAAGGACAAAGGTAGAGGGAATATTTAGGAGGACTGTTGAGTTTGATGTCCTGAGTGGAACACCCAGGCAGAGACTAGTAAGTCATCATCTACATGGATCTGGAACAGAAAGACATGGGCTGCAAATATCAACTTGGTGATTATCAGTGCATAAAAGACAGTTAAGTGTAGAGCATGAGAATACAAGAAGGCTGAAAATGGAAGCACAAAGAATGACTCATTTTAAGAGATGGGAGAAAGAAGAAGTGGGCTGTGTCTGGCACACAACATTATTCCCCTTGACTACTTCCTTCTTTCCAGAGGCACCATTCACCTGCTGGGCTGCTGCCTCTGCTGAATCCCCCGGAGTCAGAGAGGAAGCCCCAGGCCTGCATGACATACACACCGTCACATCTATATTGGTTTCTCCTCACTCTCAGATAAGATTAAATGCCATATCACAGGACATGAAATCTAGCTTCTGCAGGTGGTGTCAATGGCCAGGTAATGAACCACAGAAGTCACACAACAGGGGCACCTGGGTGGCTCAGTCTGCTGAGTGTCTGACTTTGGCTCAGGTCATGATCTCAGGGTCCTGGAATCAGGTCCTGTGTCAGGCTCCCTACTCAGCACGGAATCTTCTTCTCCCTCTCCCTCTGTGATTTCTCCCTCTCTTTCAAATGAATAAATAAAAATCTTATTAAAAAAAATAGAAAAGAAAAGTCACACAGAAGGACAGGAGAGCTAGCTTCCTGTGGGGCTTGACAAATGGGAAATGAGAGAGGGAAGTGAGGTAGACAGACACATTTTTCTAATTTTCCCCTTCTACAGACTATTTCAAGGTTGGAATTCCTCCCTATGGCCATAACAGAGAACCTCTGTGGCTCTAAGGAATCTACCTAAGTCACCTGCTATTTCTCATCATGGCTTGTTGAGAGTAGTGCCAGAGTGTTAACACTTCTACTGCACTGCTTGGCTTTTTTTACTGTTACATTCCTGAGCTTGTACCTATCCCCCCTCACACACACACACACACACAAAAGAATCAGCACTTTAATATTGACCCCAAGTGCTATAATCTAGAGAATTTGCGCTAAGACACAGATGCTAAATTGGTAAACTGAATAGAAGAAAGACTATTTAAATCAACTCTTCATTTGGACTTGGATCTTTAGAGTATGTGTTCTATTTTTCTGAGATTTCAACATGATGTAATTAGAAAGGGAATAAAAAGGAGGGCACTGTAAAGGCATGAATAGTGATTAGATTTGAGAAAGAGCAGAACCAGGTAGAGAACTGTCAAATTAGAAGATGAAAAGGATATTAAACATTAATATTAGAGCAGCTATTGAGTTCACATATTACCCTAGGTTAGGTTTTTGAAAGAACACAGCAATCCGGTTTAATTTATTAAGTCACTATCAAAAGTACTAGCAACATCTAGCAAAAACTGTCATCCACAAATTTGCTTTGCTACAACAGAAAGGTTACAACAAATAGCCTTTATCTATTGGCCTTTGTCATAAGGAGGGCAATGTCCTGGGCTTTATGGAAGTGGAGCAGTTGCTGGGGGAAGACTTCTCAGACTAGTAGGACTTATATGTGCCCTGAAGATGATATGGCCTCAGAGGTGTACGTACAATGAAGTACACAGATCATTATTATACAAGGTCATATAACACTTAAGAGTACAAATAAAATTCTAAGAAGATCTAAGGAGGGAGAGATTATGCTAGTGGAAAATAATCAGGAAACAGTTCATTGAGAGAGGCAGTGCATTTGTTAGACTTAATTTTAATAGTTACCACGGGGGAAGGATAGGCAGACTGTAAGAGTAAAAAAACAGACACAGAGGTAGGAAATAACACTATAATTATAGAATGATGGACCTTGACAGATTTGAGTGATATATCTAAAAACTTTGAGAATCCCCAAATAGTCATAAACCACTATATCATACATCTTCCCCCACAAAATGCATACATAATACTGAATATGTAGATAAAAAGCCAACATGTGATGTGGAAGATGGACTATCAGCTAGGCCTGCATACCAACTAAATGATTGCTTCTTCAAGTCCATATCCAAGTGCACAGGATGCAAATTTGGATCTCGGCAAAATGACACATGAGTGTCTTTTACCCAGGGACAATCAACCTTGAATGTTAAATCCATAAATATCAACAACCCACTGAAGTTCCATCTGGCTGGAGTGTTCAGCACGAATCAACCCAGAAAAGAGTTCTGCATTTTATCATTTGTTTGCAATTTCTTAATATTTTTTATATTTTGATGGAGCTCATTTCATGAGCATATCTTGTGTTTCATCTTCTTCTCTTCTATTTAAACTCTTATCTAACATCAGGAGAAAATTGATCCTCAAGAAACATAACTAGAGTGGTCCAACCCCTCAGCAAGACTTGTAGACCACTGGGGACCATCAGAAGAGTGGCCTATGGTAGCTCCTCTGTCTATCCTGGGTCTGGGAACATGGCCAGACAGAAACCTTAGTGGTAATCAAGGCCCTACAGTATAGGCTGGAAAAAACTCTACCTTTGATCATATCCCAGTGTCCCTCTTCTGACAACCTTTAAGCTGAAGAAGAGAAAAGGGATTGCAGGAAGATATAATTAAGATCACACTTGTGCACATGCACATACACGCATACACTCACACACAAACCAAAACCAAATGAACAAATAGTGGTCTCCATCGTTTGGCTTGCTGCCAGAAATAGCAGGCACGGAAAGAACTAGAAGCAGTTTCTAAGAACAACCTGTTCCACAGAGCAAAGTCCTGAAGAGTTAACTGACTCACAGAAGCTTAAATAGGCTTTCAGAACCTTCAAATGAGGGCTCCAGTCAGCAGGCGCATGGATCAGGACATGAAGAACTTGAGAAGAAACAAACACCAATTAAACTCATGGCCATTATCCTGTGATACCAATATTGCAAATCTGATTTTGACCCAAAACGTCTAAAACCAAGAAGAAAATGTCCTACTGACTACAAAAATATTTCCCTGTCCCCTGTTATAAAACATTGAATGGATACAACAAAAAAAGCTAAAGCCATGCTTCAGTGGATTGCTTAAAAAATGAATTAAAGGGAGAAAGAGCATTTCTTGTCAGTAATCCCTGAACTTCATTTCTAAAGGCCTTAATATATAATGAAATTTGATAGACCATTAGACAGCAATTAAATGGGACCATTAGGAAAGCTTCATAGAAACATGATTCTTAAATAAGGTTGAGTGAAAAAAAAATCAAAATATAAAACATCTGAAATTACAATAATAGCCTATATTTATTAAGTATTTACAACTGAAATACACATATACACATGAATATGAATTAGAATGGAAGTAGTTGTATTAGGATATGAGATTTGGGGTAATCTTTATTTTCTTGAAAATTTTCTTTGATATTATCACAACAATTTATCAATTAAGTATAATCAAAGAACTAATTCTAGAGGAAAACCGATGAATACCCAAATTACTGCTATTGATTTCCGATATGCTTTGTCATGCATTCAAGTTTATAATGGAAAAGTATTGACAGGAAATTTTACTTCTGTAGGAAACAATAAAACAGTCACTTTGCAAACTTAAATTTTAAAAAATACAACAGAGAAAATGAGGGGTTTAGGTTTGAAAGCTTAAAAAGAAAACTTAATTTATTTTTTATTTTAAGATTTTTTTTTAAGATTTTATTTATTTATTTGACAGAGAGAAATCACAAGTAGATGGAGAGGCTGGCAGAGAGAGAGAGAGGGAAGCAGGCTCCCTGCTGAGCAGAGAGCCTGATGCTGGACTCGATCCCAGGACCCTGAGATCATGACCTGAGCTGAAGGCAGTGGCTTAACCTACTGAGCCACCCAGGCGCCCAAGAAAACTTAATTTAAAACAGTATTTAGGGGGCACCTGGGTGGCTCAGTCAGTTAAGTGTCTAACTCTTGATTTCAGCTTGGGTTATGATCTCAAGGTTGTGAGATTGAGCCCGGGGTTGGGTATGCTCAGTCATTCTGCTTGAGATTCTCTCTCTCCCTCTCCTTCTGTCCCTACCCCCTGCTTGTATATGCCTTCTCCTCTTTCATTAAATAAATAAATAAATAAATCGAATCTTAACAAATAAAAACATAAAACAGTATTCAGGGGCACTTGGCTGGCTCCATTCCTAGAGCATGTGACTCTTGATCTCGGGGCTGTGAGTTTGAACCCCATATTGGGCATAGAGAGTACCTAAAAAATAAAAAAATAAAAGTGTTCATCTCAGACTCGCAACAGGAAGGGACCATGATGTTGCTTCAGCTGTCCTAGGGATTCCCATGTGGGCCCACAGTGTGGCCGTTTTGTTGTTGGGGGCTCTGTATCCCTGGACTCCAGGTCCACCACTTACTAGTTGTAGTTGTTTAGTAAAGTTACTTAAGCTATCTAAGCCTTAGCTTCCTCCTTTTTAAAATGGAAATGTGGGTAACCCATCTCAAAAGCTAGTGGTAAATCTTCAACAATATAAAGCAGGTAAAGCAAGCACCTAATACCTTGCAGTTCATATTCAGTAAATGCTAGTTCTCTTATCTCTCCATTCTCTTTTCAAAAATCCTCCATATAAAAGTGGATTTACCTGTGACTGAGTTATCATCAGGTTATTAATAACACCATTTGCCACTTATTAACTGCCTAATAGGAGGCTCATTACCTGGCACACAGTAGGCTCCCAGTAAATATATGCTTAATAAATGGCTGGTTGACAGACTGCCTGATAAATGAAAAACCTATTTTTTGAGGAGAGTGGGTTTGACTAAGCAAAGACCAGGCTATTGGGGAGACCTAGCAAAGAACAGAGTGAAAAGGGGATTTTCTGACTTCCCAGGTCTTTGGACTGTGCTAGAAAGAGTCACCCTCTCCGTCTCTGGGTCCGAGAGGACAGCACCCTTCCAGAGGTGCTCTCTTGCTCACTTGCCTCCTTCCCTGATGCTCTGAGGGTGGACCTTTGTGGAACACCTGCCTTGGCTACCACATGCCCAGGCCCAGATGCAACACATGGGCTGTTGCCATTTAATCTCCTTGGACAGTAGGTAGAAGCTACCAGGAGGCAGTTTCACATAAAACCAGTAAGCCAGCATTCCAATAAAGCTGTCCAAACATGGAAGAGGCTTCTTCATTACCAACCCCCGGGCTGAGAGGAATGTTCCTACAGTGTTGTTATGTTGGAGAGGGAATTCTAGCTTTAGCTTAATGGTTACAGAGAGAAAAAAAACTCCTTATAGCCTGAGATTTTGATTTCATTCTACTCTCACAGTCTTAAAACTTGGCTTTCTACTGACACCTAGAGACTTACTTGTAAATGTTTCTATAAATTCAAGCCTGAGGAAATCTCCATTCTTAGTTCAAATTTTCAACTCCTCTTGGGCCTACGGGTGTTTCCCTTCTGCAGATACTCCCAGTGGAGTCTCACAAAAGACTAAATATTAATGACATCACAATCACTGTGTCTTTTTTGTTTTTAAGATTTTAAGTAATCTCTTCACCCAATGTGGGGTTCAAACTCACAACTCCAAAATCCAGAGTTGCATGCTCTACCGACTGAGCCAGCCAGGCACCCTGTAATCACTGTATCTTGACACAGCTACAGGACCAGTGCAGAAACACAGGTAGATCCCTCTCCGGCTCAACCTCATGGAGAAGGAAACAGGTCATACACATGACACAATAAATTACCATATGAGGTAGACCCTGCCAAATAGCTAATGTAGGTGATTAGAGTGTCGGGAAAGTTAAATCAATAAAAATAACTCTGTGGTCTGGGGTGAAAAAGCTTTTGCAGAATGAGTGAAACTAGAGCTGGTTCTTGATGGAGAAATTACCTAGGAAGTTAAGGTGGGGTGGGAACAGGTGGCAGTGAGTGTAGTGAAAGAGATTTGTTGGCATCCAGTGGACATTTATCAAATCCTGGCTTCTCTTCACTAGTCACAACTTCAACTAATTCCTTGAAGTCTCTGAACGTCAGCCTCCTCCTCCTCTAATGAAGACACTCATGCCTTCCTTGAAAGCTTGCTATATGGATTGAGATAACATATACTTTGGCTTGCTCTTGTTTGGCACATAAGCACCCCAATGGCAGCTTGTATTGCTGTGGATATACCACAGGGGTGGACCTGGTGTGTTCAAGGAATACGACATGAGACAATTTGCAGCAGTGTTCGTCAGGAAGCACAGGAAGTGAGTCTGAGGTGGTGTTATGTGCTGGAGAGAACCCAAGTTGAAGTCAGGAGAACTTGGTTGGAGTTCTTCATCTCATTTTACCAGACAAGTCACTTCCTTCCTCAGGGCCTCTCTTTCCCATCTGTACAGTGAGGGTGTTGGTCTAGGTAAGTATTTCTTTTTTCTTCTTTTTTTTTTTTAAGGATTTTATTTATTTATTTGACAGAGAGAGATCACAAGTAGGTAGAGAGGCAGGCAGAGAGAGAGAGAGAGGGAAGCAGGCTCCCCGCTGAGCAGAGAGCCCGATATGGGACTCGATCCCAGGACCCTGAGATCATGACCTGAGCTGAAGGCAGTGTCTTAACCACTGAGCTACCCAGGCGCCCCTAGATAAGTATTTCTTTACCCTGGCTGCATACTGGAATCATCTAGAGAATTTTTTTTAACTTCTAATGACCATGCCTCACTCCAGACCACCTAAAATCAGAATTTCTGGGATTGAGGATCGAGAGAGCAGAAAAAAAAATTTTTTTATTGAGATGTAATTATTTATATATTTAGTGCATACAATTTGATGAATTTGGACATATGCATACAATGAAGACATTATCACCACAATCAAGGTAATAAACATATCCATCTAAAAGTTGGTGTCCCATTTCTGTGGAGATCTAACCTCTACAACAATGTAGAGATCTAACCTCTACATTTTTAAATGCACAATACTGTGCTATTAACTATATGCACTATGTTGTACAAAAGATCTCCAGAATTTATTCATCTAGCATAATTGAAATTTGACACCCTCTGAACAACAATTCCCTATTTCCTTCTCCCCCAGCCCCTGGTAACCGACATTCTGTTCTCTGCTTCCAATCATTTGACTAGTTTAGATACCTCATAAAAGGGGAATCAGAGTATTTGTCCTTCTGAGACTGGCTTATTTCACTTATAATGCCCTCCAAGTTCATCCATGTTGTCACAAATAATAGGATTTCCTTCTCTTTTTTTTTTAAGATTTTTAAAAAATGTATTTATTTGACAGAGATCACAGTTAGGCAGACAGGCAGGCAGAGAGAGAGAGAGGAGGAAGCAGGCTTCTTGCTGAGAGAAGGCGGGGCCCTGGGATCATGACCTGAGCCCAAGGCACAGGCTTTAACCCACTGAGCCACCCAGGCGCCCTGATTTCCTTCTTTTTTTAAGGCTGAATACTATTCCATTGTATGTATATGCCACATTTTCTTTATCCATTCATCTGCTAATGGACATCTGGCTATTGTGAATAATTCTGCAATGAGCATGGGAGTGCAAATATCTTTTTGAGATCTTGATTTCAATTCCTTTGGATATATACCAAAGGTGGAATTGCTGGATCATATGGTAGTTCTATTTTTAATTTTTTGAGGAACCTCCATACTGTTTTCCAATTACATTCAATTACAGTCCCACCAACAGTGTACAAGGCTTCCAATTTTTCATCATCTTCATCAATACTTACCTTTTGTTTTTGTAACAGCCATCTTAACAGGTGTTGAGATTTTAACTCATTATGGTTTTGATTTGCATTTTCCTGAAATGCAATGATTAGTGATGTTAAGTACTTTTTCATATGTATGTCTTCTTTGAAGAAATGTCTTTTCAAGTCCTTTGACCACTTTTTAATTGTGCTATTTGTTTTTCTTGGTATCAAGTTGGAGGAGTTTCATATGTATTTTAGACATTAACCCCTTATGAGATGAATGGTTTGCAAATATTTTCTCTTGTTCCATTCTGTGCCTTTCACTTTCGATTGCTTCCTTTATTGTGCACAAGCCCCCTTTAATTTGATGTGAATTCACTCATCTATGTTCACTTTTGTTGCCTCTGTTTTTGGTGTCATATCCCAGAAATAATTATCAAGGTCAATGTCAAGGTAATTGGGTGGCTCACTCAAACAACCCACTTACAGGGTCCTGAGATTGAGCCGCACATCCAGTTCTGCATTCAGGGAGAAATCTACTCAAGATTCTTTCTCCCTCACCCTCCTCCAATGACCCCTCCCATTCACGCTCTCTCTCCCTCTGCCTCTCTCTCTACACTAAATAAAATCTTGGGGCACCTGGGTGGCTCAGTGGGTTAAACCTCTGCCTTCGGCTTAGGTCATGATCTCAGGGCCCTGGGATCAAGCCCTGGATCAGGCTCTCTGCTCAGCTCTGTCAAACAGAGCTTTTATTTTTATTTAAAAATAAATAAATAAATATATATTTTTAAAAGATTTTATTTATTTATTTGTTTTTTTGTTTATTTGATATCTATAGAAAGAGAGCCCAAGCAGTGGGGATTAGGGGGTAGGGTACAGAGGGAGAAGCAGGTTCTCTGCTGAGCACAGAGCCCAACAGGGGGCTGGATCCCAGGACCCTAGGATCATGGCCTGAACTAAAGGTAGAATGCTTAACCAACTGAGCCACCCAGGCACCCCTAAATGAAATCTTAAAAAAAAAAAAAAAAATCAGTGTCGGGATGCCTGGGCGGCTCAGTCGGTTAGGCCTCTGCCTTCAGCTCGGGTCATGATCCCAGGTTCGAGTCCCACATCGGGCTCCTTGTCCAGCAGGGAGCCTGCTCTCTCTCTCTGACAAATGAATAAATAAAATCTTTAAAAAAAACAAATCAATGTCAAGAAAATTTTCCCCCATGTTTTCTTCTAGGAGCTTCACAGTTTCAGGTCTTACAGTTTAAGTCTTTAATCCATTTTGAGTTGGTTGTTGTGTATGGTACAAGATAAGGATTTAGTTTCATTCTTTTCATGTGGATATCCAGTTTTCCAGTGAGATTTGTTAAAAGATTAGACAGTCCTTTCCACATTGTATATTGTCAGCACCCTTGCTGACAGTAAAGAAAGGCAAGGCAAGGCAGGATATCTTGATCCCTATGCCAGCACCCATTTTCCCCTCTAGAATGCGATGGGGAAGTGGGTGGGGGGACACTAGCATCCCTCCTACAGGGTCTTTACGGCAGGTGGTAATCATAGCGATTTCATTCAAGGAACGTCTCGAGTTGCTTTGATACCAGGAACCTCTGACATATCCTGCAAGGGTCACCACCCAGGAGTTGGGGAGGAATTTTGGTAATGGACCTTCTCTACTTTTCTAGGAACATGGCATCTTCTTTTTCAGTCCCCAAGGACTCTCTCTTGTGATGCCTTTTATCCCACTGAAATTAATTCAGACCACCAGATCTAAGAAAGAAAAAATACACCTTTGTAAAATTTCCTGGCCTCAGTACTCTATAGGAGATGAGGGAAAATGGCCCGTGGATGGTTAATTAAGCTTTAATACAATCTACAGTTAGATCTCTGCAAGAAACAGGGCAAATGGACTGAGGTACCCTATGTCCAGGCTTTCACGGCCCTAACTCAGGATCCAGACCTGAGGACCTCTTGCAGAGGTGTCTTGCCACCAGTCAAGCTAATAAACTCCCTCTGGATACACTGAATGACGATTGTCTAAATAGGTCCATTCATCCTAATAAAACTGAACCACAAGAAGAGTCACTCACTGGCTGATACAAACAAAAAGGACACTGGCTCTGTTACTATCCTTCCCCCTCATAAGCCCAAAGACCTCTCCGCTGTCAGCTCAGCTGGATTTACCAGGAGTGGAACTCCATATCTCCTAGGACCTCCACCTAAATTTGGACTGCATCCTTTTAGGGAGGCTGCTAATAGAGAAATGGGCACAATTAGGATCCATGTCCTGTTCTCCATGGCAGATCTGGTGGTTCAGAGAAAATGACAATTAGGACAATATTCCAAAAACCTTTCTCAATTTATTGAGGCCTTTCAAAAATTATCTGTTATGTTTGATTTGGCCTGGCAAGATATATGCATCATATTAACTCACTGTTATACCTCTGAGGAAAAGAGTCATACCTGGGCAGGGGCTCAAGAGTTTGCTGACAAACTGGCAATGAGAGATTTGTAACATTATCTTATAGAAAGACTGGTGTCAAAAACACCAAGCCACATGGCATTACCAAGACAGGAGACAGGGAAGGGAAAGACAACACCATATGATAACTTGTTTAATAGATGGAATGAAAAATGGATTCTCTACACCTGTAAACTTTGATAAAATTCAGGAAGTTACTCAAGAAGCTGATGAGAGGGCGCCTGGGTGGCTCAGTGGGTTAAGCCGCTGCCTTCGGCTCAGGTCATGATCTCAGGGTCCTGGGATCGAGTCCCGCATCGGGCTCTCTGCTCGGCGGAGAGCCTGCTTCCTCCTCTCTCTCTCTCTGCCTGCCTCTCTGCCTACTTGTGATGTCTCTCTGTCAAATAAATAAATAAAAATTCTTTAAAAAAAAAAAAAGAAGAAGAAGCAGCTGATGAGAATCCAACTTCAGATTCTGAGAATCCATTTCAGGGTCGTTTAACAGAAACCATCCGTAAATATACAAATCTGAATCCAACCTTACCTAAGGGAACAACTATACCAAACATGCATTTTCTTTTTTTTTTTTCATTTTTTGAAAAAACAACAATAAATGTATTATTTGTTTCAAAGGTACATGTCTGTGATTCATCAGTCTTACACAATTCACTGAACACACATTTTATAATGTCCAGTAGGCACTGGACATCTGCCAAAAACTGACTAAAATGGCCTTAGGTCCTCAAGCTCCCAACCAGTGCCTACTAGAGGTAGAAGCTCCTGGAGTCTTTAATAACAGAGATGTGGGCTTAGAGCAAGAAAAGGACCAGAGAGCTAAACTGCAGGGTAGGATATAGGCTTAAATACTAGCTGCCACTATTATAGATCCCTCCACTATTATAGATCCCCCAAAACACCAGATTAACCAGGAGTCAAAGAAAAAAATAAAACGGAATCAGACAAAGAATCAGGTAAGTCCTGATGCTACAGTATGGCCAGATCAGACACTGGAACAAAGAATGTCTGAATAAAGGTTCTCCCCCAGGGCCACGTCCTGTCTATAGGAAAAAAAGGTGAGGGGGAGATTGATAGAGAGACTGTTCTCATCTCCAAAGAAAGAAGAAGGCAGGAACTCACTCCCCCCGCTGCCACCTCCGCCCCACCTAAGAGTAGAAACCAGAGGATCTGGTATGACAGAGCCCTGAGGCTGATCTGGCTCCATTTGACATCAAGATGACTGCACCCCACCCAGATGTCTATTGACAGATGAATGGATAAAGATGTGAGATAGATAGATAGATAGACAGACTTCTATCTGATATCTTTATCCATTGTGTGTATATATATATATATATATATATATATCTCCACATACCATGGAATACTATTCAGCCAGCAAAAATGAGGTCTTGCCATTCAGAATGATGTGAATAGAACTAGAGGGTATTATGCTAAGTGAAATAAGTCAGAAAAAGACAATTATCATATGATCTCACTCATATGATAATTTAAGAATATAAAAAACAAAACAGGATCATAGGGGAGGGAAGGGAAAAATAAAACAAGACGAAATCAGAGAGGGAGACAAACCATAAGAGACTCTTTTTTTTTTAAGATTTTGTTTATTTATTTGACAGACAGAGATCACAAGTAGGCAGAGAGGCAGGTGGAGGTGGGTGCAGGCTCCCTGCTAAGCAGAAAGCCTGATATGGGACTCGATCCCTGGACCCTGAAATCATGACCTGAGCCAAAGGCAGAGGCTTAAACTGAGCCACCCAGGTACCCCTTAAGAGACTATTAATCATAGGAAATAAACTGAGGGTTGCTAGAGGGGAGGTAGGCAGGGGGATGGACATTAAGGAGGGCACATGATGTAATGAGCACTGGGTATTATATAAGACTGATGAATCCCTAAACTCTACCTCTGAAACTAATAATATACTATACGTTAATTAACTGAATTTAAATTTAAAAAAAAAAGATAAAAAAAGATTAAAAAAAAACAAAACCCATGGCTGCGCCCTGGGTTACCCTGGATGTGGAAGGTAAGTTTATTAATTTTCTTTTTCTTTTTTTTAAGTTATTTTTTTAAAGATTTTATTTATTTATTTGACAGACAGAGATCACAAGTAGGCAGAGAGGCAGGCAGAGAGAGAGGAGGAAGCAGACTCCCTATTGAGCAGGGAGCCCGATGCGGGCTCGATCCCAGGACTCTGGGATCATGACCCGAGCCGAAAGCAGAGGCTTTAACCGACTGAGCCACCCAGGTGCCCCTAATTTTCTTACTGATACTGGAGACATTTACTCTGTTCTTAGTCAGCACACCAGTCCTACTTGTCTTTCTAGCATACAATTGTTGGCATAGAAGGAGAAACAAAATGTGCCATCAGACAACGCCTTTAACTTGTAAATATAAAAGTAAATTGGTTACTCAAGTTTTCTAGTCCTTCCATCCTGTCCTACTCCATTGCCTGGATGAGACTTAATGTATAAACTAGGAAGCAGGTTTGTTCTTACTTAAGAAGACAGCTTGTTCTCTTTAACATCTTAGGAATTAAAACCTTACCCTCATATCTCTTCTAATATCTGGAAGAAAGTAAATTCACAGGTCTAGGATTGTGATGTCCCAGGTCAGGTTCTTAAAGCCCAGCCAGTTAAAGTAACCTTAAAGAACAGGGCCACTATACCTCATTACTTAAAACCTGAGGCAGTGGTGCCTGGGTGGCTCAGTGGGTTAAGCATCTGCCTTCAGCTCAGGTCATGATCCTAGGGTCCTGGAATCGAGCCCCGCATCGGGCTCTCTGCTCATCAGGGAGCCTGCTTCTCCCTCTTCCTCTGCCTGCCACTCCCTCTGTTTGTGCTCTCTGTCAAATAAATAAATAAAATTTTTTAAAAAAAACAACAACCTGAGGCAAAGGCCGGGTCACAAACACTTACTGCCAACTTTCTCAAACATGGTATTTTATTTGTTTTTTAAAGATTTTATTTATTTATTTGAGAGAACATGAGCAGGAGGGAACGGTAGAGGGAGCCTGACACAGGGCTTGATCCCAGGACCCCAGGAGCCTGACACAGGGCTTGATCCCAGGACCTGAGCTAAAGGCAGACGTTTAACCAACTGAGCCACCCAGACACCCCAACATGGTTTGTTTGTTTTTTTTAAGATTTTTATTTATTTATTTGACAGAGAGAAATCACAAGTAGTCGGAGAGGCAGGCAGAGAGAGAGAGAGGGAAGCAGGCTCCCTGCTGAGCAGAGAGCCTGATGCGGGACTCGATCCTAGGACCCTGAGATCATGGCCTGAGCCAAAGGCAGCGGCTTAACCCACTGAGCCACCCAGGCGCCCAACATGGTATTTTACAGCCTTGTCAATAACCTTACAATACTCCAATTTTACCATTAAAAAAGCCAAATGGAGAATATAGATGGTACAAGATTTAAGAGCTACAAATGAGGCAGTGGTGCTTACTCATCCCATAGTGCCAAATCCATACACTATTCTCACTCAGGCCCCTGGTGATGCCACCTGGTTTACAGTACTTGATTTCAAGGATGCCTTCTTCTGCTTCCCTCCAAGTGAGGAAACACGGCCACTATGTGCTTTTGAATGGGTCTCACCTTCAAGCCCACAGGTTGCTCCAATAACCTGGACAGTCTTGTCGCAGGGACTTAGAGACAGTTCTTACTTGTTTGGGGCTTAACTTAGCAAAGACCTCTGTGATATATCCTTGCCTCAAGAGACTATAATTTGATATGCGGATGACATTTTAATCTGCAGTCCCACAAAAGAAATGTCTGATAGTAATTCTGTAACTTAATTTCTTGGCAGACAGAAGGTATCCTATGTCTCCCAAAAAAGCACAAGTATCTAGACAACAACTACAATATTTGGGATAGGAACTAACACCAGGACACCATATGCTGTCTACTGACAGGAAAAAGGTATATTAGATCTTGGGCCTCCAGCTACAAAGAAACAACTTCATACTTCCCTAAGTATGGCAGGCTTTTGCCGCCTATGGATTCCTGGGTTTGGGCTTTTAGCCAAGTCATTATATGTCTCAATCGAAAGCCCTTATGAAGAACCTTTGCTCTGGACTAAAGCCCAGCAGACAGGTTTTCAAACATTAAAAAACTAAACTTTCATCAGCCGTGGCTTTGGCTTTACCAAATTTAGAAAAAAAACTTTCACTTTCTATGTAGCAGAAAAACAGGGATAAGCTTTGGGAATTCTTACCCAAAAGTTAGGAAATGAAACAAGGCCAGAGGGCTGTTTTTCAAAGTCACTTGATAATGTAACTCAAGGATGGCTGGCTTGTCTTCAAGCAGTGGCTGCCATAGCCTTCCTGGTAGAAGAGGCTTCAAAACTTACTATGGGGCAATCCTTAACAGTAATGACTCCACATTAAATTCAAACTGCCTTAGAGACTAAAGACCACCAATGGATGATGGGAGGCTGACTTACTAGATACCAGGCTATACTTTTAGATATACTTGAAATAATACTTAAACCTGTCAAACTTCAAACCCAGCTACCCTTATGCCTGGACTTGAACATGATACATCTATGTTAAAACATAACTGTTCAGAAATTATTGACCTTGTTTATTCTAGCAAACCAGATTTAAAAGATTCCCCTAATAGGGCACCTGGTAGCTCTGTCACTTAAGTGTCTAACTCTTGATTTTGGCTCAGGTCATGATCTCAGGGTTGTGAGATCAAGTCCAGAGTTGGGCTCCACGCTGGGTATGTAGCCTCCTTAAGATTTTCCCTCTCCCTTTGCCCTCCACCCTCTCTCTCCCTCTCTAAAATAAATAAATGAATAAATAAATAAATAAATAAAAATAAAATATTCCCCTATTGAAAATGCAAATGAAAATTGCTTTACTGATGGCAGCAGCTTCATGGATAAGGGAAAAAGAAAAGCCAGATATACTATAGTTAATTTCATTAAGACCAATGAGGCAAAAGCCCTTCCAATAAATACTTCTGCTCAAAAGGCTGAATTAAGGGGCACCTGGGTGGCTCAGTGGGTTAAGCCTCTGCCTTCAGCTTGGGTCATGATCCCACGGTCCAGGGATCAAGCCCCACATCGGGCTCTCTGCTCAGCAGGGAGCCTGCTTCCTCCTCTCTCTCTGCCTGCCTCTCTGCCTACTTGTGATTTCTGTCTGTCAAATAAATAAATAAAATCTTAAAAAAAAAAAAAAAGGCTGAATTAATAGCATTGACCTGTGCTCTTCAATTGGTAAAAGTCTCAAAAATTAATATTTATACTGACTCCAAATATGCTTTCCTGGTACTACATGCCCACAGGGCAATTTGGAAAGAAAAGGGATTATAATCAAGCCACAATTCCCTAATGAAATATTGGCCTGAAATAATTACTCTCCTTGAGGCAGTACACCTACCTAAGGAGGTGGCTGTAATCCTCCTCAGAGGACATCAAAAGGACATGATTTGAGAATCTAAAGGAAATAATCTGGCAGACTGTGCAGCCAAGCAGGAAGCACAGAATAAACAAATATTAAGCCTTACAGCTACCTTAATTCCAATAAAGTCCATAACTCTACTCTATTCAGACCAAGAAATTCATATAGCCTAGGAATGAGGATATTTTAAAAAATAAACAGGACTAGTTTGTTAATGACAAGAGAAAATCTTTATACTCCAAATTAACCAATGGAAGGTAATATAGGGTTTACGCCAGGCTACTCATTTGGGCAAAAATGCCTTAGAACATTTAATTAAAATATTTACTTATATATATTTAATACACTTGATGGAGTAAATTCAACAGCTACAATAAAATAGATCTGCTGATCCTGTAGTTCGTGCATAAGTAAATCCGGAAGGTGCAATCTGCCCTCCTCCACTTCTAAAACGAGTCCTAAGGTGTGGAACATATACAGAAGAGGACTGGCAGCTTGATTTCACACAGATGCCTCCTTGCAAAGTCTATAAATTCCTTCTAGTGTTGGTTGATACTTTCACTGGATGAATCGAGGCCTTTCCTTGTAAAATGGAAAAAGCCATGGAAGTAATCGAAGTTCTGTCATGAGAAATTATTCCTAGGTTTGGCCTTCCACAATCTCTTTAAGTGACAATGGCTCTTCTTTTACTGTACAAATAATTCAACAAATAGCATGGGTTTAAAATTAAATATTTTCTACACTCAGCCTGGCATCCACAATCCTCTGGAAAGGCATAGAAAGCTAATCATATCTTAAAATGATACCTTACTAAACTTAGTCTAGAGACCCAGGTAATTGGGTTACTTTCTCACCAAAAGGACTCCTCAGAATGAGAACTGCTCCAAAACAACCTCTAAGATCCAGCCCTTTTCCGTTATTAGATGGAAAGCCATTTCTTACACTGTATCTATTATTAGATAAAGATTATAATGCTCTATTAAATTATTCCCTTGAGGCTGATTTAATTCATAAGTAACTTAATAAATACACTGATCACATGCTCCCCAAACCTGACTCAACTATAACTGAGAGTCTACCCCATGTAAGTCCTGGAAACATGGTTTATTTTTTAAAAAATGGAAATCAAATATGGTGGGGAACTTAAATCCAAAATGAAAAGGTCCATATCAGGTCGTATTATGTACTCCCACTGCAGTAAAATTAGAAGGGCATTCTTCCTGGACTCATATATATAAAATAAAACCTGTACCTCCTTCACAGGAAACCCATGACCAAACCAAAGTGCCTTCTTACTCCTATGAACCTGTAGAAGATCTCAAACTCCTCTTCAAATGACAATGAAGGCTGTATATTTTCTTTTTGTTCTCTGTTCACCTATCTTAACTGACAATTCCTTCTTACAATGGGCACATTAAGCTGATCTTCAAAATCAAACAGCTTGCTTGATATGTAGAATTTTGCCCATATCAAGTACATCTGGGTTACCCTGGTGGGCTTCCCCTTTACAAGGTACTAATTGGCGCTCTATATACTTATATTTCAGAAATAATATATAATTATATCCTGTTTTGTGCTAAATCTATCACTAACCAGGATGTTTCTCCTTGGCCATATGAGCAATATGACATGGATTTGCCAGGACATAATCAGACTTTTTCACACCCTCAAACTACTAAAATATTAATTGACTTTATAAACCCATAAATTGATGCCCAATAACGAGTGCCTAAGTTCCCAGATTATCATAAAAATGTCACAGGGCTACTAAAAGATATGAATACTCAAATTAGGCTTTATAATGATATGGCTGGTTAGGTTCCTGGCTTGGGGGGAGGACTATGGTCAACTATTAAGGGTCTCTTTCATTCTTGCAGCCGTTTTAATTCCAATATGCTGTGTTCTTCAATGATTTTTTTGTTTGGTGCCAAGACTCCACCACTACAATAACTGCACATCGACAGATGATCCTTTCTACTCAAGGAGAGTCACAGATGTTGTCTACCTTAGATTCGCCTACCTCTGCCTTTTGTAACTCTTACATCTCTAACTGACCAATGTTGACTCATAGGTAGGGACAGCTCTATTTAGGAGAAAGAAGTTACAGAAGATAAAAGCTTCCATCCTCAACAACCTTAAATATTTAAGGATCAAATGTTTCAGCAGGGGGAAATGAGGAGAACAAAAGCAAGAAAAATGTAGTTTAAGTTAAATCTCCTTACAGCATGCAGCCCACTGATACCTGAGACATGAAGAATGTGACATTTCTCAAGGAGTTCACGGCTGCCTTAATGCCTTAATGTTTATATTTCATTAAAGCCTAAAAGTAACCTTAACTTGACAATAGCTACATTTTCAAGGTCCTGTAAGACCCTGCTTTCGGCATACAAAAATTCCTTAGAAACCTACATCATCTCCACCTCTCCTCTCTCCACAAAACTTAAAATATAGGCGCACCTGGATGGGCTCAGTGGGTTAGAGCCTCTTCCTTCGGCTTAGATCCTGATCTCAGGGCCCTGGGATCAAGCCCTGCATCGGGCTCTCTGCTCAGCGGGGAGCCTGCTTCCTCCTCTCTCTCTGCCTGCCTCTCTGCCTACTTGTGATCTCTGTCTAATAAATAAATAAAATATATAATCAGTCACCCCTCACTCTTACACTTACAGCTCTTGCTGCCCATAGGTCCTATCCCTGAGCTATAATAGAACCACCTTTTTGCACCAAAAATGTCTCAAGAATTCTTTCTTAGCCATTTGCTCAAGAGCCCAACTTCAAGTCACATCAATTTCATCAATGGATACTATGTATTAAGTGGTAAATGTCAAGCATTCACTAAGAGCTTTTTGTGAGCTATTTAATATTTACAATAAACCTAAAGGGTAGAAATTTTACAGTTGAAGAAATAAGTTCAGGGGCACCTGGGTGGCTCAGTGGGTTAAAGCCTCTGCCTTCCGCTCAGGTCATGATCCCAGGATCCTGGGATTGAGCCCCAAGTCAGGCTCTCTGCTCAGTGGGGAGCCTGCTTCCTCCTCTCCCTGTCTACCTCTCCACCTACTTGAGATCTCTGTTCGTCAAATAAATAAAATCTTTTTAAAAAAGAAAAAAAGAAAGAAAAGAAAAGAAAAGAAAAGAAAAGAAAGGAAAAAAAAAAGTTCAGAAGGATTTTTATTTGCCCAATACCATGTAGCTAAGTGTCAAAGCTAGAATTTTAACACATATCTCTCTGATGTCCCGAATGGAAACTTGACCGCTACATTTCTGCTATTGCCCATAACTCCCACACAGCATTGGAAATCATTCTTTTATCCAGGCTTACCCGGAGGCAAATGTAAGATCCTAATGCTTATGAACAGATGTATTTCTGTGAACTTAGGGGCTTTTACTCTATTTCTCGACAAGTATTTCTGGGCAAGATGGGTCAGTTTCTTAATATGGGTTATAACTGACCTATTACATTTTATTCAATATTTTTATACTGAAACAGTGGTCTATGAAACATAAGTGGTTCCCAAACCAACAAGTAAGATGCTGCCATCTTGTGGCATTTTCTGTAAGGCCAGGTTTGTAATCCAAGAGTGAGGAGAACCCAATAAACAAAATTCTAACGCTGCCTCCCACTTTGCACTTCTTTTGTCTTCCTACCTGTAACATCAATTTGTTTCTCCAAATATAATATTAGGAGTTAATCCATACAGTGACATAAGAGAATAGGTAAAACTGAAGATAAAATAATAAAGTTGCCTCTCTTACTATTTACTAGCAGTATGACACCTTGTCAACTAAATTTCTGGGCCTGAAATTTTCTTATCTATAAGATGGGGACAATGACATCCATCTCATATTGTTGCTCTAAAACCAAGTTAAAATATGCATGTAAAGACCCTGGCAAATTCTGGCCATTTGGTAAGTATTGGCTCCTTATTCCCTTCCCTTCTTTCCTGATCCTTTTCCTTTCCTCTATTTCTGGCCTCTTCTCACTAAAGATATCCTAGCCTTCTGTTCTCCACCCACTTCCCTGCGTGTCTTCCCCATTGTTCTTTCTGTTTCCTGACTTCACCCTCTCCCCGCCCCCTCACACACACTGAAAGGGGGTGTCGGCATTTACACACCTAGACACTTAGGTTGGTAAGGCAAGCCTTGGTAAGTCTCTCTACATTATCCTGTATGGTTAACCACTCCTTTACTTCGGCATTTATGCTGTTGTGGGTATAGCAGTGCAAAACATCTCCTATTGGGTTTCACTGAGCAGTTTTCCCATTACTAACAGCATTCATTCTATGATCCTGTCAGAGACTGGTCCCCTCATATTCTGCTTATCCCTCATGCCTGATCCTTTTACACCTACCCTGGGGACCTGACACACATAGTGCAACTCTGTCTCTGAGCCCATTCCCCCCGTCCCCTTTACTCACTCTGCCCTGCCCTCTGGTCTTCTTCCTTTTGCTGCTACTTTTGTCTGAAAGGCTCTCCCAGGAAACCACATGGTTTGCTCCCCTACTTCTACAATTTTCTCAAGTATCACTTTTTAGAAAAGGCTTCCTTGACATTCTTTATAACTATATAAAATAGCACAAACACACAAAACCCCAGTAACTGTTCATCCCCTCTACCCTGCTTAGTTTTAATTTGTAAAGCCTCTTTCCACCCATCATGTTGCACTAGAGCAAAGGTGAAGGAGTTGGTAGTTTCTCAAAGTGTTCTTGTGTAGGAGGGCAAGGTTCACTTGTTTGGGTACTTGGTCCTCCACAGTGGATCGTTCCAGGAAACATTAAGTATGTTAGCTAGAGATAACACATTAACATAAAGCTGTGGAAACTTATTTTTCATTCTTGCTGCTCTTACTCCTCAGCACTTAGTCTATCTTCACCTTCATATACCTTAGGATTTCTGCTTCTTCAGGTTTCATCTAATTTTGGTGTTTATCATTTAGGATAGGAATTCTAAACCCAGAGTTCATGGAAAGTCTTCAAATGGCCCAGGAACAACTTGAAATTATTGGCAAGATTTGGGGGTTATGTTTGTTTTCTGGGGCAAGGGTCTATGATATGGATCAAATGCAAGGAGTCTATGACTTCCCCACCTAAAAGATTAAAAACCACAGTGTTGGGGATGGCAGCTCATTCTCCCTATCTTAATATGCGTAATGTTTAAACATTTTTTTATATCATTCTGTTTTTCCCAATAGCTTAAGCACCAAGAATAAATGGATAGTATGTATTCATTGCTGCATTGCAGTGCCTAGTGTACCAGCCGGCACTTAACTAATTCTCAATAAATACTTGTTGGAGGTACAGAGACTCCATGGTGATAAAAGCCTATTAGTCATACTGTCTATAATCTTCATTGAACAAGTCTTGTTCTGGGGTTAAGGTCTGTCTTGATTGATTCAGTTGGATTTTGTTCACATCTAGAGATAAAGGATGAATTATCTTACTAAAAAAATGCAAATCTTGCTTTTTTTTTAAACATATAAGAGCCAGTCATAATGCACACTGTAAGAGAAGCTGAGTAAAGATGAAAGAGCCAGTTGAGCCCCAAAAAGGGAAAGAGTAAATAGGAAGTTAGGTGGAGTTAAATTCAGAAAGAGGCACTACATAACTAGAATTCAAAGAGTTGATAATCCTGATAAGAATCAGGTTTGTCCAGTTAAATTCAAAAGCAGAAATTTAGGCATATGTTCAAACCACCAGTCCCATCATTAAAGACAAAAGGAAGCTGAAAAACCAGTTGGTTGAGGTTTATATTTCTAACAGATTAGATATAATGAAAGGGATTTCTGGCACCTGTGTACTAACTTAGTTTTAACCTTTATATTTAAAAAAAATACATTCTTTGACTCAGGTCATTAAATTACACTTAGGGTGAGTATGTGTGTGCATATTTTATGTATTTTTATATTTTACATTTTATATTTAACAGATTTTAAAGAGGTTCTTAGATACCTTAGCAATAAATCCTCTTGTGCTGTAGACCTCCTGATTTTTAGGCAACAGTATCCTTCATACTAAAAGACTGCGATAATATGCAAAACAGTAATTTTTTGGCTCTACTTCCATTCATTCCCAGGAAAGCCAAACTTCCTTATTTTTTCCTAAATGGTTTTGTGAACCCCCAAGTATACTTGCAAAATAGTTGTCTTCACCACCATTTTCTTCCTGCCTGCTCCAGCTCTACCTCTCAGTAGAAACCCCTCTGTTCTGTTGAGGCTTAAAGGGCAGATAGGCTTCATCTTCTTTTTTAATTATGTTCCATTAGCCAACATACAGTACATCATTAGTTTTTGATGTAGTGTTCAACGATTCATTAGTTGCATGTAACACCCAGTGCTCATCACAACACATGCCCTCCTTAGTACCCATCACCCTGTTACTCCATCCTTCCACCTCGCCCCCTTCTGTAACCCTGTTTGTTTCCCCAAAGTTCAGAATCTCTCATGGTTTGTCTCCCTCTCTGATTTCTTCCCATTCAGTTTTCTCTCCCTTCCCCTATGGTTCTCTGCACTATGCCTTATATTCCACATAGAAAGGCTTCTGATAGCTGCCCCAAACACTCAGCAGTTGCTGGTGCCCACAGGTGCCTACCCCACTGCTATAGAAGTCCTGTGCTGATGGTTTTCACCAGTTCTTGTTGATGTGGGAAACAAAGGCAGAAGAAAAATTATTAAATTTCCTTACTACCTACAGCCCATTGACAAGTCCTTGAAACAGGCAGAGTGACATTCCTCTAGGGACTCAAATGCCTCGATGTTAATACTTTGTTAAGGGCAAAAGATAATCCTAGCCTAACCTTTCCCCACCACCCCCGCCCAGGATCCTGTAAATCTACTTTAACATATAAAAATTCCTTTGGAAATTTCCTTTCTGTCTAACTCACCCCCACAAAGATAAGTGTTGGTAATCATCCCGCAGGCATATGGCCCACTGATATACATCTGAAGGGTCTTATGACTAATGTTTTATTAGAAGTCATAAATGACCTTTTCCCAACAATAGCTAGCCCCCTCAAGGTTCTGGAAACCTTGCTTCCAAAATTCCTTGGAGACCTACACTATCCCTAACCCCCTCCCAATTTGAAAGTGTATATTTATAATAGGCTACTCCTCATGACCCCGGTGCTGCTCTTTCTGCCCATGGGTCCTATCCCCATGCTTTAATAAAATCACCGTTTTGCACCAAAGACGTCTCAAGAATTCTTTCTTAGCCCTTGGCTTTGAACCCTAACGTCTTTCCTACATCATTATCATTTCTAGAATCACCAGTGCCAACTTAGGCTTTATTGAAATCTGGTGTTTACTGGTGTTTCAATTTAAGTAAAAAAAAAAAAAAAATTAAATTAAATTTAAAAATAACAGCAACACCTATCCTATGTATATGATATTATTTTTAGTAAATTTTTTATTTTACTTATAGATTAATATCCAAATATAAGAGGACCTGGCAGGCTCAGTCAATTAAGCGTCTGCCCTTGGCTCAGGTCATGATCCCAGGGTCCTGGGACGGAGCCCTGTACTGGGCTTCCTGCTCAGCAGGAAGTCTGCTTCTTCCTCTGCCTCTGTCCCTTCCCACTACTCTCATGCTCTCTCTCAAATAAACAAATAAAATCTTTTTTTTTAAGTTATAGATTTACTGAAAAGTTGCCAACATAGTTCAGAGAGTTCCTACATGACCCACAGTTTTCCCTATTAACATCTTACATTACTATGTAACATGTCATAATTAATGTACCAATATTAGTATGTTACTATTTTATTCATATTTCCCTAATTTTTATCTAAGGTCCTCTAGCCGTCCAAAGATCCCATCCAAGACACTACATTTATTATTTTTTAAGTGCACTTATTTAAGTAATCTCTTAATTTACAACCCCTAGATCAAGAGTCACATGCTTCTCCAAATGAGCCAGCCAGGTACCACAAAACACTACATTACATTTAGTCATCATATCTCCTTGGGCTCCTCTTGGCTATAAGTGTCTCAGACTTCTCTTTTATGACTTTGGCAGTTTTGAGGAGTATCAGTAACAACATTTTGTAGAATGTCCTTAAGTTGGGATTTCTCTGATGTTTTTCTCATGATTATATTGGGGCTATGTGTTTTGGAAAGGAAAAACCACAGAAGTGCCATTAACATTACACCCTATTGAGGGTATACACACTGTCAACATGACATCACGGCTGTTATTAACTTTGATCATCTAGCTAAAGTAGTGTTTGTCAGGATTCTCCACTGCAAAATTTCTCTTTCTCATCTTCCCACTACCACACTCTTTCTTTGAAAGAGATCAATATGCATAGTCCACACTTAACAAAGAGCTGTGCTCAGCCTCCTTATTCAATTATCTATGTATAGAAGTATGGCTTTGAGGATATTTAAATCCTTGAATCAGCCTTTTCTCCAAGGAGCCCTGGTTCCTTTTATTAAAGAATGTAATTAGAAACCAAGATCTTAAAGGTGCTAGGAAAATTGGACAGCTATGTATAGAAGAATGAAACTCGACCATTCTCTTACACCATACACAAAGATAAACTCCAAATGGATAAAAGACCTCAATGTGAGGCAGGAATCTATCAAAATCCTAGAGGAGAACGTAGGCAGTAACCTCTTCAACATCAGCCACAGCAACTTCTTTCAAGACATGTCTCCAAAGGCAAAGGAAACAAAAGTAAAAATGAACTTTTGGGACTTCATCAAGATAAAAAGCTTCTGCACAGTAAAGATAACAGTCAACAAAACAAAGAGGTAACCCACAGAATGGGAGAAGATATTTGCAAATGACACTACAAAGAGTTGATATCCAAGATCTATAAAGAACTCCTCAAACTCAATATCCAAAAAACAGATCATCATGTCAAAAAATGGGCAGAAGACATGAGCAGATACTTGTCCAAAGAAGACATACAAACGGCTAACAGACACATGGAAAAATGTTCATCATCATTAGCCATCAGGGAGATTCAAATCAAAACCACATTGAGGGATGTCTGAGTGGCTCAGTGGGTTAAGCCTCTGCCTTCAGCTCGGGTCATGATCTCAGGTCCTGGGATCAAGCCCCGCATCGAGCTGTCTGCTCGGCAGGGAGCCTGCTTCCTCCTCTCTCTCTGCCTGCCTCTCTGCCTACTTGTGATCTCCATCTGTCAAATAAATAAATAAAATCTTAAAAAAAAAAAAGCCACATTGAGATACCACCTTACACCAGTTAGAATGGCCCAAATTAACAAGACAGGAAACAAGTGTTGGATAGGATGGGGAGAAAGGGGAATCCTCTTACACTAGTAGTGGGAATGCAAGTTGGTGCAGCCACTTTGGAAAACAGTGTGGAGATTCCTTAAGAAATTAAAAATAGAGCTACCCTATGACCTTGCAATTGCACTACTGGGAGTTTGCCCCAAAGACACAGATGTAGTGAAAAGAAGGGCCATATGTACCCCAATGTTCATAGCAGCAATGGCCACAATCACCAAACTGTGGAAAGAGCCAAGATGCTCTTCAACAGATGAATGGATAAAGAAGACATGGTCCATATATACAATGGAGTATTATGCCTCCATCAGAAAGGATGAATACCCAATTTTTGTATCAACATGGACGGGACTGGAGGAGAATATGCTGAGTGAAATAATTCAAGCAGAGAAAGTCAGTTATCATATGGTTTCACTTACTTATGGAGCATTAGGAATAACATGGAGGACATTAGGAGAAGGAAAGGAAAAGTGAATTAGGGGAAATCAGAGGGGGGGACGAAGAGACTGTGGACTCTAAGAAACAAACTGAGGGTTTTGGAAGGGAGAGGAGTGGGGGTTGGGTGAGCCTGGCGGTAGGTATTAAGGAGGGCAACTATTGCATGGAGTACTGAGTGTGGTGCATAAACAATGAATCTTGGAACACTGAAAAGACTGAATTAAAAACAAACAAAAAAGAAACCAAGATCTGGACACTAGGTGTGCTCATGGCTACTGAGTGTCCTACCTTCTAGGCCCTCCTAGTTGGCAGTCATTGATTTGTTGGAAAAGCCAAGTCATTTGTTCTGTAGAATGTCCCACATTCTGAATATGGCTGGTTGCTTTTATATGGTGTCATTTAACTTGTTCCTCTATTCCCTGCATTTCCTATAAACTAATAGTTAACGTTTAAATGTTTGATTAGAGGGGTACTTGGGTGGCTTAGTTGCTTTAGCATCTGCCTTTGGCACAGGCCATGATTCCAGATTCCTGGGATCCAACCCCATGTATGACTCCCTGCTCAGTGGGGAGTCTGATTCTCCCTCTGCCCCCTCCCCCACTCATGCTCTCTCTCAAATAAAATCTTTTTTAAAAAAATAAATTATTAGATTTAGCTTCTTTTTTTTTCCCCCCTTAGGCAAAATACTGTGTGAGTGTTGCTCTGTACTTGAGGCATATAATGTATAGCTAGCTGCTCCACTTTGGGTGATGCTAAAATTGGTCGATCAGTAGGCTTATAAATTTACCATCAGTCTTCCACATTTTTATATCCATTAATTATTTATTAAATTTCATTAGGGGTTGCAAATTAGTGATTTTCTAAATCCATCATTCTGCCTTTATCAACTGAATTTCCTCTGTAAAGAATTTTCCCTTAGTAATTATTTGGTCACTCTAAAATAAGTTTTGTTTTGTTTTTTTTTTTCCTGGCCAGAATACCTCTGTAATGCCTAGAAGCAAAGTGGTTAAAATTGGACCAAAGTTGCAGGGGAAGCCAGACTCTTATCTTCTCAACCTGTCTAAGAGTCTTTCTTTCTCATGAAGACACTGGTCTTGAGAACTGGAATTTTGAGATCTGGGTTTGCAAAATGCAGCTCTGTCATCCATATCAACAAACATTTTTGCTGAAGGAATTAAGAGATTAATTAGTGATTTCTTGTTTCTGAAAATAGAGATTGATTTATGTGATGTGACATATTAATTAAAGGTTATTAACCTGGTGTGTTCTGCTCTTGTTCTCTAATGGGAAAAAAGTCCAAAGTCTTTTTAATGACAATATATATTAAAATCTCTAATCATGCTCTAAAAAAAGTAAAACAAAATAAAATTTCTAATCAAAGTTCAAAAGACTGTTTTCTATATAGCTCGTTACTTAAAGCGAATTCTCAGCAGAGCAGTAAATGAAATATATTCACATTCTCAAGTGACTTTTAGCAAAGGGGAAAAATGAAAGGGTTACACCCACAGAATTGATTTAAAAGCAGCCTCTTTAGACAGCAGTGACTAAAACGTAGTTTTAATTTACTGTAAACTTTTGGTCAGGCACCAATACAGGAAAGAGGAAAGGGCTTCATTTCTGTACATAGTTTGTGAGTTTTGTACAAGTATTTATTTTCTAATTCAGAGAATGCCTATTGGCACCACAAAAAATGTGGAGTTATTAAGAGAACTTTCATTAGTTATAAAAGGACAGTTAAGATTGGGGAGGAAAGCTGAAGAGAATCAACAAGAACACCTGACAAATGCTCTATCGCTTGAAACTTGGGCTAATGATTCCCCTCATTTTTGTTCTCTCCCCCTTCTCCCCAGCCCTAAGAAATGTGAACTCTTGGTCAACACAGTCTGGTGGAGGCAAAACAGAGGTGGAAGAGGACTGAGGCATTTAAGCCCTCCCCACACCCCAACACTAAAACCTGACACCTTTGGCATTAGCACAAAAGCAGGTTGGCTGCAAGGTCTGAGGAATCCCGGACATTCTCTCCCAGCCTCTCCACAATGGGCAGCCCCAGATAGGTGAGCTGCTGGGGAGTGGGCTGCGGTGGCAAAAGCCACGGACTCTGGCATCATCAGATTTACAGCTAGCACTTACTGAACGCTTTTTATGAGCGGCTCTCTGTGCTAGTGTTTCATGCTTTTTAAAACAAATCGATGAGGTGGGGCATACAACCCACAACTGTTATGATATGTAAAGTTTTTCCGGAGAGATAAACACACCAGAACACACCAGGCGAGGTAGGCACAAGGCAAGATTTATTAAAGGCACTCTCCAGCGCAGTTTCAGGGCTCAGGAGAAGGGGAGCCAGGAAAACTGCCCCAGGAGGGCACCCTCGGGCAAGGTTCCGCAACTCTGGAAAGCATAGTGGTGCTAGTCGTACCCAAGGCAGGGAGAAAGGTGTTTTTAAGGGGTCTCCAGGGGAGTTCAGGGGTCTTTTGGCAAGTTTCCTTTATTTAGATATTTTGCCTGCTCCTCGGGGTCCCATTGGTCCACTGGAGCCCGGAGTGGGGTGTGTCTCAAATTCCTACTTGTCAGGGTCCCATTGGTCCATGGGAGCCCAGAACGGGGGTGGGGGGTTGTTGGGGGGGGTGGTGTTCAGATTCCTGCTTGGGTCTTTGTTCTCCTGTCTGAGCTCAGGTTTTGTGGCGGGAATTTTTGCCATCTTAAGTAGCCCTTTCTTCCTGCCAGCCCAACATTCCGACCTTTTGTTTTATATAATGGTGCCAGGGGCGTTGACTCAGTTCTAGCTACTTCCTGCTGATGGGGGGGCGTCGTCATAGGGGTAGTCGGAAGTGGGCAGGCTAGAGTAGGGCTGAAGGAGGAGTTGATTGACGGACACTCGGGCAAGTTCTTCTAGGCGACCCTGCAAGCATCGGAAAAGACAGGGAGCAACTGAGATTAGACGGAGGATTATGCATACAGGTCCCGCCAGAGGGAGCAGCCAGGTTACCCAGGTGTAGGGGTCCAGGCCCCAGAAAGACGTGTCTCGCCACCGTGCTTGAATCCGATCCCTGAGTTCTTTGATCCTGGAGGTGAAAGACCCGCGGATCCCCTTACCCAAGAATTCAACACTGCCACAGGATGCAAACAGCAAGAGGTTCTTTATTGTAGCGCGGGCGCCGGCGGGTGGTCAGTAGCTCCTGCTAACTGAGCACACCAGGCTGGGGTAGTGCAGGATTTTTATAGACAGGTACAAACAAGTTTTGGGTGGGGCGGAGCTGATTGGCTGGCAATTTGAACATTTGAAAAAGGCATACTTGGTGTTAGTGGATTGGCTTTGGAGGACCCCCACGCGCGCGAAGAAAAAGGCGGGAAGGGGGAGTGAGGAGGGGGAGTTGGACCTTATTACTCAGCAGAGAAGCATCCTGCCTACGTGACTAGGCGGCCCCCTGCCTACGTGACCATGGGCCCCCTGCCTACGTGACCATGCCTCGGCCATTAGCAGAAGGTATCTTGTTCAAACAGGAGACAAGTGTCACACCCTAAAAGCCAAGCGGTTACAGAAAGGCAAAAGAGCGGTTAATTAGTTAACAACTGGGGGAAGGGTCTTTCAGAGGTAACTATACCTGATTGGTTAACAAAGTAACAACATTCTTCATTTAAGTATAGGGAGGTCCCCCCTTTTTTGGCGGTCAGAAGGTCTAAGGCCTGTTGGTTCTGCAGAGCTAAGGCCGCCAGGCTGGTAACTTGTATCTGTAGGGCTGTGAGGGAGTCAGCAATCCGTTCCATGTCATCATTCAGGGCTTGGGAGAGTTTGTAATAAAAGTCTATGGAAGTTCCTGTCCCCACTGTTCCGGTTGCCACCCCTGTGGCTACTCCTGCCCCTATTATGAATGGAAGGAAGGCAGCCCTTCCTCCACGGTGTTGGGGGAATAGGATGGATTGCAACTGGGATTCAGAGTAGATGGTGGTAGAAGGAGATAGTAGAATGAATATACAGCCTAGGGAGTCATTAGTGGTCAGGCAGCGATATGTTCCTTGAGGGCACGAGAGAAATATTCCCGAGGGAGTACACTAAGGGAGGGAGGAGTTAGTGATGCTGGCAGCTGCCATGGTAAGGGGGGAGTACACATTAATAATAGGTATGTTTCCCCCCGATAGGGCCAATAAGAACCGTATTATTTGTGGTTGTAGAGTTAGGGAGTGGCCAGTCAATAGGGAGGGGTACCCCTACAATGTTGGAACGTGTTGAAAAAGAGAAACAGATCCAGCAGTCACTGTCACCGTTCTTCGACACATTCTCCATAGGTTGTAACTAGAATTCAGGAGGGCCACTGTCAGTTGTTCAGTGGTAGGGAATTTTTGGATGCTACCGAGATTGATGCCCTTATAGACGGGGTCACTGGGGCTTGGAGTCGTTTAGTCAGGTCGATGACCTCTGTTTTAATGCGTTTGCGGCTAGCCTGGTCCTGGACCCCTCCCCCGTCAGAGAGACCAACATGACCCAGATAGGTCCAGCAAACTTTTCCAGACCTGGGGTATATGTTGCAGGGGGCAATACCGCGTTTGGCTGTCACGAGGTCAGAAACCCAATAGGTTTTCTGGTCATATGTACAGGTTGTTGGTTTCTTTCCCCGGTAGCAGGTTGCAGGCATATAAGTAAAGGCTGAGAAATAGCGAAAGGTACCTGAACCCCTCATGCAGCTAGACTCACATGGGTCCGCCTGGTTTGTCTGGATTAGAAGGAATATGAGAAGGAGCCCTAACCAAGCGAAGTTTGGTGGGGCCTGCCATCTGGGAAGTCCAATCAGTCTCTGTGGGTGCCCGTTTGAGATTGTTGATATGTACCCATGCAGAGTGCCCCAACAGTTTCGCAGCAGATGGGGCGGTAAGGACAACCGTATGAGGCCCGGTCCACTGGGTTTGTAAGGAGCCTGGCCGCAAGCTTTTGAGGAGGACCTGGTCCCCAGGAGATAGATCTTGTAGACCCCCTTCGGAAGCATGGTTGCTTGGGGCTGGGATGACAGTGTTGGCGTGGGCCCTTAAGAGAGCTCGGAGGCCGTAAAGTAATTAAAATGGGCTTAAGCCCGAAGGCCTGCTGGGTGTAGTCCGGAGTCTGGTGAGAGCCAGGGGCAGAAGTGTGGGCCAGGAAAGGCGGGTCTCTAGGGTAAGTTTGGTGAGTTGGACTTTGAGCAGCCCGTTGGCCTTTTCTACCTTACCTGATGACTGTGGGTGGTATGGGATGTGAAGTTTGCAGGTTATGTTGAGGCTCTCAGCTACCTGTTGGGTTACACTGGAGATGAATGTGGTCCGTTGTCAGACTGGAGGGTCCGGGGCAATCTGAACCTCGGGATGATGTGCTCGATGAGTATTGTAGCCACCACATCCGCTGTTTCCCGGGCCGTGGAGTATGCCTCGATCCAGCCTGTGAATGTATCAACCAAGGTTAATAGGTAGAGAAAGGTTTTATGGCGAGGCATGTGAGTGAAGTCCAGTTGCCAGTTGTCGTCCCCCCCCCCCCCCCT